>NC_071387.1:49385117-49685117 GCF_022682495.2 Desmodus rotundus
TAAGGCTGATTTTTCTGTCTGTCTGTAGTTATAGGCTTCTCTGTCACTATTGTTCAGTTGTTTATTTCAGATGATTTCTCCACAGTTTAGTTGTAATTCCAGGTTGGTCCTGGGAGGAGGTTAGTGTAACTTCCAGTCACTCCTCCACTATCTTGGATCCTCCTCTGGTTTATAAATTTGTATGAACTAACAAAAGCCAAAATTATGTTTGTAATTTTAATTTTTTTAATCTTTAACATTTACTTTGAAATTGTTTTTAGTTACAGATCAGGAATTTTTATATCCTGTTCATCCAGATTAACCAATTGTTTTATTAAGTTATTATTATTGTTTTTTATCATTTTATTTTGATGCTATCAATATCA
Organism: Desmodus rotundus; assembly: GCF_022682495.2. NCBI lineage: Eukaryota > Metazoa > Chordata > Mammalia > Chiroptera > Phyllostomidae > Desmodus > Desmodus rotundus. Next base: position 49,385,483 of record NC_071387.1, read on the forward strand.
TCATTACCATTATCATCATTATTGATGACTATGTGAGAGTAAGTTGCAGACATAATACCATTCTGTTCTTTTACCTAAATACTTTCAGTGTATGTTTCTTAAGAATAAAGATATTCACTTATGCAACCATGGTGTAAGTATGAAATATAGGAAGTGTAACTTTGACACTGTACTGTTATTAAGTACACAGTCAAGATGCAGAATTTTGCAAGTTGCCCAGGTAATACTCTTTATATATTTTTACTTGATCCACAATCCACTCTGCTCTATTTTTAAAAAAATTTTTATTGTTATTCAATTACAGTCTTTTAGTCTCTTTTAATCTGTACCAGTTCTTGAGCCTTCCTTTTTCTTTCATGACATTGACAGTTTTTAAAGATTAGCAATTGTTTAGTAGAATGTTCCTCATTTAAATTTGTCTGTTATTTCCTCATAATTAGAATCAGGAATTTTTTTTGGCAAGTGTTTATAACTTTTGACCTAATAAATTCCACTTCTGGGAATCCATTATGAGAGAATAATAGTAAACATGTAAAAAAAAAAAAACACCCAACTTGTATGACTTTAAAGCAACACAAGGTTGAGTAGTAATAAAATCACAGCCCACATATTCTAAGATCATACTCGATATCCAACAGTGTACTCTGTCCTTTATGTGCATTATCTTACTTAACCTTCTCAATAAAAGTGGTAGCCTCTGTTCACAATTCTCCCCTTTGACCCTTTTCTATTTTGGTAGCTCAAGAGAATGAATCAGTAGTGCTAAACCAACCATGATTGCCATTCCTGTCTCCAGATACTCTTTCCCAGCCTCCCTTGCAGCTGAGGAGAAGCATCAGACTCATTTCTGGTCAGTGGGTTCGAAAGGCATCCTGGAGGACTGCTGGGAAAAGCAGAGCCTCACATGAGGAAAGCCTTGGCCTACTTCTTTCTTCCTTCTTAGGGTGTTAGTGTGTGCTGTGCCTGCTTGGGGTCCTGGGGACCATCTTGTAGCCTTGGGGTCATAAGAGTGACAACCAAAGGCCTATGTGCCAAGGATGACAGAGTGGAGTGAGGGAATGAACCAGGATGCCTGATGGCATCATGGAGTTGCTGACATAGTCCTGGACTGCCTTCCTCGGCTTTACTTGGGTAATGAGAAATTAGCCAACTTTATCTGGACTTTTAGGAACTTTCTGCAGTAGGTTTTTCAGATAATGGTAATAGGAATGATTATATGTCACTATAAAAGTTTTATATTATTTAATCTTTATAACAATCCTGGAAAGAGGTACCAATGTTAATCATACTTTATATGATGACTGTCAACTACAGTCTGGAATAGAAGCCCACCACAAAATCCCCCCAAGCATGGATCAGAGCCGATTTTTTCCTTCTGCAGGGACAACAGAAACTGGGGGGAAAAGAAAGTACATTTAGCAGATGCCTGGGAAATTGCCTGTACATAGGAACAAACCAAGGCATGGGGTCCTGATTCTTTCTTTATGGAAAAGAAAGTAGGCCGATAGGGAAGTGGGCACATTGAGAGGCCTGAGGGAAGTCAGGGAGAGAGCTGGGAGTCAGGAATGAGGCAATGACCACATCCATGTGGGGCATTTCAGTGAGGACAGACGTAACCAGACCAGGGGACCAGTACCTGACTCTCTTCTCCATAAATCCTCCCGCTCTCTATGAGATATGACTTTGGGAAAATTGCCTAAATCTTCCTGTAAAGAAGTTTTATTTCTTCTTTAGTGTCCAGTATGTGTGCTCAGGTTGAGAAAGGTAAGAATGGCAGTGCCAGAATTAGGGGATATAATTCTTTCTACCCTGTGCCTGTACTCTACTGGACCTTATCATGGACTGCCAGGTGGCAAGAGGTAGACTGCAAGAGACAATGACCTAGGTACAGAAACAGCTTTCACTGTTTAGTGGTTTTTATAGCCTGTGGGATAAAGTTCTAATTCCTTGATAGGTCCCTCACACTCAGGCCCTGCCCACTGTCAAAGCTTCATTTCTTGCCACTTCACTCTGTGCCCCTGAGCTCCCATCGCCCTTTTAATTCCTGGGATAGGCAGTGGTGTCTCTGACTCCCTACCTTTGGGTATAGTGCTCCTGGTGCCGGGAACATCCTGAACACACTCCAATGCTTACGTGTTGAAGACACAGTTCCCGTGTCTGTGTTGGCAAAGTCATTCTTCCGCAGCGTCAATCTTTCTGCCAACACCCTCTCCGCAAGAATAAATCATTTCCTCTCTGTGCTTCCTCTCGCTCACAGAAGCCTGTGTGGCAAAATTCTCCTGCATGGCCACCCAGAACTCGAGCCTCCTTCATCCCTCAGAACATGTGTCTCATTCCTAAAACTTGCATTCTCTCGGAAGTCAGGGAAAAAGTATTGTTAATTGTTTGCCACTAGCATCATTTAGTACAGAAGCTTGACATATGGAAACTGCTTAGTAAATGTTTGAGGAATAAATAGAAGGCACATAAATGATAATGAGAGAATTAATTCATTCATGACTTTATTTAAGGTCCTTTTAATTATAAAATTCTATAGTATAAATATTCCTATTAAATATGAAATAACATTGTACACTAGAATATTATCTAAATCCTAAGTATAAAATACTAATATATACTAATACTAATATACATTAGTATTTTATACTAATATGTATGTAAAGTATACATATAAAGTGTATAATATGTGCATATATATGTATGTGTGTATATATGTACATATTGCCATGATAATTTTAAGGGAAAGTTTCTTAATCTTTATTCTTTTCATAGATTTCTTATGATAATATAAAAAATGAAGTGGAGAAAGGAGGAACTCTAAATTCTAATGTCTGAGCTACAGCTGGCTTTAAATGCCAGCACACAAAACTTTTCGTATCTGTCCTCAAGTTATAAGACAACAATAAAGATATCTATTTGCTAGTACTGGTTTCATTTCTCAATCCAAGAGATAAGCACAAAAGAAAGCTGGAAGATATTCATAGAACAGCACAACTGAAATACTCAAGAGGATAATATAGATTCTTACGTCCTTCTGAAAGACACATGAAACTTGGCCACTCATTCAAGTTCACTTTAATAATAATTTATTGAGTCCTGGTGTGTTCAATACCGGATCAGGTAGTTGCTCATTCATTTATTCAACAAGTACCTATTAAATACTTACTCTATGATGGGCGTTTTTCAAGGCAATAGAGAGAGAATAATGAATAAATAAAACAAAAAATCTCTGCACTCATGGAACTTATATTCTAGATGCATGAGCAATAACAAATACACAAATAAATACAACATATATTGTGTCAGATAGTGGTAACTGCTTTGGAAAAAAACAAAATTGAAAAAGGAGTTAGGAAGTGTCTGGTCTCGGGAGGGGAGCATGGTAATATTAAGTTGATTGTCAGGGAAGGTGACATCTGTTTCTGCTGTCCCTGAAGAACAATATCTGATGCAGATCTTGAATGGTTTGGGGAATATGGAAGATGTGCAAATGGTCATGCTTTTCTCTATAGTCCTATGGACCTTGCATTCCATTAGGCTCTGTTTATTGGTGACCACCTACATTTTTTAACTAATTAAAGGGTGCTGTCAGACTGAAAGAGATATTCTTTTTGGTAGAGGTAGAATTTAACAAACTTGACTCAAACTTTGAAAGCTGGAGAGTGACATGCACTGAAGGATGGCAGGTGAGGATGGCAGGAAGAATGACATAAGCAGAGGGGGCCCCAGCTAAGGAAAATACTGCCTTCTTTAGGGGCAAGTGGGAGATATTCCCTACTTCACTGGGGAGGAACAGGATAGTGCCAGTTATATAAAGTGGGGAAGCCATTATAATCCAGTTGGAGAAGGTAACTCTTGGTCATAGAGACTATGGGAAGCCACCAAAGTTAAATGAGCAAGGAAGAAACATGGTAAAACAAGTATTTTAATAAAATTAATACTGTTAACCATGTCCTAATTTATAAGGGGCTGGCTGGAATGAAAGCAGTGAGAACAGTAATATTTTTAAAAGAATGATATTTATAAAAATAAATGACAGGCCTTGGTAAATGATTAGATCTGAAGGGTAAAGAAGAGGAAGAAGCTAGAGCTGATACATTCATAAAGTTCAGAGAGGTGAATGAATTGTGTTATTCTAAGACCAAGTATTCTGTGATCCAAACAGAGTGTGACTCATTCAGAATCACACCGTAGTTAAAAGCTGAAGCCAGAACCCACATTTCCTGCTTCCCACCCCAGATGACTCCAGAGTTTTAAGCCTTGCAAATAGAGAAATAGTCCCACCAACAGAAAGGGATGAGTATGGAGGGAGAACAAGCTTACAACTGGGTAGAGGCAAGTTTTTGAAAGTTGCCAATGATCTCTGAATGTATCCAAGGGCAGATAAAGTTTTAAAATAGGCATTTGACTAAATTAGTGGGAACACATTCACAGCGGATTGTCAAAGGCTATTTAGAAAATTTGGAGTCATTTCTAACCATCAGAGAATTGACAGCATGGAGGATATTAATCTTGGCCTAAACTTCATAGTTAGGTACCAAATACTAAGTAGAATGCAGCATGAACTGACATTAAGATGGGAGATTTTATGAATTCCACCCTCCCCCTCATATATATATTTTATATAATATATTTATTTATATATAATACATAATATTCATTTATTTATGCACAATATATATTTATTAATATATATGTATTTGTATTTTATAAAGGTTATGATTTCTATTTATAATTTATTTATAATTTGAATTTTATTTATAATTCAATAAATATATATTTCCTTTATTAAAAATTCTCAAAATGAGATGCTCTCATTGTAGTTTTTCTAAAGTGTATGAAAGTATATATCACAAATATTCAGAAATTTAGAGAAGCACATCTAAAAGACCAACTTACTGTACAGTGAAATAAAGACTCTGGTTTAAAATTTTCACTATGAATCTTGTATTTGTTCCCAGTTTGAAGAAGTACTCATAGAATTGTTCTCTTAGTGTTTTTCTGTCTAAACGTTTGCTTATGAGGGGGAGCTGAGTTTGCCACTCCAAAATATGCCTTTTGGGATATTGATTATTTTAAGCTGATTATTTTTTAAGAAAGAAAAGACTGAGGAAAATCTTTGACCTTCCCTCAATTGCTTAAAAGAATTTAGATGGATAACCTGTTCCCAAAGGGAGATATAATCATAGATAAGTACAGTTTAATATAAACTAGTGTGACAGACAGGGAGGAACCTAACAAGTCCTTGACCAAAGTCCTCTCTGTGACCCATTGTTAAAGATGGCCCAGCAAGCATTTATTTACCAAACACTTGCTTTTTCAGCCCCACGTATATGACCTTTCTGCCCTTTAAAGGTCCAAACCACAACCCCATCTCCTTAGCTCAAGGTGAAATATGGAGTACAAGCCTCAACTGCCCAATCTGTCTTCTAGCCCCATATTCTTGTGGAAGCCCCATATGCACATATGTAAGGAATTTGGTTATGTTTCTCCTGTTAATCTGTCTCACATTAGTTAGATACTTAGTCCAGCCAGAAGAACTTAAAGGGGAGAAGGACCATTACTTTTCCTCCCCTACACTTACAAATCTCAGTGCAGTAAAAATACTTCAGAGAATTTGGAAAGTCAGAAACTCCACATCTCAAAAAGGCTTCTCTTTGGATCCTTTTCATGTGCATGTAATGTTAGACTAAACTTTGTCGTAAATGCTTACAGGCATCGGTATCTGGGAGCAAAGGTTACCTAACCAGCTTTGCAGTGTTGCTAAACTACCCGAGGCATCCAAAACCAGAGAAGGAAGGTGATGGGAACAGACCAAATTCCGTGGTCAGGCATTTCAGTATTAGGTTGTAAATTGCAAACAAGCACTGTCCAATAGGAATATAATGTGACCCTCACATGTGAGCTACATATGTAATTTAAAAAATTTTTAATGCAACTCGTACTTTAAAGAGGGAAAAATAAACAGGTAAAATTAATTTTAATAGGTTTTATTTATTTAATATAGGAAAAGTATTGTTTTAACATGTCACTGACATAAAAAAATCATTAACAAGGTATTTTGCATTAATTTCTCAGAACTGTCTTCAAAATTCGGTGTATATTTTACACATTCAACACATCTCAATTCAGACTAACCATCACTCTGAAAGGCCAATAGCCACACGTGGCTAGTGGCTAACACATTGAACAGCAGTGCAGCTTTGAACCAAAAATATCTTGCTTTTTTAGTGTTTTATTTAAAGGCGGGTTGACAGAAGCATTATTTAGCGAGTGCTTGAGTCTAGGAAACCTTAGTGCAAACCAGTAAGTTGGAAGAAACACGGACTTTTCCACTCAGTGAGCAATGGGACTTTCTGATTTTTCTCGGGTTTGGGCCTGGGCTTCTCAGTAGAATTCTCAGTCTGAAACTGAAATAAACAGAGCTGCAGCGTATTCTTGAATTACAGGAAAGCCGTGTGCAGTGTTTTGCAGGAGAAAAGCATTTAACCCCAGGCTGTGTGTTTATTACTTGGATAGATCGTTATTATTTATTTAAGGTGCCCCAGGAAGCATGATGGACATATCGTTTGCAAAAGTTTATTTGTATCCTGAAGTGCCCACTGGTTTGCTTTTGTTGTTGTCTTTTGTGTGTTTATTTGTGTTCAATCTGCCTTTTCCCAGGCAGGGGGTGACCCCTTAGCGAGGCCTAGTGTTGCCCTGGGCCAGGTGACTTGGTCGGAGCGTGGGCCCCTTCACCACAGGGCTGTGGGTAAGGACTTCGGTTTGATCCCTGGTCAGGACACGAAAGTTGCGGCTGCATCCCCGGGTGGGGAGCTACGGGAAGCAACCAGTCAGTGTTTCTTTCTCACCTCTCTTGCTTTCTCTCAAAATAGAGTGAAGATTTTAAAATAAAAAAATAATAATAATAGTAAATAATAATGATGACGATGATGATGATGTCTAACGTAGAAAGTTCCTGGGTTGGTTTTCCGACTTGGCAGCTCCGGGAGACAGCGGGAGGCACAGGTGCCCCTCGCCCACGTGCCCTGGCCCCGCTCAGTGGTCGCCCGGTCACCCGCCCGCACTCCTTTCCGCCTGGGGCCAAGGCTGAGCCCGGACGGTAGCGGCCTCCAGAGGGCAGTCCCGCTGTGCGTCCACGCCCTCCCAGCCCGCTGCGCCCCGCCGCCCGAAGGCTGGGCCCTCCCCCGGGGTCATCTCGGTGCAGAAGGTGGAAAGGCGGAAGTCTGCAGCCAGCGCTGACAGATGAGGCTGCGGCTCGCCGGGCGTATGCTGCCGCGGCTCTGCGGCGCCCCGGGTTCCCACCACCCGCCACCGCCCACCCTAGCCGCCCTCCGCCGGCGCGCCCGCCATGGCCACGCTGCCCACCTCTGAGCGCCGCGCCTTCGTGCTCAAGATCAACAGGTAAGACGCGCCCTACGGAGAGGTGGACCCGCCACCCCGCCGCCGCTGGTCCCAGCGGGTGGAGCGCGTCGCAGGGGCAGCCTGGCCGGGGTGCGGGGAGTCCACCGCAGGGGGGCACTCCTGAGACCCGGGAGCGCCCATCCTTCCGCTGCTGCGGTGGGACACCTGAGCACGCGTTGGGGCTCGGCCAGCTCCTCTCCGAGAGCCCCAGCCCTCCCGGGAGTCCTCGGCCACCACCGTCTCTTCAGAGAGCCACCTACACAGCCGCCTCCCTAACCCCACCTGGCACGCAGCGCCCTGGGGCTGCTGACAGGTGGCCGGCCGGGGAGCCGGAAGAGCCAGGGGATGGCTGTGCTGGGCACGCCACGGAGGCTCCGCTGAGAAGGGGCAAGTAAAAAAGTGGTTGAATTGACATTTTGCCCTGAGGCAGCTACTTCAAGACTTCAGTTGTCCGAAGTAGGGCTCTTTCCCCTCTTGTTTTATTTTTTCAGAAAAATTTGGCTCCTGCTAACATGGCTATTTTTATTCCCTGGTCCAAAGGAGCCATGAAGTGGAAAAAGTGATTTTTTAAAATTCTCCATTTAAATAAACAAAAGGAATGGCCTGTGGCTGACATTTTTACATTTATAGCGCTCCAGCGAAGAACTAAGGACATGGGTCCAACTCACCATTCAATTCATAATCAAAATTGTACCAACTAAATGTGAGCACATTGAGTACTCCTTGTGTAAGTTCTCACCAGAGGAGCTTTAACTGCAGTTTTTCCACCCCTGAAACCTGCTGACAAGTGTTTGGAGACGTTTTTGTCTTGCCCTGAGAAATCTAGACTCTGCTTAAAATATAATGTGAAACTCATCCTGAACGGTCAACTTATTATTCTACTGCCCTCACTGCTTTAGGACTTGTTAGCCTTTTAGCTGAGCCTTTGAAAAGCTGGCTTCACAGGAAGTTTATTTCTGGGCTGCTAGTGTATGAAGAAGTTTGAAAGAAGGAATTAGAGGCCCAGAATAAGGAGGTGGTAAGGACTTCCAGAGGGCATATTGAGCTTCATAGGCGATTTTATTTCTACATGTTGTGTAGCTGTGAGCAAACCATTTCTCTGACCTATTTATTCATCTTTAAAATGAGTTTAATTATTAATGTGTACTGTATATTAATATTGGAGACCAAAGGTCTGGTCAAAAAGCATAAGGTACTTCAGAGATTTCCCTATGGGTTTTTTTCCCCCTACATTAGGTTTTGTGGCTGTTGCACACCAGGAGGGGCAATTCATTTGGGAGTCAAACTGAAGTTACTGATGGATGTACCACTTTCCATGGCCGCTACTCCTCCATCCTTGTAAAAGTTGAGGTCAGAAAGTGTGACTCAGACAGAAAGAGATTGTGGGTTGGATGGAGTTAATTGGTGGAGAGCAACTAATCCTATACTCAGTCTTGAAATCAGCAGTGAGATTGGTGTAGCCTGACTGGGATCAGATCTGCTTGTCAGTGGGCTCTCTGTCACAAACTACATGACAATGAGCATACTATTTGACCTCTTTACACGTTGGTTTCTTTATATTTCGAATGGGGCTAATCAGTACCTATCTCTTATTACTATTGGGAAGATTAAGTGAAGTAGTACCTACAGAGTGCTTGTAGTGCCTGGCTCAGAACAAATGTTGCTATCCCCATCAGCATTACTATCAAATTCATCATTGTCATCATCATCTCTATTATCACTTCTTTGAGATCATAAGAAAGAAAGGTAGGAAGAAAAGTTGAAGTTGGAGGACTTCCCATGCAGAGGCTGGTTTGGGCTTTATATGGTGATGCCAGTGGCTAATTGGAACTGCCTTGGGGTGGATGTTCTTCCTCATACACCTTCTCTCTCTGGGCTAAGAATATCAAACACACCCAATGGAACAGAATGTGCAATGCAATCTGATCAAGAAGAGTCCCCCTCAAGTTAAATAAAATATAAAAGTTTTCCAAATCCTCAAGCAAGCATAAAGATTGGATATTCCTATTTTGAAGGCTCATTTTGTGTATGGGGTAGAAGAGCTATACTAAGGAAGTTGGCATAAAGTATAATTTAAAGGAGTCAATTAATAAGGACATAACTAGTATTAATATAATCTTAAAATTCACCGTTTATTGATGACTTAACTATGTCTCAGAGACTGTTACATTCTTAATGGATTATATAATTAACTCCTTACAAAAATCCTGAGACTCAGCATGCAGCCTCACATAGAATAAGAAAATGAAGCTTGGAGACGTAGTTGCACAAGGCCACGCAATTTGTTTAAGACCATACAACAGGGGGCAGAGCTAGGATCACAGACTGCTCCAAAGACTTTGCTTTTAATTGGTCATGAGCTATTTTGATCAATGTATCTTAAGAATTTCCTTTAAATACAAGAGGGAATTCGTTTTTTTTTTTAATTGTTTCAGTAGCAGTATTGACTAATTGTTCTATATTCTCTTCAGTGTTTAATATCTAAACAAACTAACAATGTGATATTTTGCAATTTCAAAGCTGAAAAGCAAATAGTTTCTCTTGGATGCCTAACTATTTTTTAAAATAGATCAACTTACAAAAGTTAAACTGTTGAAATAAGGCCATCAGTATATCCTGTATGGGTTCATGTTCTTTACCTTTCTACTCAGAATAATACAAACTAACCCCTAGAATTGCTTGTGGGGTAAAATTAATGGGCTTCCTATTAAGGAAATGTTGAAATCTGATGTATTAAAAATTTTATTTTTCAAGAAGCTAGTTCTTCCCACTCCAACCTCAAGAAAGAGTGAGCAGACTACCTCACAGTGGGAAAAGAATGTCCCTGCGTTTTTCAGATTCTGTGGCTTCTTGCAAGCTGCATTGCCTGGTGTAGGGGCAGGGCGAAGCGAAGGAGGAAGCTGGGAGTGTCCACCAGTGCCCATTCCCCCGCGACTTCCCTAGCTCTTTCGTGCTTTTATGAAGCCTACACTTTTCATGTGTTGAAATCTTCATATAAGCCTTTTTTGTGTGTTGTTTTGAGCAGCAAGTGTAATTGTGTGACTTGTTATGTTAACCATTTCTCTAGAACCCACAGCTCAGGGAGATGTAAAAGACCTACCACTGACTTTTTCTGAGCTGGAAGAACAAAACAATTTCTTATAAATGTTGTATACTTGTCTTTATTTCAGTTTAATTATCACTGACTTCCTGTGTCCAGAGAAAAAGACTGGATCTGCTATTCATAATAATGTTTGCATTCGGGATTTCAGACACCGCTGCATTAAATGTCATGACACAGTTTTTGTACGAGCACCAAACCTTATCAACTACCCTTTTTTCTTACTGGGGTTTAGTGCTTTCATAGACTATAAAAAATATTACTAATATTCTGAAAATTCATTAAAAATCTTTGTTTTTTTCAAACAGAATGGATATAGAATTTGATCAAAAATTAAAAAAAATAAGGAATTTGGGTAAAGAGAACAAAGTGCAAAATGTAGAGAAAATATTAATGGTTCTCTGGACATTCAGGATTGAAATAAATAAATAATAATGGCTTATGCTTATAGAATGGTTACTGTATGAGAGGTCCTGGTCTACGTCTTAACATATCATAACTCACTTATCCTTTATAAAATAGGAGCAATATTATCTCCATTTTACAGGTGGAGAAACTGAGCACAAAGAAGTTATGAAAATTATTCAAAATCACAAATAGCTAGTTAGAGGCAAGCTGGGATTCAAATACTAGAAGCCTGGCTCCAGAACTTTCTTCCTTACCACTATACCATGCTACCATCTCAGTTTTATTTTTAAATAATAATAAAATAATTGACATTAATAACTATTTACTATGTTTCAAGGACTTTATATAGCCTCAATTCATCATTGTAGAAAAGGAACAACGTATTAAGCATAATAATCACCATTAGCGAGTGATTTATGGAAGATAAAAACAAGGAGCTAAGAAGACAGATTGAATTTAAAAAACCCTAACAATTTTAGGCATAAGGACCAGACAAGTTGAAGGTATCGAGATCTTCCTGAGAAGTATTTGCTCCTTTTGTCTCAGAGATGAGGCAAGCATAGTATTGTATATGTACTCGCATGTAGACACATATGTCTGCAGTTATTCTTTAGTAGTGATGGCAAGGTGGGTTGTTGGTGTTTTCGGGAATTGTTTCATTTGCCTGATATGTTCTAGACCAAGGACCAATAGTAGAGGCTTCAGACACAGAATTTTGGTCTTTCACATTCAGAAACATTTTCTTTTAGAGACTTTCAGAGGTTTTTTGGGAAAGCCTCTTGAACTTCAGGCATTTTGTGTGATTGAAAAAACCTGCTAGGGTGAAATTTTGAGCTCTGGCAATTCACATGTATGTGTGACCTAATGGTTACTTCTACATGAAAAAGAAAATATAAATACATCATGTGGGAGATACATGATATAGTTATATCATGGGAGAGAGGTACAACTCAGGGGACTAGGTCTCCATCTCAACTCCCTGCACAGAACTCATGGTGGAATGGGATGATATTTAAAACACCTCCCCTTCCATCCTCTTTGACAGGGATCTTGAGAAGGCAGGCATTGGGCAGCACTCAGGACTTCTTGGTGGAGAAAGTTAAGAAATAGGAGCACTTAGTTCTTTTGCTGGAGAAAGTTAAGAAACAAGAGCACATTGCAGCATTGAACAACCAGGTGCTTACTCATGTCTTGGTCAAGAAGGGTTAAAACAACAGAAATGTGCTATTTCTAGTCCCACAAATGTTCACTCTAATTTATTACGAATTAACAGCCATTGAGGTTCTCTCGGCTGGAGGAAAACACAACAAAGCTTGTACAGTGTGGCTAAGTGTGGTCCCTGTGCTTTGGAGTTTGCAGCATTAGTGGTACAGGTTTCCGTATTGACAATTTGGGGACACACAGAATAAAAACAGGTTGAAATCCCCAAAAGTATGTATGAAGGCATCTGTAGGCAGGGGTTTGGTGAAATCAAACAACGTGGTGGTTAGCATCACGTTAGCATCACGTGGTGGTTAGCAATCATTGTGTCCCACTGCATTCCGATCAAATGTACCATCAGAAACCAGAAATGGTAGTGGCAGAACCAGAGTGTCTCCTGTCCTTTATTCTTTTCATTCATGTTCATCAGTAGAAGTAGAGAAGTACAGTCAGCAAACATTTCTACTATCCATGAATTACAGCTGCTAACATTTGGACGTGTATCCTTCCATTTTTACAAAAGTGGGATCATATTGCATGTACTGCCCTAGGATTTGTTTTTTTTAATTTTAAAATACGAACAACTCTCCATGTCAATCAATGTAGATCCATATTATAGTTTACATAGGCTGTGTAAAATTGCCTTGATTGGATATGCAATGATTTATTGAATTCTCTATTATTGGGCCTACAGATTCCAATTTTTTATAATAATGTACAGTGCTTGATAGAACAGTCTTATACATACATCTTTATGTGTTAATGCAAATATTTCCTTGAATATTGTGAGGAGTGGAATTGCTTGATCAAAGGAGAGAAACATTTTTCAAGCTTTTGACACATGGCAAAATTATCTCCCGGAGGTTATTCCTATTTACACTCCCACTAGTAGTCTTAAGTGTGATAATTTCCTTACATTCACACCCTGCTGGGTTTTATCATTCTTTTAAATCTTTATTTGAAGTCTTGATCCCTTCTCTTAAATGTGTCTGACCTCTTCCTGTCATTCTTCGGGGATTAAAATAGCCATGAATTCATCCTATTTTCTTTGCTTTATGTACAACTAAAGATCATGGTAACCTCTGTCTTACTTTCTGCCTCTGTTCATTGAATAGATGGGTAAATGATAACAGCAGATTGTTCTAGCAACTTGTTCTTTCTTGATTTGTTTTAGACTCTAGTTGTCCCACTTCCACTTGCTTTTTCTTTAACAGTACAGTCTGGTCTACCCTTTGCATAAACTCTAGCCCTTTTAAATGCAATGGCAAATAGAAAATCAGAATCCCTGTCTATTACAAAATAAGATTCCAGATAACATAGCTCACTGTGTTTTCCCTTGAATCAGAGTATAGAGCAATGAATTTATTTCACACTTTTTGGGTACTCCTCTTCCACTGGGATTGGCTTTGGTGCTAGTATCACTCTGCCCAGAAACCTCAAAAGGCTTCATGAAGTTCTATTACTCTCACCATACACAAGATAAAATTCACTGTTCTTCTCTTCGAGAGGCCAAACATAAAAACAACCAACAAGTTATCTAGTGATATTCAAGCTAAATTGGCATAAGTTAAGAAATGCAGAACTGTGAAGTAATTGACCCTGCTACTTTCTTCCATCTCTTGACTTTCTGGCTCATGGATGAGTTAATAGGCTTGTGAATCCTAGACTGTTTGGTTTGATTGTTCATTCATTTGTTCGTTCATTCATTCCAGCTATTGAGGGTATTGTGTTCTAAGTACTGTGGTTGGCCCTGGAAATACAAAGACAAATAAGTCATGACTTTGCCCTGCAAGGAACAAGAGGCTAACCCCAAATCATGGACTGAGAAAGGAGGGGGACTTCCCTGACCTCCTACCCCTCTATACTGGGTACTGTGCCTTCAGAGTGGTCATCTGGGCGGCAGCAGGGGGTGGTTCTGCCACTTATTCCGCGGATAATAGCATTATCCAAAAAGCATTTTTGGAAATCCTTTTAGAATTGCTCTCAAAGACTGGAATACAATTATTTTTAAAAATAAGTTCAATGGTATGAAATTTTTTTCCTTTGAGGGAGAATTTCCTTTTTTTCTTAGAAAGTGTGAAAAATATGGCAAATTTAACAATGTGGCACATAGTGGAGGGCCCACTGACCAGAATTAACAAATGTTAACATCTGGTCACTTTTGCTTTAGAAACGTTTAAATTAATAAAGAGAACATTACAGATGTTAAAAAGCAAAATTCATCCAAGTTAATTTGGAGATCTAATTGGCTTTATTAAGCAATTCACTAGTCGGGGAGCATGCCATCTACCAACAGAAGGGCACCCTGAGAGGCTGTACAAAATGGAAGGTTTTTATAGGCAAAAGGAGGGTGGGACTAAGACCTTAAAGGTGAGTATTATTTCAGGCAAGGACACCTTTCCTTAGGGGAAGGCAAGGAGTCTTATCAGGAAGAATACCTCACTAGTATTGTTCAGGAGATTTCAACTGATCAGTTTAAAATTCCTCTTCTGGCAGAGGTTGAAACTGAAATTAGGTTAGGCATTAACTTTTGTTTGGTGATGCGGCTTAGCAAAGTGACTCTATTTTGGCTGTTTTTTTTTTTAACATGATAAATTTGAAGACGTCCTTCGCTCTGCTCACCACTCCTATTCTCCTTACCTTCAGAGGCCAGCATTGTCTCCAAGTTGGGCTTTTAGTGTGTGTGTGTGTGTGTGTGTGTGTGTACCTATCTATAAACAACATATTATATGGGCTCTGGAATGAACCATAGTCATTAGTATTTAAGGAAGCCAGTTAAATTAGGTAATATCAGTTTGAGGTAAAGATAACATGGGACTATGTATAAAAAAATGGAGCTCTGTTTTGGATGCCTCTTTACGTAGCTCCGAAAGCAATCGCAGAGAGGAGTTCCCACAGTGACTTTAGGGAGCCAGCTCTATCAGAATAAATTGTACAGCACTTCTTGTGTGGAATTATTAAAAACAACAATTATTTAGATATGTACATTCTGGTAATGTTTTTCAATAATTTTTACATTATATTCACATTATTCATTTCCTAGAATGGTCAGGAAATTTTTTAAAAGCATTCTTTTCTCCATAAGATGAATGTACCCATGATTTTCATTTGAGCTAAGTATTTGAGTTGATAGCATGTTTATTTTTAAACAATATGGTTTTAATTTTATTTAAAATAAACAAAATAGTAAAGATTTTGTCTTATTGCCTAGACATTTGATTAGGGAAATTATGTGGATTAGCAAAAGAGGGTATGGTATATGCTCAAAAATCTTTATGTTGTTATTTTGGCCTTGGTATGCCTGAATGGGCAGGGTTGATTTTCCTCTGTTCAGGGATATATATTCTCTCCATTGCACCATACTTCAAATTTAGACAAACTGGGGAAAGTGGTCATGGGGAGAAATGCTTCTCCCCAGTTTCCGCTTCCCCTTGCTGCTGCACAGGGCCGTACTCAGCACACAGCAAACGTGTTCACTGGTGGAACTATTAAGAGTTCTCAGCACTCAGCTCCCTGCTGTGGACTGAGAGCACTGAGAAGTTGGGCTCCCATCAAGGTTACCTACCTAGGGTGCAGGGTTCATTAGGGAAGCAAACAAGTGTTGCCTGTGGGGTACTAGTCATCACATAGTAATTTACAGTGGAATGACAGTCCCCTTTCCCTTCTGCCAGTGAAATCTCGGGTTCAAAGTCCACTAAACATGTACTTTGTCCTACTAGTTAAATAAATGTTGTTTCAAGACAATGGTGACCATCTGTTCTCTGTGGGAACAAGATTGTCATCTCCTTGTTGACAATCTGGCTGGTTTGCCTCACCTCCCAGTATTTTACTCCTTCATTCCGAATCACTGCTTGTTCTCATAGTATCCCTTTAGATGGGGTAGCCAACTCCCCTACAGTATTTTGTTCCCTGCCCAGTAATTTCATTCAACTCAACAATAATTTTTTGATTGCCTATAACTTTCTATGGGCATTATGAGAGGCAAAAAACTAACCAAAACCAAAACCAATCAAAACCGAACAAGTATATGCCCTCAGAATTCAGCTGGAGTGAGCAGGTTAACGCAAATGCAAAATATAGAGAACACGGAAGTGGTGTTTCTGCAACTGGGTAAAGGTTAAGGACAGGAATGTTGACAGAACTCAGGGGAAGGAGTCGCAGCAGCCCTGGAGGGTGAAGAGATGAGACTTCATCCAGGTCCTGAAGGACAAAATTGTGAGTGGCAGAAACTGATATAATGAGAAGATTAACTAGCAGTATGCAAAATGGTTGGAGGGGGTTGCATAAGAGGGATAAGGAAGGAGCTTCAGTCATTCTGACGTGAGGTGACGAGGTCTGGGATTAGGTGGTGTAGGGAGAAAGGAATGAAAGGGGACTGTCTACAGGTACGTCAAAGGGAATCAGCTGGACTTGAAAAGCAACTAAATATTTATTCATTTGTTCATTTTGTGAATATTGATTGTAGCCTACTATGTGCCTTGCAGTGTTCTAAGTGCAGAGGATAGAGGCCTAAGACAAACAAGGTCATTGTTCTAAAAGCAGTAATTTTCCAATGGAAAGATAAGAAAAAAATAAAAAAACATCAGATACAGTAAATGCTATGCAGAGAATGCAAAAGGGCCATGAGGGGGGCATAGATACTTTAGAGAGAATGGTCAAGGAAGGCATTCCTGAAGAGGTAACTCTGGGCCAAGACCTGGCCATGGAATTAGCAAGTGCTGGGCCTGATGCAAGAGAAAGTTTGCTGTGTTGGAAGGAAACAAAGAGTCAGTGAGTGGTGTGTGAAGTAGCGTGAAAGAGGCAGAGAGTGGCAGAGGTGAAGAGAAAAGTAGACAGAAACCAAATCACAGAAAGGCCTTATCCGCCCTGGGAAAAGTTTAAATGTTATTCTAAGTGCAATGGGAAGGCTTTGGAGCAGAGGCATGATGTAATTGACTTTTGTGTTTAAAAGATCACCCTGGTTACCATATAGAGAAGCAAAGAGTAGAAGCAAGGAGAGCAGCTGGGAGGTAGTGCAGGATCCTGGATGATGGTGGCAGGACAGGAGCTGAGAATAGAGAGGGTGTGAAGCAGTCAGCTCCAGGATGTATTTTGCAAGTTAGGCTGACAGATTTGTTGTGGGGTGAGGGACAAAGAGAGTAAAAAAGAAATCAAGATGTCTCCAAAGATGGAGTGATGTGTGGATACTGATATTTTTAACAGAGATTGAAAAGACTGAAGGAGGAGCAGGCTTTTCAGGTAAATCAAGAGTTGAATTAAGTCTAGATGCATGTTAGAAAGTCAAATGGCATTCCCTGTTAAGTGGTTTTGTTTAGACATTTGAGACTCAGGGGAGAGGCCAGAGCTGGATATTTAAATTTACAAGTCATTACCATATGGATATTTTTAAATAAGGGAGGAAGAGAAAATATTTAAATTATCTTAATAAGTTTTAACAGCCACAAGTTATATGTATGGTATGACATTTTAATTGGAAAATAAATATGTGTGTATCTCCCTATAGAAATAATACAATATAACAGCAAGGGAACCAGAAGGACACATGCCAACATGTGTTATACCTGTAACACAGGTATAAGTGTTATACCTGGGTTAGAATATTGATGATTTTTTGTTTACTTGTTTGTGAAGTATATGAATGTATGCAGATTTTTCAAATTTTCTTCAAAGACTGCTTTTGTAATAAACTAACATTTATAAAAGAGGTAATACCGAGATGATGCCTATGAGAAATTAATGAAAACTCGGGATTAGAGTTAGTTTGGGGAGGATGATTTTGTATTTCTCTTGTAGAGTTTTTTTTTTAAGAGAATGTAGTAGTCTGCACATCTACATATATTTGCTCTCCCTTCCTGTGAGTGAATTTTACTTTTACCTTGTTGAAGTCGATGTAGTCATTTCGAGGTGAAGCTTTTGAAAAATATGTTTATTGATTTTACAGCAAGAGGAAAAGGGAGAGAGAGACAGACAGACAGAGAGAAACATCAGTGTGAGAGAGAAACATTGATTTGTTGCCTCCCATACATACCCCAACCAGGGATCGAACCTGTAATCTAGGTATGTGCCCTGACCAGAAATCGAACCTGCAGTCTTTTGGTGTATGGGATGACACCCCAATCAGCTTAGTCACCTGGCCAGGGCTCCAGATGCAGCATTAAGAACTGGCCTGGCCTTTGTCACATCATTTTTTTAAAAGTATATTTTATCGACTAAGCTATTACAGTTGTCCCAATTTTTTTTCTCCCCTTTATCTCCCTCCTCCCTGCACTGCACCCCTCACCCTCCAGCACTCCCCCACACTCACAGTTCATGTCCATGGGTTATACATATAAGTTCTCTGGCTTCTCCATTTCCTACACAATTCTTAACCCTCCCCCTGACTACTTTGTACCTACCTATTCTGCTTCTTATTCCCTGTACCTTTTTCCCCCATTGTCCCCCTCTCCCTCCCCACTGATAACAGGCCATGCAATCTCCATTTCTGTGATGCTGTTCCTGTTCTACTTGTTTGCTTAGTTTTTGGTTTTGTTTTTCAGGTTCAGTTGTTCATAGTTGGGTTTTGTTGTCATTTTACTGTTCCTAGTTTTTGATCTTCTATTTCTTAGATAAGTCCTTTTAACATTTCATATAACAAGGGCTTAGTGGCAGTGAACTCCTTTAACTTGACCTTATCTGGGAAGCACTTTATCTGCCTTCCATTCCAAATGATAGCTCTGCTGGTTAAGTCATCTTGGATGCAGGTCCTTGACTTTCATGACTTGGAATACTTCTTTCCAGCCCCTTCTTGCCTGTAAGGTTTCTTTTGAGAAATCAGCTGATGGTCTTATGGGAACTCCTTTGTAGGCAACTGTTTCTATTTCTCTTGCTGCTTTTAAGATTCTCTCCTTATCTTTAGTTTTTTGTAACTTAATTATGAAATGCCTTGGGGTGTTCCTCCTTTGGTCCAATTTTTTGGGGACTCTCTGAGCTTCCTGGACTTCCTGGAAGTCTATTTCCTTTGCCAGATTGGGGAAGTTCTCCTTCAATATTTGTTCAAATAAGTTTTCAATTTCTTGCTCTTCCTCTTCTCCCTCTGGCACCCCTATGATTCAGATGCTGGAACATTTCAAGTTGTCCTGGAGATTCCTCAGCCTCTCCTCATTTTTTTAAATTCTTGTTTCTTCATTCTGTTTCAGTTGGATGCTTATTTTTTCCTTTTGTTCTAAAGCATTGATCTGAGTCCCAGTTTCCTTCCCTTCACTGTTGGTTCCCTGTATATTTTCCTTTACTTTACTTTGTGTAGCCTTCATTTCTTCCTTCATTTTGTGACCGAGCTCAACCAATTCTGTGAGCATCCTGATTACCAGTGTTTTGAACTTTGCATCAGATAGGTTGGCTATCTCCTCGTCTCTTAGTTCTTTTTCTAGAGTTTTGATCTGTTCTTTCATTTGGGCCACATTTCTTTGTCTCGGTGCACTGTCTGGTTGAATGTTTCTTCAGTTCCTTGGTTGTTGGACTTCTGTGCAAATGTTTTTCTGGCTGTTCTGGCTTGTTCTTTGTTTTTAAATTGGTTGTTTTCCTCCTTTTGGTTGTGTGAAGAAACAAAGTGTTTCTGCCTATGCCTGTATCTTGGCCCCCTCCTCTCAATATTTTGTCACGTCATTTTTTCTTTATTCTATACAACCAGCAATGTTCCAGACGGAGGCTGATCTGCTGGCCTGCATCCTGGAGTAAAGATAATTAGAGCAGAGCCATTGTTGCTGTCTGGAGGTCCTTGTTTTTATAAGCCACTAAGATTTTTGGATTCTTTGTTAGCATAGTATCACTGAAGCTATCCTAACTAATACAGATGAATATAAAATATGCAATATTTTCTTTCCTTGGGAAACTTGAGATATAGGCTTAGGGCTTGAATGATAAGTCAGGATGGAAAATATTAATTAGCGAGTCATCAGTGAGTTGGGGGTGGGAATGAAGAACGGACACATTTCCTAAGTGGGAAAGTATACTGGAAGAGAAAAAGAATGGGTGTAGGTGAAGAGTCACTGCCAATTGGTATAAGAAGGAAGGGTGACAAAAAAGGAAGGAGAATTTGGCCAAGATATGGCCAAATGAGGTAATTTAGAGAAGGGAGTTAACAAGGCAGTTTAAAGGGTCAGATGCCAAATTATGAGGACAGAGAAAGAGCCATTGGCTTTGCCTTGACAGTGTTCAGTTTGAACCTCTGAAACAGCAGTTTTTGTGGAGTTGTGGGGAAGGAAGTCAGATCTCGTAGGGTCACAGAGGGAGGCAATGCAGAGGAAATGGAGGAAGCTGGTAGAGACCACTCCTTTAAAAAGTTTGGATGAGGCAGAAGAGAAGTGGGACAACGGTAACCAGAAGGTTCTGACAGTCTCTGGCTTTTACACAGATATAACACGTAATGCTGAACCGAGTATATGGGAGAAAGCAGGTTTATTATTCCCATAAAATATGTCTTATATGTAGATAAAGATAATCTGAATACCCAATACTCTTTAATTTATAACCAATTTTGCTTTGTACTAGCATTAAGACTCCTAACAATAAGTAAGATATTCTATTTAGATATTTTCTTCCTAGGAGATTTTGACTCTCTCTTGCATTGTTATGTTTTAGAATATGATAATTCTTCCTATTTTATTACCTGTACATTTATCTTCTTAAATTTGAAGTGCAAAAAAGTGTGGGAAAGAGTACCCATATCAGTTGTATTTTCCTGTTTAACAAACCACCTGTTGTGGGTTGATTTGTGTTCCTCCAAAAGATTCCTATATCCTGGTACCTCTGAATCTCCTCTTATTTTGGAAATATGATTTTTAAAGATGTAATCAAATTAAAATGAGATCACACTGGATTAGGGTGTGCCTTAAATCCAATCACTGATGTCCATATAAAAGGGGCACAGGGACACACAGGGAAGAGGCCTTACAAAGACAGAGAGAGATGTAGATGTTATACCACCACAAGCCAAAGAACACTAAAGTCTGCCAACAACCACCAGAAGGTAGAGGAGGCAAGGAAAGATTCTTCCTTAGTGACTTCAGAGTGCTCATGGCCCTGCTGACACCTTACTGTTGGACTTCTGACCTCCAGAGCAGAGAGAATACATTTCTGTTGTTTTAGGCCACCAGGTTTGTGGGGATGTGTTACATCAGCCCTAGGAAATAACACACTACCCCAAAGTTTAGTGACTTAAAACAACAGTAATTTATTAACTCGCATGATTCTGTGGGTGGGCAGTTTGGGTTGGGCTCAGTGAAGCAGTTCTGCTGGTCTTGCTGTGGTCATTCACTTAGCTGCAGTTAGCTGGTGGCTCTGCTGAGGCTGGGGTGGCTAAGATGGCCTCTCTCACATGTCCCAGCTTTGCTGCTGGCTGTCCCTCTTTACATGGTCTCATCCTTCAGTAGTGTAGCTTGGTATTCCTTACATGGTATTGGGAACATTCTAAGAGGATGAAGGTGAAAGCTGCAAGGCTGCTTGAGGCTTAGTCTAGAACTCATAAAACATAACTGATGCCACATTCATTGGTCAAAGCAAGTCACAGGCAACTGTGCTTCAAGTGGTAAGGAGATAGACTCAGTCTTCTGATGGGAGGAAGTACAAAATATTTGCCCATTTTAATCTGTTGCAGCACACAACAAAGAAAGTAATCATATCCCATTTCAAACTTTACATGTTTAAGCAGAAGGCCTTGTC
Source organism: Desmodus rotundus (assembly GCF_022682495.2). NCBI lineage: Eukaryota > Metazoa > Chordata > Mammalia > Chiroptera > Phyllostomidae > Desmodus > Desmodus rotundus. The sequence goes on from NC_071387.1 coordinate 49,407,291, forward strand.
ATTCCTAGCAAAGATTATAATACCCATTTTACTGGCAGAGAAACTGAAAACAGATTAAATGGACTCCTTCAAAGTTACCAGCGAGTCATACTTTGTAAGACTTTTTTGGCCCAAGGAAGATACCTATATGTGTGGAAGAGCTAATCACAGTCCTGCCTGGAGGCAGGTAAGTGAACGTAATAACTTCTTGAGTTTCTTTTAAATCTCATAATTGCATTGATGGAGCCCAGATTGCAGAGCTGTCTGGTTCAGAGATGAAGCAGCAGTTTGAGACTATCAGGGAGAGATTGTGCATGAAAATTGTTATGTGTCACTCAAAGGAGGGGATTTGAGTCTAAATTCAATGACTAGGAAAAGAGTCAGTGAGCTATTTATCCTTGAGGGTTACCAAATGGGCTTAGAAATTCAGTGAGCACTGTGGAAGTTCTAGGCTGGGAAGAATTAGAGTAAGTAGAAAAGGAGAAAGGAGCAGAGAGGCAGAGAGGCCAACTTGTCAGAAAGATTCGTGTTATAGGTTGTTTTAGAAGATTCACCTTAGTAACTGTCAGGATTGCTTTTAGCTGCTGTAAGGAACAGACCACCCTGCTAAATAGTGACTTGAACAAAGTAGGGGCTCATTTATTTTCTACATAACAAGAATTCCAGTCGTTGGCCATCCAGGCTTGATATAATAGCCCAAGATTCCACTGGAGACTCAGGTTCCTTGTGTCTTCGTGTTCCACCTTCCTTAGTGTGTGGCTGTCATCCTTGTGGACACAAGATGGCTCCTGACACTCTGTGCATTGGAAGAATGTTGAAGACAGGAAGAAGAAGGAAGGCAAAAGAGGCACGCCAGCTAATTTTGTTCCCATTTAGGAAGTTTTCTGGAAACTCATACAATGGCATTTGCTAGATATCTCATTGGTCATATCCGTAGTTTTATTACGCCAGTACATTGCCATCCCCAACAAAACTAGGGTTGAGTTAGAAGGAAGGGGATAATGGCTACTGAAAGGCAATGAGTGGTCTCTGCCGTGACCCCCAACAATTATGGAATTAGTGACAGAACTTGCACTGTGGCATCATGACACCTCCACCACATTAATAATTATAGCAGATTCAAGCTCATCTAATTCCAGGTCCTTTGCCTGCTGAGGAGGGATATCTGGGCTTATGGGTCCAATATTCGTTCATCAAGGTAAACTATCTGCTGTAACAAGTAATCCCAAAGTCTCAGTGGATTAAACCCACAAAAACTGACTTCATATTCATGTCACAGTCTGATGCCTGTCAGGTAGCTCTCCCTCAAGCAGTGACTAAAGTACACAGGTTGCTTCCACCTTATGGCTCTGCCCTCTCGTGAGTTTCAGGTTGTTCTGGCATCATTCAGCCAATGGCCATGAAAAGAGAAAGACTGTGCATCCAGTTCTTAAATACCTCAATTCAAAATTGGTATGTATCACTTCTGGGCACAATCCATCATAAGGTTACTTACAAGGTCCATTGACATACAAGGAGGCCTTGGGAGTGTAGTTCTTGTCTGGTAGGCACTTTACATCAACAACTCTTCACTGTGAAAGGGGAGCATGAATCCTTAAGAGTCAGCTAGCCATCTGTGCCACAGGGTCCCAGTCACAAAGGAGGAGCTAGTAAACATTTGTGTTGGCCTGGTTTGCTGTGCTGTTGGCAGATAGATACCAACCGTGTGGTCTAAGTCACAGGGATAGGGGTGTGGAGGCTACAGGGAAAGCAAAAACCAGATCATATGGCTGAAGCATTTGAGATTCCAGGAGGAGACAGTAAGAACACAAAGCACGACTATCCTGTAAGGCAGGGTGGTTGATAGTAGAAAAACAGTTTAAAATCTAATCACAGGTCAAGGAAACCAGAAGTGCCACGTGCAACTGAACCCTTTCTAGAAATCCCACAGATAGATAAGGAAGCAAATTGCTCAGCCACTTTTGTTTTCTGAGATCAATGGGCTTTAAAGTATTTTAGGAAGAGCCACAAGATTAAGATATTTTTCAACAGTTCTTGAGTAATTAACTTAGAATCAATATTTTATTTGACAGGAAACAAGATATTTCTGATGTAAGAGAAATAAGCATTCTAAAACGTTCACTCCCACACGAGGAGGGAGGTGTCACAGTCCAACCTCCTTTCTAGCACAGGACAATATTGATGAGATGTTGGGTCACTTTACTTTTTGTTCTGGTTCACTTTGGGTCTGTTGAATCCTCCTGTTTTATTTGCCTTTTATTCATTTTAATAATCTGTGTAATCAATCTTTCTTTTCATGTTAACACTTGTAGTGATGATAACAACTCACAAAGCTCTTACTTCAGACAGAAAACAGCGTAGACATTCAAGTTGGAATTTGGGGAGGCAAACAAGTCAGATTCCTGTCCCAACTTCACTCACTGATTCTCAAGGGGAGCATCTTACACAAATTCTTTACCTTCCCTGCCTTAGTTTTCTCATCTGTAAAACAGAAATAATAATAGCAACATCACAGGATCAAATGAAATATTATCTCTGAAAATTGCTATATAAACCAAAGAGCACCAAACACACATTAATGAAATGACCGTAAAATGGGAATAAGTGCCATATTTCTGTGATTAGTCAGTGAGGTAGCATGACATACACCTAGCACGGGGTGTCACACTTAGTAGATGCTCATAAAAGAAAACTGAACTAAAAAAAGACAAAGCAAATCCACTGGAATGGAGAGATGGAGAAATGTTACCAACAGCCACCACCACAGCAGCATAAATTAAGGTTTTAAATCACTTCTTTTTTTAATTTTCTTTTTTCTTTTTCTTTTTAAAAAAATTTTATTGTTATTCAATTATAGTTGTATGCCTTTTCTCCCCATCCCTCCACCCCACCCCAGCCGAACCCACCTCCCTCCCCTACCTCCACCCTCCCCCTTGATTTTGTCCATGTGTCCTTTGTAGTAGCTCCTGTAATCCCCTCTCCTCACTGTCCTCTCCCCACTCCCCCCTGGCTATTGTTAGATTGTTCTTAACTTCAGTGTCTCTGGTTATATTTTGTTTGCTTTTTTCTTCTGTTGATTATAGGTTTTAAATCATTCAAAGCCTGTCCTCCTAAAATGCACACATAGATGAACATGCACCCATAATGGTAAACTTGTAAGGAATGAGATGTAAAGGCAAAAGGGAAATTTGGATCTTAAATTTCCCCATGACCTCACATTTTCTGAATACTGACAGAGATGACAGACACTTATCTTTTCCAAAAAATAACTTCTATGGAAACTTCTGGCAGTTATGAAGGACTACAGAGGAAACTTGGTAGAGCCACTTAGGTAATGCACGTCATATGATCCCAGGAATGCTTATATGAGAGATGGGAAAGAAATGAAATGTTGAAAAAGTAGAACCATTGAGGAAAATAAGCAAATCATCCTGAAGAATAGAATCTGGAACTATAGATTGGAAACCTTCAGATGTGTTTCCTAGGTTTTCCTAGAAAAAAAATGGCTTCCTGTTATAAAAGCTATATATGTGAATTATAGAAAAGTCAGAAGTTCACATAAGCAAAAATTTTAAAAATTAAAATTAGGTTCCAGCCAAGACTCAGTCACAGGTAGAAATGTTTCGCTTCCTCACACAACCAAAAGAAGGATAACAACCAACTGAAAAACAAAAAACAACCAGAACTGCCAGAAAATCAAAATGCTTAGAAGTCCAACAGCCAAGGAGTTATAGAAGAGACATTCATCCAGACTGGTAGGAGGGGTGGAGACGGGCAGCCAGGTGGAGAGGACTTGAGGCAAGGTGGCAGAGGACTGGGACAGGTGAGGCGGTGGCTGGTGGATGGGATTTCCCATATACAAGGGTGGATAAACCTGGAGGAACAACTGCAGAGTGAGTCAAACTGTGCAACCCAGGGTTCCAGTGCAGGGAAATAAAGCCTCAAACCTCTGGCTGTAAAAATCTGTGGGGGTTGTGGCAGTGGGAGAAACTCCCAGTCTCACAGGAGAATCTGTTGGAGAGACCCACAGGATCCTAGAATGTACACAAGCACGCCACCTGGGAATCAGCACCTGAAAGGGCATAATCTGCTTGTGGGAAGTGGGGGAAGTGATGGAAAGTGGGTGAAAGTCCAGCAAGCCAGCAAGTGACATTGTTCCATCTCTGACTCCTCCCCCAAATACAACACCACAACACAGCAATGTAAGTTGCCCCACTCTGGCAAATACCTAAGGCTCCTCCCCTTACAACATAACAGGTGCACTGAGACAAAGAAATATGGCCCAAATGAAAGAACAGATCAAAACTCCAGAGAAAGAACTAAGCAATGAAGAGATAGACAACCTATCAGATGCAGAGTTCAAAACACTGGTAATCAGGATGCTCACAGAATTGGTTGAGTTTGGCCACAAAATGAAGGAAGAAATGAAGACCATACAAAGTGAAATAAAGGAAAATATACAGGGAACCAACAGTGAAGGGAAGGAAACTGGGACTCAAATCAATGATTTGGAACAAAATGAAAAAGTGAGCATCCAACCAGAACAGAATAAAGAAACAAGAATTCAAAAAAATGAGGAGAGGCTCTTAAAATGAATGCTTTTCTGGATAATCTTGGTCCTATTTTAGGCCATCCTCACATGAATCACCAACATTTCCAGCTATACCCAGGAATCTAAAAACTAGCCATCTTCAGGCAGTTAAATGTACATTTTCTTTTGGATTAATCACTGTGTATTAACTATATGTGCAATTTATTACACAATTTACTTAAGTTATTTCTGTATAATGTTAAAGTACATGTATCCCTTACAACATTTAATATTATATAGCTATGGTAATATTATAAGTAAAATTAACATATAGGTAAACTTGATATTAATCCATAATCCATAATCTAGTCATTGAGGCCCATCCTTTTCCTCTGGTTTTTATTTGCTAATCTGCTTCTGCTGTTGTTGCTATCCATTCTCCACAGCATTTCACACCTCTCAAAATTATATCTTTTTAAAATTTTATTTTTCAATTATAGTTTACATTCAATATTATTTTGTATTAGTTTCAGGTGAACAGCATAGTGGTTGGACAATCATATACTATAGTTCTTAAAGAGGATAAAGTTATGTGGAAGTGTCCAATCACCTACAGAAAGCTGTTAATGTATTATGCACAATTGTTTTTTATTGCCAGAGTTACGTACCGATTACATTTTTTCATTCCATTTACATTTAAGTCTGATGTTTATTTCTCTGTTATATCCCCTTATCAATGCACTAATTACCTAATTCATTCTTTCATTCGCCCATTCATGTGACAAATATTTCTTGAGCACTTACTATGTGACAGGCACTGTTTTAGCCTTTAGGGTTATAGAAAGACCTGGCCCTCTATAGGTTCTAATGGTAAAAACAGATCATCAGTAAATGCACAGGTCAATATATCATATAATGTCAGGTGGTGTTAAGTGCTGTTCAGAAAAATAACACAGGGTGAGGGCTCGTGAGGACATTACTTTGAGACAAACATGCATATGAGTCACACTAGAGTTCAAATTCCCATTTTATCACTTTTTAATCAGTTTTGAGCAAGTTACTTAGCTTCTCTGGGCCTCAGTTTCCTTATCTGTTAAATAAAAAGGTAACATTCTATTCCCTAGAGTTATGAGGATTAATTGAAACTATGTGGAAATTACTTACCATATAGGTGTTTGATAAATATGAATTCTCTTTCCTCTTGACATTTGGAAAAGAGAAAGTGATTTGGTATAAATAATTCTCATTTGAGATTAAGAAATTAGCAAATTCTTCACTCCTCTTTAAAAGAAGGAGTAGGTAAATTTTTTTAAAAGTGTTTTGTTTTGTTCAATAGCAGCTGCTTCTCTGCAGAAAAGGACGGCTTGAGCCTCCAAACCAAGTGGTTCTGATGATTCAGATTCGCTCCTGCCCGTCCTTGAACACAGCTCCCTTGGGCTGCTGCACACAACCCGAAGAACCTTAGAGGAATCATACCTTTCATCCTTCTGGGTCTCCGTTTCCTCAAGATAGGGTTATAGTAGAAGTTTGTTTAAAATTCCTTTCCAAGATAATATTACTTTCTGTGTCTTTTTCTAAATTCTTTGCCCACTAGATCCACGCAAAAGTATGACTGCCAGGCCCCAGACCATCCTTGAGAAGATATTTGAGACCTAAGCCTTTCAAAATGATAGCAACTTGGCTATGACTTTTTCCAAAATTCTGTTTTACTGAGAAGTAGAAAGATCGACTGTATAATTTGTCTTCATTAACAGGGGAAGACTAATACAAACTAGGAGAAACTGAAAAACCAGTGTGTATTTCTTGTCACGGCAGAAGGAAAGAGTCACAATGTGATCACTAATAATTATTTTAAAAAATTAATTCTTGCATTTATTGAGCACTTAACTATGTCCTTCAGATGCATTACCTTGTATAATCCTCATAACAGCCTTAAAAAGGTTGAGGGCGTTCTTATCATCCCAAGGATGTGGATTGGGAAACTGAGACTGAGCGAGGTTATGCTGTTAACGCCAGGAGTGAGTGGTGAAGCTGTGCTGGAATCCCAGGTCTACCTGAGACCAACTCAAGCTCTTAACCACCTGCAATTGCCATTGCTGCCTGTGACCCAACTGCTGCCTGTAAACCATTGCTGCCAGCAAACCAACTCTCTTGCTGAAATAAGCTTCATCGTGGCCTTGCCATGGAATCTGTTGAGCCCGTTTTTTCCATATGCCATAATATGTTTATGGAAAATAATCCTCAGACTGGTCAGAGGATTAACTTTCAAGAAAAATGGATCATGTCCACTCTAAACACAACCAGAGGTAGCTTTACAGCATCTGAAAATCCTGTGGTGGTATCTTTTCACAGCTTGAATATGATTTTATGGGTTTTTTTCCCTATATTTCCATGAGAGTTGGCCAAAACTGACTTGATTTGCCTCTGAAATTAGCTAGGAGCAAAGATGCATTTTCAAACTAAAGATTCAAACTTTTTTCTTCCCCACCACACTGTCAAAACTAGAAACAGTCCACTAAAAACACTGCCTAGCCTTCAGGGGCTTAAGCAACTCAATGGTAGAATGCATGAAACTTGATTTTCAGATGGAAGAGAGAATGTTTGGGATGTTGGGAGGTGATCTCTCTGTGCTTCAGAGTAACAAGGACATTTCCATTCACCTCTGACCCCTTCAAACCAGTGCACAGTTCCACCCCTGAGTGCTACTGACATCAGAGTCACACTGCAAACCCACCGGAAGTCACTGTGGTGTTCGTTGTCTGGGAAGCCATCAAGGTGTAGAGAACAAGATGCCGCCCTGGTGATTAGACTTGGGTTCTGGTCTCTACTACCAACGGACTGTTCTCTACTATCAATGAATTTAGAGTGTTAGAGACAAAGATGAAAGATCCAGTTAGCCCCCTGACAGTTTAATATTTTCTGCTTGGCACACGCTTTCTTTAATGTCAAGATTGCCAGGGTTCCCCACTTTGGACAACCACTGTGTCTCAACTGCATAGCTATGTTTTTCCTTCTCTACACTTCTCCCCGAGGCCAGAAGTGGCTCTCCATAAAATGGAGTGGGTGGGGTTGTCCTGAACATCTCATTGCCCTAATCTAGATGACTCTGACACCAGATGTGTTTCCCACCCCACCCTCTGGAATAATGTCAATGAAAGGGACCCCTTGGCTCACAGTCCCCCTTTTTCTCCACAACTCTATCATCCATCCTTAAAGACAATCTGTGGTACCTGCTACTCACAGTCTTGTTAACTTGGTCTTTAATATCAGCTTTCAAAGTTTTGTCACCACAGTTCACGAAGGAAATACACTTTACATGTCAATCTAGTTCTCTCTCTCTCACACACACACAGACACACACATTGAAATGAAAGCTTCAAGAAACCATATCCACCTTGTGTTGTTTCCAGGACACATTGATGTTTTCTATTTTGTTCTATTACATATTTTTTGAAATGCTGGTCACAACCCAGTAAACTGATCTTAGATCAGTTACTAAGACTCCCCTTTTATACTCAGAGAACACCCTGTGCTCCTCCTTATTTGCACTTATCACAATGTATAACCCTAAATTTATGTGATTGTTTATTTAATGTCCCCCAACCTACCTGCCCCCAGTAGACTGGAAGCTACAGGAGGATAAGTTTTTTTCTCATTCGAATCTTTAGAGCCTAGCATATACAAAGCATATAAGAGATGTTTCATAAATATTCATTAAAGAATTAACTAATTAATTTGGCCAAACTTCCCAGGTCTGCATGCTTTTCCCCTAGAATCCCACCCTTTTTAAGTTTAATGTAGGCTCCCAGCTGTGGAGGTTTGAGGCTCCAAATTACTGGAGGTACTTCCCCATCAAAGACCCTGAAGATCCCGTTGGTGTTTTCTTCCTAGTCCATCTGTGGTCAATCACGACAGGTGGGCCCATGCATTTGAAGAAGGCTGGTTGCTGCTTACCATGTTTTGGGGGGCACGTGCCTCCCTCCAAGGTAGCTGATGGAAGGGCTCTCTAGTGGCAGGGTAGACCTCTGAAAGTCACAGGACACCTGGTTTTTTTGAACTGCCGGCCGCTTATTTTGCCTGTATCAGGTGGGTTTATCATTCTGGCTCACCTACCTCCTGAGATTCTCTGGCCTTGGCTGTTTTTCCCTGTAGTCTCCTTGACTTGTGCCTCTGAGATAAAACAGGTTAACGTCACCCTGTTCTTAGCCTCCAGCATTGAGTTATCTAGCACGGTGTATATAGCTTGACTCATGACCAGATGTGGTCAATTTTACATTTCTTCCTTTCAAAGGAACACCATTTATCTATGTCAAGTGCTCTTTTTTCCCTCTCTGATTCATCTACCAAGGCCTGAATAAAATTGGGACATAAGTAGTATTAACTATAGATTCTCCACCTTCCTGTTCCCTTCCCTGCATGATTCTACCCACTTCAGCAGGTTCTGGGATTGTCATCCAGACATGGTCTCCCAGGGCTCTGTGTGCACCTGTCTGGCTTTTCCCCCAAGCATCTTCTAAACCAGCCTTCAAATGATCCACCCTTCAGCTTGAATTGGTCTGTGGCTGGTAAGTGTTTAGTGGATTATAGCTCGTAGAGTTACTTGCATTTTTACTGAGACAGTGCTGTTACCAAATGCAGTATTGCTGCCTGAGGAAGCAAAACTGACTCTGGAAAATGGGGACTTCCCAGAAACATAATAATCTTATGGATGGGCTCTTGTGGCCTGATATTGTTATTCCATTCTAGCTGACAGAGATGAGTGCAAAATTGAGTGGGGACTTTTGAAAGGAGGATTGTACTATAGTAGGGAGATCATACTCTCCCACGTGGAACCCAGTGCATCTTCTCACTTCTCCCTTTGACCCTGCTTGTCTTTGCAGCTGTTGTCGCTGCTCTAAGTACTTCGCTTACCTGGCACCTCACAGGATGGGGTGAAGATGGCGGCACAAGAGTGCTGGAAAGTTGTCCCAGATCTTGGCCAATGGCAAGTTTTCAAGACCAGAGATACCCCTAAGATGTGACTTCTGGGGAGAATTGCCTTCACCAGAGTATTCACCTCACCCTAAATTTGCCTGTTGAGTTCTCATCCCTAAGGGTAGGCTATGTAAACAGTGCAAAGACAAGTCACCGCCCAAGGCTCAGTCTGCCTCAGACCTCAGGCCTATTCCTCCGCAAAGGGAAATGAAGAAAACCAGTGATATTTTATATCCCATCAGTACCAATCTGACCACCTCAATGAATTTGCCTTCAAACAATTAATGTATCAAACCTTTCTTCTCTACTCCTGGTCGGTTTGAGTGTATCTCCTCTGCCATGCCATTTTTAGCTCTTCCAAGGCTATCCTATTACTTTTAATTATAGCGTCAAGAAAATGTATAACATCCTGAAAACTCTATAAACTTGCCATTGGCCCCAAGGCCCTCTCTTATTTTAGAACACAGGCTTTGTAAGGAGCAAGCATGTCTTGTGACCATCTGAACTTCTTGACTGTATCCCCCACACTAAGGGTCATTTACGTTGTCATTATGTCCTGGCACAAGCATTTAGCATATCTTCAGGATCATGTAGGGTTCACGATGTGAGAGCAAGAAGGGCTGGGTTGTTTATTATTAAACTGACAGGAAATAGCCAAGGCTCAGGCACTACTGCATTCTGTTGGGCAAAAGAGGATAAGTTAATTGCTTAACAGACATTCCTTTCTGTATTCTTTAGGGAGAAGTTTTCCATGTGAGCTAAATGATCCAAATGGGCAGTGCGGGGCTCAACAGCTTTGACATTGTCCCTTGAAGGAAGGAAACCATTAAAGCAACTGATTTCCTGTGAGAAAAGGCCATGTATAATAATTTGTCCACTCCACAGAAAATATTCACAGTAGACTCCTTACAACAGGACACTCTAACACTGACGTAATACCGGATTTCTCATTGCTAGGAGTTCCCCTTTTTTTTCTTCAGTGCTTTCCCATGTTTTAGGAACGAGATTTACTCATCTGGTGCAGCTGCTGATTCTTTGCCCCTCAATCTCAAATGCATCCAAGTACTTCCATTTGGGAATGAACAACACCTAGGAGGCATAAAGGGGAAGGACTTCAAGAAACTGAGGACAATTGACTAGTAGGGTTGAGAGTATGTGTGTAATTCCAGGGTGGTGTTTCATCAAGGATGGAGAAGGTCAACAGTGTCTGATGCCACAGAAAGGTCAGTCTAAAACAGGACTGGAAAGAGGTCATCAGTGGCTGTATCAAGGACAGCTTCTGTAGAGGGTGGAAGCCTGAGAACACTGGATTAGGGAGTGCGAGGGAGTGCGAGGGAGTGCAGGAAGTGGAGGCTGGGGGGCAGGGGAAGGAGAGAGATAAGGGGCTGGAGGATGAGGGTTTTCTTGTCTGATGGAACTGCGTTGACCCAGTTTCTAGGAGGAGAGCGAAGAGCCTGGGGTTGGAGAGTGCTGGTCAAGATAGTATAGGAAACATTTGATACAAAAAGAGTTTGATTACAAATTTGAATGAAATTTCTGTTCCAAGTACCACCTCTGCCTTCCCCATCCCACACTCTACAAAAATATTTGGTGCATTTTGGACTTCAAAGGCTTCACTTTTATTGTACTTGAGGTTTTTTTGTTCTTTTTTTGGTGAAACACAAAGAGACAAAATTATACAGAAAAAAGAGTATTGTAGTCAGTGAAAAATCGGCCTTCAGTAATTGCTCTTAAATCTTTCTCATTGCTAATGTGGGCATTTGAATTACGTTTGGAACGTATTCCAAGACTACTCACCCATGGAAGGATTAATGATACTGGAGCTGGATTCAAAGTTTCAGCGACAAGCCAAAACCTGTTCTCGGTAGTCAGGATAATGTTTAATATCCTTCTTTCAGAAAGCTTTCACACGTTAAGCTTTCCATTGCTAAGCTTGTAGAAAAGGAAAATGCTGGAAGTTTAACTCCTGTAAGGAATTTTCTTATGCAAGTTCCTTAGCCTTTCTTGGTCTTAGTTTCCTAATTTGTAACGTGGAAATAAAAATATCACCTCAAAGGACTGTTGTGAGGATTAACTGGGATTTAAACATTCCCTGTCAGAGAGTAAGCACTCGTTAAGCATGACCTCGCATTGTTAAGTGAAGTAATAGTAGTTATACATAGTAGTAGGATTTTCTAGGTTATAATGATTATAGATACTCTCAGGTTAACTCAGATAATGGTTAATTATTTTAAGGATACAGCACAAAGTAAGGAGAACAAAAAACTGCTTAGCCAGAATTGGATCTGCAGATCCAAGAGTAATTCTTGTGTTTTTTTCTTCCCTTGCCAACATTACGAACTGCAGATTTCACATGAAAATCCAGGTTTCCAGTAACACTAGGAATACATGTGTTCCAGGAACACATGTATTCCTACATGCCAGTGATGGCCTGGAGCCGAGTAGTCACATCTCCAAATGTGTCTGTGATCTTGCTTTGCCTAGGTTAGCACTAATCTGTGCTACTAAGCATGGACCCAGGCCCTCTATGTAAGGCTGTGTAGGTTGCTCACTGCACAAGGCACCTAACTATGAGGCCAAATAGGGGCTGAATTCCTACAGTTTGGCAAAGGCAACTCTTATAGCCTGACAGCTTTGAGATTCCAGGTCTCCCTCTTTTCTTCATTTCTCTACCTGCTCCTCTTCCTTCTCTGCTAGCCCTGCTGACATCCCATCTCATGGCTTCTGCTCACTGTGGCTTCTACTGCTTTACAACTTCTGCTTATCGTCTCCTCTCTCTGTGTCTCCTGGCTTCTGCCCATTTCGTCATATTTAACAGGATCAACTGATTTGCCCAAGATCATACAATTACTATGTGATGAAGCAGGATTTGAGCCAAGTTATCACTTGTTGGAAAATGGTTATTCTGTAAATTAGCATAAAGATATTAAAGATAATTTTGTTAGATTTGCTTATTTTTAATTTTATTTTTCAATTACAGTTGATATACAATGTTAAATTAGTGTCAGGTGTACAATATAGTGATTAAACACTTATATAACTTACCAAGTGATCACCCACATAAGTCTAGTGCCCATCTGACACCATAACATAGTTATTATAATATTATTAACTATATTGCCTATGTTGTACTTTACATCCCCATCATTCCTATGACTGTTTTTATAACTGGCAATTTGTTCATCTTTAAAAATATTTTTTCAGTTTATTTATTTGAGAGAGAGAGGTCGATTTGTTGTTCCACTTATTTATGCATTCATTTGTTGTTTCTTGTATGTGCCCTGACCAGAGATCAAACCCATAAACTTGGAGTATCGGGACGACGCTCTAACCAGCTGAGCTACCTGGCCAGGGCAATTCATGTGTCTTAATAGACTTGTGTATTCTAAAAAATTCCCTATGTAGACTTTTTTGCATATGTTAGGGCAGGCTTTTGTTGTTAACTTTTATTTGTAGTCAACATGCTTTTACACTAATTCATTTTCTCATCCAAGGAAAACTGGGAAATGGAAAAGTTGATCCTGGGCACTGAATACATTATTCTGGTCTTGGGACAAAGGTTTGATCCAAAATGCGTTTGTCTGAGATTAGTCTTGAAAGCCTGATTATACCTTCTTTACTCTTCAACCCTCCTAGGAAAGGACTGGATCCCCATTCCCACCATTGCTTCAGGGATTCCTTATCTTCCTCAGCTCCCTACACCCCCATGGGATGGTCTGGGCTTCCTTTCCTCAGTGTTCCTGTATGGAATTAGTGGAAATAGATTGAGCTGATATAGTGATCTGACACCATAGTAGGTTTAGTTTATATATTATTCTTTAAAGTCACTAGTCGTTCAACCCAATGGAACACTTCCTATAAGCTTTAGAATTGTGGGAATTACAAGCATAGTAAATTATAGTTGGCCAGGGATTTTTCTTCTCCCTTTAAATCACAACACATAGATTTCTGCCAATTGTGACTACTTAAAGCAACTTTCTTTTGAAAGAAGACCACAGTCTACTTTCTTGGGCATTAAGAAAACGGAGTTCTTGTCAAGTCCTGCAAGGCTTGTCAGCTTTAGGCAGTCCTTCAACTTTACTGAGTGTTGACTTGTCCCTTAACTGAGTGTTGACTTGTCCCTTAACCTCCCTAGGCATTGTTGACTTGTCTTGCCTACTTCATAGCAGTGAGGCCCTTGATGGGGAAGGCAAGCCTTTGTAAGGCTCTGAAAATTATGCTAAAATAAGATACTAGCAAAGCTGTAGACATGTTTTACTGCCTTCCTGTGGGGAACACCTTGTTCTTGACCAAAAAGGATGCCACAGGAAGAGCTATGTGGATGTTGGCTTTGCTCCCACCACACATCCTTTCCACCATTTTATTTCAGAAACCAGTTTCAGGCTTTTCATTTCTAAAACCTCATTCATGTTGATTACTGTGCATTAAGTCCACCTTGGCATGTTTAGTGCAGTCAGCTGGTGCAAATAACTACACATTCATGCATTGAGGGAAGAAGGTGAGACCGAGATTTTGAATTGTGTTCAAATACAAGAGGATTTTAAAGCACAAAGTGTTCTAGAACTGTAGGAAGTTAAAGCTGTTATTCCTTTGTTGAAGGTAAAAAGAAAATTATTTTTTGGGAGAGTGCTTTTCCTTGTGTGTTTTATATTGGGAACTGCATAGGAGAGCATTTCAATAGGAACCATGATATCAACAGTAAGATACATTATTCATGTAATAACAGCCAGACCCAGAGCAGAATCTGCAGACCCTTGGTGGTGCATGGTGGCTACTGAAGAAGGGTTGGTCAGCAAGATCTCACTGAGGGATGCAATTCCATTCCTCAATTTGTTACAGATAAAGGTTTCTGAACAAGACCATCCTTCTAAATCTTTATGGACTCTGCAGAAAATTGAGGCCCGAAAATGAATAATTCCCAACTCTTACTATTTGGTTACGGGCCGGCTGCGCTGAGTAAATGCCTTCTGAAGCAGATTCCACATTTACAGTGCAGTTCTCTCTACTTACGTGAGTAATACTGTGTTTCTTTTCTCTTTTCCTGTAAAAATTCCTTTTCTTCCTGTTTTCCTCCTTTCTCTTTCCTCTTTCTTAACTTGTGCAATCTAAAATGCCTTGAGCTAGTTTACATAGTGGTGAAGAGGAAATATTTACTTAGGGTATCCTGGGAACCTCGACTTTACTGCCTTATGAATAAATAATTCCCTTGCAGAAAAAGGGGGGGAATTACAGACAGAACCACATAGGTGCACATTCTCCTAGTTCCAAGTGAGCACCAAGTATGTATTATTACCTGAGATTTCCAGATTGGTTTAATAATGAGCTAAGTTTCTGTCAGGTTTTCCATTGGCTTTGATTTCATGAGGCAGTCGTTGCCTGTTCTCAATGTGTGCTTAGGCGCATGGCACCTGACCCCCTGGGGTTGTTGAAAATGCAGATTCTGGCCATGCTCAGACTCACGAATCAGGAACCTGGAGATGGGACCCAGACATCTGCATCATGACCAGTTCCCTACCTGATTCCTTTTTTTTTTAAGATTTTATTTATTTATTTTTAGAGAGAGGGGAAGGAAAGAAGAAAGAGAGAAGAGAAACATCAGTGTGTGGTTGCCTATCGATCACCCCCTATTGAGGACCTGGCCTGCAACCCAGGCATGTGTCCTGACTGGGAATTGAACCAACAACCCTTTGGTTCATAGGCCAGCACTCAATCCATTGAGCCACACCAGCCAGAGCTCATTCTTATGTATGCTAATGTTTGAGGCTCATTGATGGAAGGAAAAGGTTTCCAGGACAGGCATGGCAAAGGCAGTGTTCTAAGTTTGCTTAAGTTAGCCTTGTTGTTATGATATCAACTTGAAAATCTGGAGGTTTCACATTAAAGTTTTCTTAAAAAGAAAAATAAAAATAAATAGAAACATCACCTTAGTACATAAAAGAAAGACTGTTATATATATGCCCAGTTAACAAGTATTTTGCATAATTGTCTAGGAGGCTAAATAGAATGTCTTTAGGTTGTCCTTAAAATTATTTTGAGACTCTTATGACAGTCTTGATTTTAAGATGAATAACAAAGAAGAAATCATCAATTAAGGAGATAAATTAATTTCTTCCTGTACAATCTTCACGATGGCCATATATCTCTTGAAATTTTTTCCTGTAATTTTACCGATCATGTGCACTATTCTCTTATCATTTCTCAGTATTAAGAATAATTTATACCCATTAGTATACATTTTGCAATAAGTATAGTATTACCAAGAAGTATACAAGAAGTATAGTATTATTTTAATATTCTATTATTCCAATATTTTGAAAAATCCTGCATAAGAAATTTCTTTCCCCCCAAATTAAATTAGCTGGTGTTTTTAGCCAGTATTCTTGACATAAAATACCTCCTTGGTCCATAACTCAGGCCTCACAATTTCGCCAAAGCAAATACCCTAAAAACAGTCAACTTGAATAACTGTTTAGTAACTAGAGTGTACTCCTATTTATTAGGAAGTGATTTACGGGTTTTTTACTCCTGCATATGTCTTACTGACATGAACAACATGTTACTAAGGGATGAGTAAAGGAACTTATTATTTTAACTAGATAGAAATTTGATTATGGATACAGCACTAGGATTTTTATGGCAAGTAGTAGGTAGGTAGAGCACAAAAATGAGCCTCTTTCTGTCTGAGGCCAGCAGGAAAAGATATTTGCAGAAATGTGAAAGGGCATGGTGGCTTCCCAGAAAATGTTGTCAGGAGGCTGGGCCTCGCTTCCAGAAAACGATGAGTGGTAAATGAGTCTAAACATGCCTGTCCAGGCAAGGGGAAAAAAAAAAAAAGCTAGGAGCAGATGACTTGGTTCCTTAGGTCAGAATAGGCCTTATCTCAGAACTTGCTTTGGTCACCCAGCTCTTCCCTGCTTCAGTGTCTTTTCTGTAAAGTGGAGATATGACTTCTATCATGGGAGGTCTATTATAAAAATGATTTTGGCTTCACAGAATATGCATGATACTTGGAACTTATAAAAAATACACAATTTGGAAGCCTCGGGGATATATCCTTTGCTCTGTGAGGGGCTAAATTTGGTTAGTTGAGGTGGGGTCTGGTTACCTTTACTTTCTGAATAATTTTTCCTTATTCAGCCATCTCCTCCCCTCCCACAGAGGCACCAAATGATTCTTGCCTCTGCTACCCACTGTCACGCAGCGCAGCAGTGTCAGGAAGCAGAGCAGTACCTGAGCTGGAAGATCATCTGGGGCAATGCTTGATACAAAGTAATGATGCAGAAGCTCAGGCATCAATGCACATTCAAATATAAGCCTCTTAAGGGCAGGGACTTTTATCTGCTTTCCTCACTGTAGAACCTTGAACAAGTGGGTGCTCAATAAATCCTTGTTGAAAGAAGAAATCAGTGTCAGACTTCTGGGTATATGTCTCATCTTTCCTTCCTATTCTTAACTAAGAGATTCTCTTCATTCTACAATGTTCCTAACCTTGCTCTTTCCCCCCCAGAATATTCCCCCTACTAGTTTCCACTCCCCCTCACTTCAGAGCTTTTTTTCTAAAGTAAATAATAGTTAACCACTTATAGCTTAATAATTTTGGAACAGTGCAGTTTCTCTGGTTTAAGAACCATTGCTCTCATTCTTCAATCTAAAATAAAATTTGAGGAAAGATAGACAGGTTTGGGGAACAAGGGAATGGGGGAGTGTGGTTATTTGGGGGTAGACTAACTATTTGTGTAAAGTAGCATATTTCAGTTAAATCTGACTAAGTAGGGAATATCAGCATCATCGAAAGAATGTCTGTTAGAATCTTGATTTTCACATTAACTAGCTGGGTAGGGTTGGTTAGGCTGAGGGAGGGTCTGAAGTCTCTGAGGGGGGATGAATGAAAGGCAAGGAAGGAATGGCCGGTAGAGCTGGAATTGGTCTGGTCAAAATGGAGCAGTAGCTCTCAGATTTCAGAGTGCAGTCCCCTCAGGGGCTTGTTAAACTATAGATTGCTGGGCCCCACTGTCAGCATTTAGTGTTCACTAAGTCTGGGGTGAGGCCCAAGAAATCACATTTCTAATAGGGGATGTTGATGTTGGTCTGGGGACCACACTTTAGGAAGCATTGTGGTATTACAGGTTCTCACAAAGATACAACCAACCTTGCAGTCCTCAACTTCAGCTGTCTGCCACAGGCTGAGGCTGTGTTCAAGGGCGAGAAAAAAACAAAAACAAACAAACAAAAAACTTTCTCAGTTGCCTTTGCAAGTTCAACAACTTGATGAAGGAAACTCACAAAAATAGAGGGAGTTATAATTTTACCTCAAGTAAAATGCATTTTTAATTCACAGTTGCAGTCACCGTGGGTAGTAGACGCTAGCAGGCTGTTGGAGTCTCAGTGAAGCCATCTCACCAGGACACAGACATGCTGCTAATTCACTGCCAGGCACAGCATATCCGAAACAAACAGCCCCAATGTGGCCCTCGATGAAAATGCCGTATGTGACCTCTAAATGGCCAAGGAGCTGGCCGTGCCCAGGACGAATAACTTAGATAATCACAAATCAGAGTAGAAAATGCAGTGCTTTTAATCAATACCACTGAACAATGTCTGTGGAGTTTAATTGAATCAGGTAGATCAGGAAGTGGATACAAGAGTTCAAAGTATGCTGAGAACACAGTTTTATTTAGAAATTCCAGGAGGAGACTTGGAAACAAAATAGAAATGATGAAAGGAACCCTTAGGAGACTCTTAAGATGTTCAAGCTCATTCCTGTTTCTGAACAGAAGAATTGACATCATTCAGAAAGCTGACAACAGTGTAGGTTAAAATTGTGTGTGTGTGCACGATTTCTATGGGCAACCACGGCACACTTTGGAAAAAGAGAATGGGGGAAAAACACTCTGTTATCTTGCCTCTAATATAACTGTGAATAGGTTTCTTTCTAGTGGTTTTCCTTCTATACATTTTTAAATAGCGTACTTAGACTTAAATACATGTTAAATACATATAGAAACTTTAAGTATTTAAATACTTAAATACATATAGAAACTTTTTTTAAGTTTCTA
This sequence comes from Desmodus rotundus, assembly GCF_022682495.2. Taxonomy (NCBI): domain Eukaryota; kingdom Metazoa; phylum Chordata; class Mammalia; order Chiroptera; family Phyllostomidae; genus Desmodus; species Desmodus rotundus. Next base: position 49,425,831 of record NC_071387.1, read on the forward strand.
TAGTCATAGTGACTAAGAGCGGGGTCTTTGAAGTCAGATAGCTTGGGTTCAAATCATGAATCCAGACATTTTCAGCCCTGAGTTTCCCCTTTGTTGAATGAAGACAAACTTGATTCACAGTGTTGCTGTGAGGATTCAGTAAAATGAGCCGGAAATTCATAGGGCTGGAACTGGTATAAGCACTCAGTGAACACAGGCACGATTTTCTGTTCTCACTAAAAAGCTATATGTCAACCTTCCACAAGCCTAGTAATTGGGAAGTTCTTCTTCTCAACGTTTAGAAGCATCCCTATTTTTATTTCATGAGTTTGATAAAATTTCATTCCACAAATTCTTCTGTGGTTCAGAGGCTGCTTTCAAGACCTTTGACCAGCTTGTTGAGAGCTCCTATGACCTGGGTTATCCTCAGAGACTGAATTCACGAAAGAGGAGTCAAAGTCAAAACAGATGGATGGCCGTTTGTTTTGAGAGGTTGGTGTAGCTGCGCTCTTAGCTAGGTTGTGTGGCTTTGCTCCAAGACCACAGATTCTAACCACACCATCGCTAGGGAGATGGGTGAGAAACCAGAGGTGGAGAGGTGTAGATCTCTCACTGCTACTGGAAAAACAGCCTCAAACTCAAGCCTGGCCAAATGTATATCTGCACCCTAAACCTCTCATTTCTGCTCCAGATCCAACTGCCAACTTGACCTCCACTTGGAGTCCTCATCAGGCCCACAAACTCAGTATATCTAAACCAAATCTCCAATGCCTTAAAGTGCTTTTTGCCTAGCATTGCTATAGCTACACCATCTTTTGGTGATTTTTACATAACTTTTTTTCATCCCTTTGTAAACTTAGTTTATCTAGGAATTTACCCAAGAGAAATGAAAGAATATGTCCATATAATGACTTGCACATGAATGTTTTATAGATGGTTTATTTGTAATAGCCAAAAACATAAATAAATCTCAAATTAATTATGCTGAGTAAAAAAAGAGCCAGATAAAAAAAAGAGATAAATTGTTTGATTTCATTTATATAAAATTCTAAAAAATGCAAATTAATCTACAATGAAAGAAAGCACATTAGTGGTTACCTCGGGACATGGGGGAAAGATTAAGAAGGGGCATGAGGAAACTTTGTGATTGACATGATGGTTTTATGGGTGTATACATGTGTCAAACTTATAAATACACTTTTTAAAAAAGATTTTATTTATTTATTTTTAGAGAGCGGAGAAGGGAAGGAGAAAGAGAGGGAAGCATCAAAGTATGGTTGCTTCTCATGCTCCCCCAATCTGGCCTGCAACCCACACATGTTCCCTGACTGGGAATCGAACCTGCGACCCTTTAGTTCACAGGCTGGTGTTCAATCCACTGAGCCACACCAGCTAGGGCTATAAAATACACTTCCAATATGTGCAGGATACTATATGTCAAATATGCCCTAACAAATATGTCAAAAAATAAAGCAGGTTTCTTGTAAGCATCAAAGGTTTTTATGTAATTTGGTGACTTTTGTAACTGGACAATTTATCTGATTATATTTAATATAATCACTGACATATTTGAGTTTAAATATATAATCTTACTGTGTTTTTCCTTTTCTCCAGTCTGTCTCTTGTTTCCGCAGAGATTACAATACACACTTGACATATTAGAATTCTACTGTTAATTGGTACTTTTGCCATTTCCAAAACAGTGCAAGAACTTTAGGACATATGAACTCCATTTATGCCTCTCACCTTTTGTGTTGTGGACATGTATTTTAATTCTGTGTGTATTTTAAACTTCACATTATTATAATTATTATAATGCTTTTTGTATCGTCACTATCACAGAGGTTGACTTACATATTTAACCTATTGAGTATTTTGTGGTTTTCAGCACTTCTGGGCTTCCATCTGGGATCATTTCCTTCTGCCTGAGCAACTCTCTTTGCTATTTCATTTAGGGTGGCTTTGCTGGTAATGAATTTCCTCACTTTTTGTTTGTCATTATCCTTTATTTGTGAAGGATATGTTCAGTGGGTAGAATATTCTAGATTGGTAGTTTTTCAGCACTTTAAAGATGTTATTGCATTGGTTTTTGGATTCCATATTTTCAGCTGAGAAATTAACTAGTAGTATTACATTTTGAAGTAATATATCTGAAGATAATGTGTCTTTTCTCCAGATTTTATCAAGAGTGTTTAAAACTTCTCCTTCATTTACAGCAGTTTTACTGTGAAAGGTCTAGGTTGATTTTCTTTATTGATTGTGATGGGTATTTATAGAGTTTTATGAATCTGCATCTTCAGTATTTTCTGTCAACAATACTTTAAATATTACTTCTGATCCTGTTTTATCTCTTTTCTTTTGGGACTTCAGTTTACATATGTTAGAGCTGTTTCTTTATGTCTCAACACAATTTTCTGAAAAAAACCTTTTTTCTTTAAGGTTACAAACACAAATCACTTGATATTTACAGGTGTTCTTTTAGGTGATTATGCTGCCTCATCAGTAGGTAGTGATTATGTCGGCAGAGAAACTAAATTACATGATGTTAAATAAGGACTGGGGAGAGGGGGTGCCTTTAAGAGACACTGGAGACATTCAGTGACCCTTCTCTAGGATTGCTGTGGGAACCCTCAAACACTTAAGTCATCCCGTAAGTATTTTTCAGTAGTCAGAGGAATTTTCCAAGTGAAAGGGATTTGGAGCCTCCATGTGAGGAAGAAATGTAGATTCCCCAGCTTGTTAATAAGGAGCAAACATCTCTTCATAGTCATGTTTTCACCTGTTGGATCATCTTTATAGAAGTTGTACATTTATGGCGTGTCTGTTTATGAGAAGAGATGGAAAATATGAGAAACATTAAACCTGAAAGAGCTATTATGAAGCCGCAGGCTGGCAAGCTTGTGAGGAATTCATTCAAGACTTCATTGCTCAAAACATGTATGCATGTATATATGTAAGGGTAGAGATATGTGAATGGATATTATTATATGGTGTGCATTATACAATACTATACATACTACACATATCAGATTTGCTATGGAAATTAATTTTGTAGCCTTTTAAATTTAAAGGTGTACTTCACTAAAAGTATCTGAGGATAAACCTCGGAATAAGTCTTAGTTTATTTCTATGTGGTCAACTCCACGAACTACTCAGTCTCGAGCCAGCCCTGTGTTTTTGGCCTTATACAGACCACGTCCTGTGGTCTAACCCTGTGTTATTTACATCATTCAGAGCTAGTTTTTCTGTATACAACAAATTTTAAAACATTTCTCTTTTTTTAAATACTATACTGCCCTGACATTGTAATTCAGGAAGTTTGGGGGTAATGTTCTTTCAATGCTTACTTGCTATAAATTATTTCTAGTCATGAAAATGGCTATTTTGTAAGATTCAATTATATCATGTGTTTGTGGCTACATATGCCACCCACAAGTGTCCATAATTATTGTTTATTACTAGCTATATACTCTACACTTTGTGTTTATTGGGTGTTTTCACAGTCAGGCATTAGTTACTAAGGGTAAATTATATGTTTGCTTTTATTCTACCCCTTTCACTACTGTTTAAAACATGTCAGATTCAGGAAACCCTAAACTTCTTTCGATACTTATAGACAAGTTTTCTTCTTGAATCAGTTTTAAAATCCTTCCAACCATCTTGGCTGCTGGCCATACCAGCATAGTGAAAGAATTTTCTTTCAGGGATGAAAGCCAGAGCAAAGCCTTCCGGGGCTGTTTGGTTTCCTAGTGCAGCTGCTGGTGTAGATCACGGTGCTGATTGTTCAGCCTGAGATTCTTAAGCATCTTTGCCAGTTAGGGCTGGAAGGGTGCCCGGGAGATCATGTAGCCCAGCCCCTTCATTTTACATCTAATGAAACTAAGATTCTGCCTGGTTAACTAATGTACTTGAACTCAAACAGCTGGCAAATGGCTAGCTCAGGACTAATTCACCTTCTTATTCTCTGCTCTTTTAGCCGTTGTTAAGAAACAGGGCAGTCTGATGGTTAAAATACTTGAAGTAGGAGTATGGGAGCCTAATGTCTAGATGTTATGAAATGTTTTAAAAAATGCTTGAAATGCATTGTCTTCTTTTCCATCAGCCCTGCTCCTACTCATTTTTTCTTTTTTTTCAAAGTATGGTTCAAAAGTCCTCATATCCCAGAAGCCTCCTAAGCATTCCTGGGCTGAATTAGTAACTTCCTCTTCTTTACTCATAAGATACTGTGTATATCCTGCATTATAATAGTTATTTTTTGTACTATAATTATGTATCCAATTATCCATCTGTCTTCCTCCTTCCTACCCACTGGATTGAGCTTCCAGGAGTAGCATTAGTATCTTCTCAGACTTCAGTCCCTCGCACTTGACAAAGAACCTGGCACTTTGTGTGCCCTCCATGTTCTAGGAATGAATGTGTGAACGAACCACTCTCTCATAGTCTTCAACTGTCAATGCATGTTATGTTTTATTGCATATAAAAATCACCTGGCCTTGTTGGCTTAAAGTGCAGTTGCCAGGCCACACCACAGAGATGCTGAATCAGGATGAGGGTGAGGTTGAGGAATCTGTATTTTTAAAAAACTTTATTTATTTATTTTTAGAGAGAGGGAAAGGGAAGGAGAAAGAGAGGGAGAGAAACATCAATGTGTGGTTGTCTCTTGTGCACCCCCTACCAGGGAACTCAGCCCACAACCCAGGCATGTGCCCTGACTGGGAATTGAACCTGTGACTCCTTGATTCGCAGGCCGGAACTCAATCCACTGAGCCACACCTGCCAGGGCAAGAATATGCATTTTTATTAAGCTGCTGATGACTTGATGAAAAATGGTCCTTAGGCCACACTTGGCAAGCTCTGGTCTCCCATTTGTTCTACTGGTACTTAGTCCCGACTGTATATATCCCAATTATCTGTCCAACTGACTAAACACATAGAGCTTCTACCATTCTGACTCCTTTAGTGGAGATTTCAACATTTTGAACAACCTCCAAGGCTTCTTCCCAATTAAATTTATAGAAATAAAGATACTATGTATATAGCATTTTGAGTGACTAGAAGTAAGGTGTCTTTGTTTATCAAGGAAGTATTATCATGATATAAACCAAGCATCATGAAAATTGTTAGACATGTTGAATTCAGTCTGAGACTTCAATGCAAAGGAAATAAAAACCAATATACAATGGTTGCACCGGCACTAAGCTATATGTATATGTATGAGCTCTTGCCTTGGCTGTATTCTCTTATTTGTGTAGGCAGACTTCCCCCTTCTCGGTTGCTGACATAGAGAAAAAAGGGTTGATTTAGACACTGGGGTGCTAGGTTAGCTGATGCTTACATAATATTTAAAAATCTCAAGTACTGCATGTGTGCCTGCATCTGACTTTATATGTATGCATCTTCTTTTAAAAAGTGATGGAATTAAGCAATTTTACAGGAGAAAGAGCTGAATGGGGTAGTGCCTTTATATAACTACCAAAAGGATTTCTCGTCCTTGTGGGATATTTATACATATATTTTAAGGTATTTGTATTCATTTCCACATATTACTTTTTTTTTAAAGATTTTATTTATTTATTTTTAGAGAAAGAAGGAGGGAGGAGGAAAGAGAGGGAGAGAAACATCAATGCATGGTTGCGTCTCACACACCCTCTACTGGGGACTTGGCCTGAAACTCAGGCATGTACCCTGACTGGGGATTGAACCAGCGACCCTTTGGTTCGCAGGCCGGGACTCAATCTACTGAGCCACACCAGCCAAAGCATACTTTTTACTTATAACTTATTTTATATGCAAATTTCTGTGGATCAACCTAATTCAAATTTTTTTAGTTTAAATGGTAAAACCATATTTCATCTATTTTGTGCCATTATTTACTTAGTGTTCTGACAAGTATTGGATGCTTTGGTTATTTTCAAATATTTGCTATCATATAGAGTTCTTATGCTCATCTCTGCTCAAATTATATTTTTGTTTGTGTGAATTCCACTGGGTATATCCTCCAAAGTGAAATAATTAGATGAAAGAGTAATGACAGTTTTATAGTTCTTATTGCATATTACAGTGTTGCTTCCCAGAGACACTGAACCAATATACAGCCCATAGTGATGCGGGGCATGGTGATTTTCCCCCAAGATTGACCAACATGTAATTTTATCATTCCAGCCCATTTTTGCTAGTATAATATGAATGTAGGGCCTCTGCAGAGATATTTTATTGTTAAGTTCTTTAAGTGACATGAAGCATTTCTTTTCCACATGGGATAATTAACTATTTTCATTTTAAGGACAAACAATTCAGCTCCTTATTGACAGTTTCGAAGGGACAGGTATAACTTTCATTTGTAAAATTGACTTTGAGGGGATAGGAAATAAGATGCTTAGGTACTAGGTAAGGCTCAATGTGTCAAGGAAGATCTGTATAGATCTGAATTGGAAAACTTATGTGAACGGCTGCGACAGAAATTCCAGCTGACCCTGTTGAAGGAAGACTGGAGAGCAGAAACATTATAATTTCATGATGAAAAAAGTGTTGGGGCTTTGTCATAGGATGAGATATTTTGCTTCAAAATGAACACCAGAGACTGTCCCTCCAGCCGTTCTTTGATATTCTCACACAGTGTCACTTCCTTTCCTGAAATTTCAGGCACCCCAATTTCAGGTAGACCCCTGTGGTCTATGGCAGAGAGGACTTTAGAATGACCAGGAAACTAAAATGTGCTATTTGAGAGGCCTTGAGAAGAGGACCTGGAGACAGAAGTCACAGGAGCAGTCAGTCTCGTCTGTGAAAAGTCAACTCGGATTTAAAAAAAACATTCCTTTTCTTGGTTGTCTCTGTTCTGTGACTGTGGCCATCTTCTCAAGTAAGCGAACGCATGGTTGCCGTGCTGGTTTGGGTTTCTGCGGTGCCAAACGCAGTACAGCGTTGTTTATGTAAGATGGGCCTTTTGTTTTGGACAGTGGTCTAGTCTGTTGATTTTTTTAGAAATTGGTGACTGTCCAATTTATAAGGCAAATCAGCCTATCGGGATCATGATCTGGACATTTTCCTCCATTCCTGGCTGTCATGCTAAACTTGGCAATTCTTACTCTGGTCTCAGTAGAATACTTACACACAAAGACGTATTTGTATGTCTGTCTGTCTATCTATCTATGCCTGTCTGTCTGTTTTACTTGGAAATAATTCACATACCACAAAATTCACCTATTGAACATATACGATTCGATGGATTTTAGTATATTCACAGAGTTGGCATTCATCACCACAGTCAACTTTAGGGCATTTTAATTCCCCCAGAAGAAACCCCATTCCCCTTAGCAGTCACTCTCCATTTGCCTCCAATCCTCCCAGCCCTGGGCAGCTAGGGTCCATTCTAGACGTTTTATATAAGAAATCATATAATATGTGGTCTTTGGTTTAGTGTCTTTCACTTAGCATAATATTTTCAGGATTCATCTATGTTGTGGTATATATCGGTATTTCCTTTCTTTTTTATTGCTGGATAATACTCCACTGTATGATATGGCACATTTTGTTTATCCATTCATAAGATGATGGGTTGTTTCCACTTTTTGGCTATTATGAATAATGCAGCTTTGAACATTCATGTGTAAGTTTTTGTGTGGAAATACGTTTTCAGATTTCTTGGGCATATACCTACAAATGCTGGGTATGTGGGAACCCTGTTTAACTTTTTTGACCGACTGCCCAATCAGTTTCCAAAGCAGCCACACTACTTTACCTTCTTACCAACAATGTATGAGTGCTTCAATTTCTCCATATCTGCACCAGCACTTGTCACTGCCCACCTTTTTTGTCATAGCCATCCTAGGGGTTATGCAGTGACATCTCCTTGTGGTTTTGGTTTGCATGTCCCTGATGGATAATGAAATCCTTACTTCTTAGCTTAGTATTTTTCTTATACTTTTATAAAAATAAGTAGCATGCTTTAGGAAATTACAGTGCAGTGAACATGGGTTGCTATAACTTCCTCTGGGGTTTCACACGTCATTGCATCATAATGTAAGGGGCCAGCGCTGAGTGAGCGGGCAGCAGTAATTCTCTTCCATTTTCACATCCATTCACATTCACAGTCCTGGGAAGGAGAGATCGTTGTCCTGTGCTTGGCTTTGTGCCCACCCCCTTGATTTGTAGTTTGACTAGGACTAGACAATGCACAACAGCAGCGTGCAGATCCTGAGAGGAAGTTGAACCAGAGCACGTTTCCTGCCTCTCTGGATGAACCACACTGCCAAGGTTGGGAGCCAAGGAGACCTTGTCAGAAACCTCACTAGTAATGTCAGGAGCCTGTGTTATTAATTATGCAATACTCATATATGATCTCATTTCATCCTCAGTAATCTGTTAGTTTCTAGTCATATTCTACAGTGGCCTCATTGTGGTTTAAGCACAGGTTTGTGAACTAGCCTCAGAATCCAACCACCAACAACTGATCTCCTGAGAACGTGTGTTCTCAGTTCCAAACAAATGACGAACCAGTGAGTGCCCAAATGTCAACCTGCTCGTACGCTGACGTGCCACTGGTCAGCAGGCTCATGCTGGCAGGTGTGGGTGGACAATAGAGAACAACTGTCATGTGGTCCATCTGCTGCCAGGGATGTGGACACCGATGTCGATACGGGTGACTCGAAGGATCTCTCTACTAGGAGCAGTTTGGAAAACATGCAGTCCTTGGAATTCCAGCTACCATCTCAGGTGCCTCAGGGAGGTAGATGTGTTCATTTAATAGTTCTCTAATGTTTTCTGTTGTAGCAGGCAGCTGACCGGAAGGATGCAACTGCTAGAAAGGAGAACGACTAGATCACAGTGGCAGATGAGGGTTTTAAAGGGCTCTCGTCAGAGGCAGATGTTCTCATGTAGGGACAATGACTCCGAATGGCCTGGGGAGAAGGAGCCAGGTGCCCGGGACCTTTCCCTTGGGCTTCGAGTTCTCCCCCCCTCTCCTGCTGTCATCCTTCCAGTACTGGGCTGAAGCCTCGATTGCAGGCATCCTGGCCTCGTGAACTTCTCAAGAGTGCATATTATCACACAAAAGTCCATCCACAGGCCACTGCAGACATTTTAGTCAGTTCTACCAATTGCCCAATCCAAACAGAGAGTTTATAACATGCCATCAAAGATTGTATCTATAATTGTGATGATTTTAAAAAATAATCACTTCATTTAGATTTTTCTATTTTTAACCCAAGGTATTCTTCAGCGGACATAAGGAAACAGTTTACTCTTCCACCAAACCTTGGCCAGTACCATCGACAAAGCATAAATACCTCTGGCTTCTCCTCTCTTCAACTAGTAAGTATGGTGACCGCTTTGCTTAGACATTGGTCAAGTGCAGAAGCACCCAGTGAAGGCTTCCTGATTCTCCCCAGATCTTCCCGCTGCTACCTTTACATGACCAACACCAGTCTGTAGCTCTGTGCCTAATTTTTAATATCAGTTTCCCCCTCTTCCTCCCTCAACTAGGGCTTAGAGTGCAAAGTGGAACTCTAAGAGTTGTGGTTCTGACATCCCTGGACTTAGTGGACATCCAGGCTACTTGATTTCACCCAAATTATGAGTCATATTTTAGGGAGGGGGAAGATTACACTGGAAAATTACTACCTTTTGTAACATGCTTTTATTGGGGAAAAAAATTGTATTCTAAAAGTCAAGTTACAAACCTTAATTTTTAAAAATCATTTTCTTGGAAGTATAATTTCCATACAATAGAATTCACTCATTTTTGATTGCACGGTTTGATGAATTTGGCCAATTTGTAGTTATTTTACCTCTACTCTACGCAGAGGTAAAGTAACTGACAGATCTGATACAGAATCTTCTGATTTAAATAAGATGGTTCGTAAAACCAGAAGCGAGCCCTCACTTCCTTTGTGAGAGAGCTGCAGCCTCCACTGCCCTCACTTCCTCAGGCACAGCACAGGGCACTTGTTTCTGGTTTCTGGCAGTTATCTTGGGGAGGTTAATTTTTTTTTTTTTTCGTTGTTGCTCACTTATTACTTCAAAACCACTTCTGCTCTTAGAGATTTTGTAACCTTCCACCGTTTCCTGTAGCCGCCATTTTGTGTCCTGAAACAATTTGCGCGCCGTGTGACTATGTATCTTTTAAAGGTATGTTTACTGGAGTGATCGGTGCTTGTTTCAGTAGGATAATTGGTGTGTTGTGTCATTGATGAAGCAGTACTACTAACAAATGGATAGCACCTTGTACTGCGAGAGGGAGCTTGTGATGACATTTTTTCAAAAAATGTGTTTTATGACTTTGGTGGCTTGCTAGACTGCTGTTTTTGTTTGCACTTTTCCTGCCTGTTTCAAAATTGTAGGTTATAATAAAAGCCTGTGCGGTGCATAATGTTCATGCTTTCTGATATGTCAGATAAACCTTGAACCAAGGTAAATTAGAAATGCTTTTTGGTTTAATTTAGTGCTAATATATATTTTATTGAAAAGCCCCCAAATTATTATTACATTTTTGACTAAAATGTACTCCAAGATATGCAAAAGTCATTTAAAAAATGACTTCAGCTAGAAAAACACTTTTCTAGCCTGAACGAGGTGGGGAGATGGGGCTTGGGGTTTTGCTTCTTTGTAAATTCAGGCTGCAGCCCTGGGCAGCAGCAGTCTTGAGAAATCGTGTGGACAGCACTGTGGAGAGGCGGGAGGAAGTTTAGCCAGCAGGCTTTAACCCCTTCTCCACGGGCCAGCTCTGACTTTACTGCTGCAGCCCTAAGTTTCTTCAGGAGACATCTTGTTTAAATGTATAGTCTCAAAGAAAAAATTTACTGAATGTCTGCGGGTGTCCTTTGGCTAGTTATGCTGCTTCATTAGTAGGTTTTGACGGAAGTGAATTTTGATGAGTTGCTTCATTAGCTGGATAGCCAAGTAACATGTGGCTTAATGACCCATTTTCTAACAGAAGATCCCAAAGAAGTAGCAAAAATCTTTAACTATACGAGAATCATGTGTTTCTACCTGTCATAGTTTATCCCTTGTTCCATATGCAAATGAATAGCCCTTGAAATATATCACCCTGGGTTATTCCAGTTTGATTTGCTGAGTATCTTTCCCCAGATCTCTACCACAGCTTCAGCACTGTCTGTTGCCCCTGGAGTCAAGTGACCCAAATTCAATTCCCATTAAAAAAAAAAAAAAAAGCAGGGCCTGCTTAGGAAATCACCCTGGTTGATGTGTACGTGCTGGTAGTGTTGCAATGTCAGTGAAGTGACTGTTCTTCCCCTTGAGTCACCTTCCCCAAGGAAGGGGCCTCGGACAGAAATCAGCCCTCAAGGTGATCTCCCTTTCCCTTGAAAGGATTATTTCATTTCATAGAAAGATAATGGGACCTTTCAGTAAGATTCAGCTCTGGCCAGGCAGAGAAGTAGTTTATCATCTGACGACTCTTAAACTGAAGCAGCTTTCAAAAACTTTTCTTTAATGAGAAGCCATAGACTGTTTATTGTATTATTTTAAACAATGGAAAAGTAAGACTGAGTGCATTTTGACTTTTGTTTCTCTTACCTTTGTTTAATAACCACCATTCCAACAACTCCACATGCTGATACAAATGACTGTTTCATTTTTTAAAGTATTTAATTGACAAAAAGTTATTTAAAACCCAATCATTTATAAGTTTGTTTTTTTACAAGAGGAAAGAACTTGGAGTCAGATGGATCTGGGGTATTTTTTTTTTTTTTGCATAAAAACTATATTGAGATCTTCACTTTCCACCAGGTTCCCTCCAGTGAAAGTATAACTCATTTATTCAGGATATAATTTGGGGCAGGTTACTTAACTTCTGTGAAGGCTTCAGTTTCCTCATTTGCAATATTGGCATAATAATGCCACCTCCATTAGGGTTTATATAGAATGACATAATAGATGCTGTGTAGATAGTGGCTGATATTAGTGTCTACCTGTTTGGTGCTGTGGAGGCACAGCGAGATTGAAAGAAAAGATGAGTAGCAGATGGTTTCGTCTCTGAAGGGCCTTGTGATCTATTTGAGATAACATAGAAAATCCATACTGACTTCAATCAAGTGTGGTAGGTTTCAGAAGAAAGATCCATGATATTGTAGGAGGTCGAGACTTGGTGGGGAAGGCTGAGGCGACTTACAGGAAGGTGCTCAGCCCTGGCTGCCAATCAAAATCCCCAGAACCTTTAGAACCACTGTGGACAGGCCCACCATAGAATGATTAAATCAAAATCCCAAGGGATGGGCCCAGGCGTCACTATTTTAAAGTTCCCTGGGACTTTAACATGCGGTCTCTCTAAAGACCGACATAGTAGGAGTGTTCCAAACAGGAGGAAGAACATAAAGGAAGTGAAGCTTCTTTTGTTGTCTTAGTTGCATGGAGTAAGCAGGGACCACTCGCTGACCTTATGGGTGTGTCCTTATACAAAGATAGTGGCTTCTGTGAGAAATCTGATAAATCCAGTGAGAGGAAGGGTGTGTGATTTTTTTCTGTTTGATCAGGTTTTTGTGTTTGAATTCGAGCTGCCAATGTTAGCTGTGATGATATGTGTACAAATGTTTTCAAAGTAAATACAGTATTTTTAAGTTGTGCATTTTTTAATATGAACAGGAACCACCCTTTGGAGTTGTTCTTTTCAACATGATGATAGAATTGTCCTAGACCTATTTGACACCCGTATCAGAGTGCTTCGTGCCCCAGGCCAGAGACAGTGCTCCTGAGTGCGGCATCACTCGCTGGTCTTGGCATTTTCCATTGCCACGGCCATGTGAACAGGTTGGCCAGACACCCTCTGATGTTGATCACCTACATAGGCGAACATATCTGTATTTGATCTCCTCATTAAAACAAAATGGTTTTGATCATTCAAAGTAGAAAGGGGAGTGAAATATGCTAGGAAAAAAGGGCTGAGATCTATGCCCTAAGGTATAAAGGAGAATTTGAGACATTGCACATGAAGTTAATGATCTTAACCTACACTTTTATAGAGGGAAAATCCTATTTTTGAAAACTGAGAATAGAAAAGTTTTAAAGTGAAGTGGAATGAATCAGCTGGACCATAATGGCCCTGGCTGAAGAAAAAGATGTGAAAAGCCACATCCTGGGTATATGCCAAACACTATGGTTACGTGACATGTTTGTATCTTATGCCATTTACATTGAAAAAAAGCCTCATACCTTAGAAAGCATTCATTTTTGCTTTGTGTTTAAGCTTCTGAACAATAACGCCACCATTTTCTTTTACTGCTAAAGGTGATCTAAGTTGTAGATCACTTGATAAATATGGTCCTCATTCATTTTTCTTGTGCTATTGTTCTTGTGTGCTTCATCTTTCAAGGGGTTGGGTTGTTCTTAGGTTTCATTGATTTCACTGGAGGGGACATGGTGGAAAATGAAGATCTCAATATAGGTTTTATGCAAATTCACAAGGGAAGGTAAATGAAACAGCAGCACCCTGCATGCAGAGTAGGAGTTTCATAACTGTCATTGTATAAAGCAGGGAAATCAAATCTGTTCTGGTAAAAGTAGACTGAGGCCTATGACGGCATGTCAGGTTCTTCCACTCTGTGGCATCTTCCACCCTGTGGCATCAGTGGACGATCGCCATTGGTGGAAGCAGGGAAGTATTGTTTACTCTAAGCGATGTAGTACTTTGAAATTACTGAAGCCAGAAGAACCTATCTTCAGATTTATTTAATTAAATATAGTAGAGAGCTGAAAGGATTGTCTTAAATATTCATTCATTCATTCAAGAAATACATATGTTAGCAGGAGTTGCCCTAGGAGCTGGGGATACAGTAGTGAATGTAGCAAAGGATCTAACCTCATGGAACTTACATTCTAGAATGGGAGACATGGATAAAAAAAAAGTGTATCAAGGGGTTTTTGAGTATTTGAAGAATGAAACAGAAAAAGGGAATAGAGAGTGACACAGAAGAGGGGCTATTTGGGAGGTTTGTGAGGGCCTCTGTCTGGAAAGGAGATGCTTGGGAAGAATTCTGAACGAACTTGACAGGTGTCTAAAGGAAGAGTATGCCAGTCAGAAGAATCAGCAAGAGCAAAGTCCCCAAGGCAAGAGTATGTGGCATGTTCCAGAAACAGCAAGGAAGCAGAATGTTAGCTGAGCAGAGTGGGTAGTAGGAGATGAGATCATTAAGAAAGGAGGGCTGGGTCACAGGCCTCAGAAACCATGGAAGAACTTTGGTTCTTCCCTTGGTTAAGATAAAGTCTCTGGAAGCATTGAGCACCAGCCAGGCACCATTGGAACTTTTGTGAAGATTGCTTGTAGGATTCTTTACATAAGGATTGTTCTGGCTGTTACAGAGAGAATAGACTGGGCAGGGTGGAGCTGCCACAGTAACTCAGAAAGTAATTGTGGAACTTGGGAATAGGGTGTGGCAGTAGAGGAGGTGAGAAGTGGTTGGATCCTGGATATATCTCAGAAGTAAAGTGCATAAGGACTTTCTGATGGATGGTACATAAGGTGTAAGAGAAAGAGAGAAACCAACATTGACACCAAAGCTTTTGCCCTGGACAGCCTGTGGAATGGAATTGCCACTTGCTGAGGTATGGAGCCTGGGAAGATATGGGGAGAGCAGACTGGCAGGGAAACTAAGAGTTTGTTTTGAATTTGTTATGTTTGATAGATCTGTTAGATCAGCGAGTGGTGATATTGAGATGTACCTGGAAAAGTCAACCTGGATTTCAAGGCAAAGGTTGAAGCTGCAGATAAAAATTTGTAATCTAAAAACCAAAAAAGGCATTTAAAGCCACAGAAGTGGATGGGATCATCTGGGAGTGAATGCAGATTGAGAAGGTGTTTTAGGACTGAACACTTAGGCACTACATAGCTGGAGGAGAATCTAGAAAAAGTGGTGTCTCAAAGGCAGTGACCAATCATCTCAGTTTGCTTGGGACTGAGGGGCTTTCTGGTACATGGACTTTCAGAAGCTGGGACATATTAGGGCAATTGGTGGACCTCCATCTGTAGAAAGTGTTTCAAGAAGGAGAGGGTGATTAACTGTGTCTAATACTGTAGATAAACCAGGACTGAGCAATGACCATTGAATCTGGCATCAAGGAGGTCTCGGGTAACTTTGACAAGACTCATTAACAGCCAGGCAGAGTGGAGGACCACCCCCTGTGGCAGTAAACATTCATGAGGGTACAACGGCAGGGCATCCAGCCCCACACAGAGCACCATGAAGCCTCTCCAGTGCTGTATAATGAGGGATCTACATCCTTTGTGATTACTAGTGTGATTTGGGCCCAGTCATTTAACCTCTCTGTTTTTCAGTTTTCTTATTTGTGAATTATTGTCCAGAATCGTTAATTTTAATCCGCTATCTGTGTGCCATCTGCATACTACACTATGCTAGGAGCTACATGAATTAATTCTAAACAGATATGGTTCTGGTGCTATAGGAATTTTTCTTAACCCCTTCTTTAATTTAAAAAAAAATATTGTATTGTTTATGCTATTACAGTTTTTCTAGCTTTTCCCCCTTTCCCCGCTCCATTCAGCCTACCCCCAACTCCCACAGTCAATCCCCACGCCCTGTCCCCACGTTACCCATCCCCTCTTACAGCTGTCAGTCTGTTCCACATTTCTATGCCTCTGGTTCTCTTTTGCTTGTTAGTTTATTTTGTTCATTAGATTTTACTTATAAGTGAGATCATATGATGTTTGTCTTTCACTGACTGGCTTATTTTACTTAGCGTAATGGTCTCTAGTTCCATCCACACTGTCACAGAAGGTAAGAATTCCCTCTCTTTTACTACTGCATAGTAGTATTCCATTGTGTAGATGTACCACAGCTTTTTTATCTCCTCATCTACAGATGAGCACTCGGACTTTTCCCAAACCTTGGCTGTTGTAAGTAGCACTGCTATGAACATAGGGTGCATATATTCTTTTGAGTTGGTGTTTCGGTATTCTTAGGATATATTCCCGGAAGTGGAATTGCTGGGTCAAAAGGCAGTTCCATTTTTAATTTTTTGAGGAAACTGCATACTGTTTTCCACAGTGGCTGCACCAGTCTGCATTCTCCCAACGGTTTCCTTTTCTCCACTTCCTTGCCAGCACTTGTTGTTTGTTGATTTATCAATAATAGCCAATTTTGGCATTGTGGTTATCATTTGCATCTCTCTGATGGCTAGTGATGTTGAGAATTTTTTCACATGTCAATGGGCCATATGTAGGTCCTCCTTCAAGAAATATCTAGGTCCTTTGCCCATTTTTTAATTGGATTGTTTGTCTTCCTGGTGTTGTTATATAATTCTTTATATACAGGGTCTGGCAAAAGTAATGCCTGCTTGAGTGTGGTTGGTATGTAATAACATGGGTGTAATAACTATATTTTTAATTTGAACATTTTACCTAAAATGTCATATGGTGTGCTTGGGTGTGGTAGTGTTATGTTACAGGATTACATGCTGATGACTTTGTAATAAAAGATTTTGTAATAAAAAAGGGCATTATTTGTGCTAGACACTGTATTTTGGGAGAGTTAAACCTTTGCCTGATAGATCATTGGCAAATATGTTTTCCCATACAATGGGTTTCCTTTTCGTTTTGATGATGGTTTCTTTAATTGTGCAGGAGCTTTTTAATTGGATGTAGACCCAATTGTTTATTTTTTCTTTTGTTTCCCTTGCCCTACGAGATATATTGGCAAAAATATTGCTATGCAAGATATCTGAATTTCACTGCCTATGTTTTCTTTTCCTCTAAGATTTTTATGGTATTGCAATTTATATTTAAGTCTTTTATCCATTTTGAGTTTATTCTGGTGTAAGGTGTAAGTTGGTAGTATAGTTTCATTTCTTTGCATGTACCATTCAGTTCTCCCAACACCATTTATTGAAATGACTGTCTTTACTCCATCATCTGCTCTGGCCTCCTTTGTCAGATATTAATTGACAATGAAGGTGTGGGCATATTTCTGGGCTCTCTATTCTGTTCCATTGATCTGTGTGTCTGTTCTTATGCCAGTACCAGGCTATTTTGATTACAGTGGGCTTGTGGTATAGTTTGATAATGAGTATTGTGATCCTTCCAACTTTGTTCTTCTTTCTCAAGACTGCTGAAGCTATTTGGGGTCTTTTTTGGTTCTCTCTAAATTTTTGTAATATTTGCTCTAGATCTGTGGAATATTCCATTGGCATTTTCATAGGAATTGTATTGAATCTTAGATTGTTTTGGGTAGCATGAACATTTTAATGATGTTAATTCTTCCAATCTGTGAACACAGTATATTCTTCCATTTATTTGTATCTTCCTCAATTTATTTCTTCAGTGTTCTATAGTTTTCCAAATACAGATCTTTTACCTCCTTGATTAAATTTATTCCTAGGTACTTTATTTTTTGTTATTGCAATAGTAAATGGGATTGTTTTCTTAGTTTCTCTTTCTGATAGTTTATTATTGGTGTATACAGAAATACCATCAATTTCTGAGTATTGATTTTGTATCATACTATTTTGCCAAATTCATTTATTAGGTCTAGTAGTTTTTTGGTGGATCCTATGGGGTTTTCTATGTACAATATCATGCCATCTGTGAATAACAACAGTTTTACTTCCTTCTTTCCAATTGGGTGCCTTTTATTCCTTCTTCTTGTCTGATCACTGTGTCTAGGACTTCCAGTACATGTTTAATAGGAGTTGTAAAAGCAGACATCCCTGTCTTGCTCCTGATCTTAAGAGAAATGGTTCTAGTTTTTGCCCACTGAGTATCATGATGGCTCTAGATTTTATTAATATATGGCCTTTATTATGTTGAGGTATACTCCCTCTATTTCCACTTTGTTGAGGGTTTTTATCATAAATGGGTGCTGGATTTTATCAAATGCTTTTTCTGCATTCTTTGATATGATTATGTTATTTTTATCTTTCATTTTGTTTTTGTGATGTATCACATTTATTTATTTGCAAATGTTGTACCAACTTTGTATCCCTGGGATAAATCCCATGTGATCATATTGTATGATCTTTTTAATATATTGCTGGATCTAGTTTGCTAATATTTTGTTGAGGACTTTAGCATCTATGTTCATCAGCAATATTGACCTATAGTTTTCTTTCCTTGTTGTATTTTCACCTGGTTTTGGAATTAGGATAATGCTGGCCTCATAAAGAGAGCTTGAAAATTTTCCTTCCTCTTGAGTTTTTGGGAATAGTTTGAGAATAGGTGTTAGTTCTTCTTTGAATGATTGGTAAAATTTACCTGTGAAGCCATCTGGTCCAGGACTTTTGCTTGCTGGGAGTTTTTTTGATTACTACTTCAATTTCATTAGTTGTTATTGGTCTTCTCAGGTTTTCTGCTTCTTCCTAATTCAATTTGGAAAGATTATATGTTTCTAGAAATTTATCCATTTCTCCCAGGTTGTCCCATTCCTTGGCTTATAGTTGTTCATAGTATTTTCTTAAAATCTTTTGTATTTCTTTGGTGTCAGTTGTTATTTCTCTTTTTTCATCTCTGATTTTATTTATTTGTGTCCTTCCTCTTTTTATCTTGATGAGTCTGGTCAAAGGTTCATCAATTTTGTTTATCTTTTCAAGGAACCAGCTCCTGGATTCATTGATCTTTCGAATTGTTTTTTTAGTATCTGTGTCATTTATTTCCACTGTGATCTTGATTATTTCCTTCCTTCCACTCACTCTGGTTCTTTTTTGTTGTTTTTTAAATTCTTTTAGGTGTAGGGCTAGACTGTTCATTTGAGATTTGTCTGTTTTCTTCAGGTAGGCCTGTAAGCTATGAACTTCCCTCTCCGGGCTGCTTTTGCTGTGTCGCATAGGTTTTGCGTTGTTCATTTTCATTTGTTTCCAGGTACTTTTTGTTTTCTTCCTTGATATCACTGATGACTCATTCATTGCTTAATAACATGCTATTTAGCCTTGATGTATTTGAATGTTTATTAAATTTTTTATTGAGTGAGGTTGATTTCTAGTTTCATACCATTGTGATACAAGAAAATGCTTGATATGATTTCGATGTTCCTGAATTTGTTAAGACTTATTTTTCTCCTACTATGTGGTCTATTTCCGAGGATGATCCATGTGCACTTAAGAAGAATGCATATTCTGCTGCTTTGGGATGAAATGTGCTGTAAATATCAATTAAATTAATTTGATCTAGTGTGTAGTTTAAGGTCACTGTTTTCTTGTTGATTTTTTCTCTGGAAGATCTATCCATTAGTGACAGTAGAGTGTGAAAATTCCCTGCAGTGACTGTATTGCTGTCAATCTCTTCCTTAAAGTCCACTGATATTTTCTTTATATGTTTAAGTGCTTCTATATTGGGTGCATATATGTTTACAAGGGTTATAGCCATCCTCCTGTTGGTTTGATTCATTTGGTATTATGTAGTGATCTTCTTTGTCTCTTGTTATGGCCTTTGTTTTGAAGTCTATTTTGTCAGATATAAGTATTGCTATCCCAGCTTTTTTTTTATAGCCATTTTCATGGAATTTTTTTCATCCCTTCACTTTCAGCCTGTGTAAATCTTTTGTTCTCTGGTGGGTCTCTTGTAGACAGCATATATATGGGTCATGTTTTCTTATCCATGCAGCTACCCTATGTCTTTTGATTGGAGCACTTAATTCATTTACATTCAAGGTTATTATTGATAGGTACTTATTCATTGCCATTTTTTTTCTTTATACCTATGTTCCTTCCTCTATTTCTTTATCTTCTTAAAGCAGTCTCTTTAGCATCTCTTGCAATGCTTGTTTTATGTTAAAGAACTCCTTTATCCTTTTTCTGTCTGGAAAGCTCTTTTTTTGCCTTCAATTTTAAATGATAGCTTTGCTAGATAGAGTAGTCTTGGTTGCAGCTCCTTGCTCTTCACTACTTGGAATACTTCATGTCAATCCCTTAAGGCTGAAGTGTTTCTGTTGAGAAATGAGCTGACAGTCTTATTGGAATTCCCTTGTAGGTAACTAACTCTCTTGCTGCCTTCAGGATTCTCTCTTTGTCTTTAAACTTCGCCATTTTAATTATGGTATGTCTTCGTATGGGACTCTTTGCGTTCATCTTGATTGGTACTCTCCGTGCTTCCTGAAGTTGTGTGACTTTTTCCTTCACCAGGTTAGGGAAGTTTTCTGTCATTATTTCTTCAAACAAGTTTTCTATCCCTTGCTGACTTTCTTCTCCTTCTGGTATCCCTATGATGAAGATTTTGTTATGTTTCATGTTCTCCCAAAGTTCCCTTAAACTATCCTCATTCTTTTTAAGTCTTTTTTAATTTCATTGCTCTGATTGGGTGTTTGTTCTTCCTTGTCTTCCAAATGGCTGATTTTATCCTTTGTATAGCCTGCTTTTACTTTCCTCTAGTGTATTCTTCATTTCAGATATTGTATTCTTCGTTTCCAACTAGTTCTTGTTCATAGATTCTAGATCCTTTTTCATGCTGATGGAGTTCCCACTAAGTTCCTTGAACATCCTTATAACCATTACTTTGAACTGTATGTCTGATAAATTGCTTGCCCCAATTTTGTTTAGACCTTTTTCTGGGGTTTCCTTCTTTTCTTTCATTTGGGGGTTGTTTCTTTGTCTCCCCATTTTAGCTGTCTCTTTTTGTTTGTTTCTATGCTTTGACTCCCTTTCTCTGTGGGGTGACTTTGTGTGGTGGAAGTCCTGTGGGACTCAGTTGTGCAGTCTCCTTGAGTTCCTGAGATGGAGGTTCTAGGAATGTCCCTGGTGTGGGTTGTGTGGGCATTCCTGTTGTATTTAGGTCTTGATTATTGTTGGCCTGTTCACTGGTGGTGTCTGCCCTCTGGCTAGCTGACTGAGAGGCTCAGCCCCCACCACATCTTGTACACTGTTGTACAAGTGCTGACAGAACAAAGTAAGACAACACAAAAAACTGAACCAAAGCAAGCAAAAACAAAAACAAAAGCAAACTCCAACAACAATAGCAAAATCAATGACAAAATAGCAAAGCATAATAAAAGTGGAAAGAGAAATAGAATGGTAAAAGAAGAAAAAGAATACAAGATGACCAAAGGAAAGAAAAATGATTATAGAATGAGAGAAGAAAGAGAAACAATAAGAGTAAGGAATAAAAAGAGAAAAACTGCAAAAAAAAAAAAAAAAGAAAAAATATAGGAAAGAATAAAATATAAGAAAAAGAAAGAAGTGGGAGGAATGGAGTAAGAAAAGCGAAGAGTAAAAAAAGAAATGTGAAAGAAAAATAGAGAAAGTGGATAAATAGAAGAAAAAGAAAAAATAATAAAAAGGATATGAAAAAGGAATAATAACAAAAATAATGAACAAGATCTGAGTGGAGTTTGGCTCAGCAGAGTTTAGTGCTTGCCTGCTGGGTTCTCCCTTTGGATGTCATCCCCCTCGGATGTTGTCTGAAGCTGGCGTAAGCCAATGTCAGATGCTGTCCACATCTAGCCCTCAGCAGCCTGTTCAGACCTACAAATGATCCATGATTTTGTGGCTATCTCCTCCGGGCTTAGCTGTGCCCAGGATGGGCCACACCTCACTGCAAGGTAGGGTCCAGGGATGGGTCAGCAAAAATCCCAAGCCACTTGCACCTGCCTCTGCCTGCCAGTGTGTTGTCAGTTGTAGCCACTTACCCGACTATTTCTTACAGGGCTTCTGGCAGAATTGAGAGAGTGAGATCCCATGATCTCCTCTGGGAGGTGCCATTCAGACTTTAGGAAGATGGTGGGTGGGTTCCTGTGTCCTCGAGCCACATGTTTGAATCTGTCCTGGATGATTTCCCTGAACTTGGCGATGCAGAGCCCCTAGTAGGAAAGCATGAGAGGTCCAGAGCCCAGAGTTTGGATCTGCCAGAAACCAGGTGGTGTTTCTATGGCTCTTCCGTGAGCGTGAATGTAGGAATTTTCAATTTCAGATAAAACTGAATCCTATCCCAAGTCAGGAGAACCAGCCTTTGATGTGCATTGGAAGACAAGGAAAAGCTCAAACTCCCTTAAATAGCTGTAAATAATTTAAACTTTTAGGGTGTTTAAAATCTTTTTGTGTATTTCTAGTATTCTGTTGACCAGGCCTCTGAGAAAAAGTAGCTAGAAAGAAAGACCACACAAGTTTGCACTAGAAAAGTATTGAAAAGTGCTTCAGGGCGGTGACCGTGTCCCTTCAGCCTAGTGCAGGACTGCCATCGAACCCCAGTGAGTATTCATTGAAGTAATGAAAGTAGGTGTGTTAGTCCAGGCTCAGACAGAGCAGCGGAACCAGTAGGAGACACATAAGTATGCATATTAAAAAACTGAATACAGGGAACTGGCTTACTCACTGATGGTGACTGTCCTGGTCCCCGGGACAGTCAGGAAGGCAAGATCAAAAGCAAGCTGGAACCCCAGGGCCTGAGCTGAACTTCAAGAGGCCCTCTACATCCTTTGAAAAGGTATCCAGTTTATTTAAACTACCCAGAATAATCTCCCTTCTGATTAACTTAAAGTCAACTCATTAGTGACTGTAATTACTTTGGTACTATCCCTTCACAGCACTACTTACACTAATGTTTGATTGTTTCAGTAGGTGTGTACTGCAGCCTCCCTTCTGCCCTCCAGCCCTGGCAAGAGAAAACTCTCTAGCCCACCCCGTCTGGAAACATGCTAGGAAGGAAATTCCAGGGAATGTAGTTCCGCCTAGCCAGACTGACACACCACAAAGCTATCACAGTAGGTGAAGCCTGATTTAGGATAATTTGTATTATTACTTTTTCATTTTTAGAGGATGTTTTTGTTTTGATTATTTGGGGGGTTTTCTTAGTTTAACAAATGATAGGTACAATGTGATAATTCATGGTATAAGGTAACTTTGAAATCATTCTGGGTTATACTATTTAAAGTAGTCTTGGATCTCCACTGACTAGGATGCTACACACAGCTCAGTAGCAGAAAAAACAAAATAAGTTAATTTTCATATTTGGCTTTTAGGCCCCCCAAGTGCCAAAATCCTGTCTTAGGGAGTGACGTTAGAACACCCTCCTACCCCATTCCCAAACTTCAGCCCCCAGTGGCATGCAATACCACTCACCGCAACACTCTCCAGTA
The DNA here is from genome assembly GCF_022682495.2 of Desmodus rotundus. Lineage (NCBI taxonomy): Eukaryota > Metazoa > Chordata > Mammalia > Chiroptera > Phyllostomidae > Desmodus > Desmodus rotundus. The sequence goes on from NC_071387.1 coordinate 49,448,831, forward strand.
TTTATTTTCTCCCTCTGCTTCTCACTAAGTAGGCATACTGTGTGTGTTTGCATGTATGCGCTGATTGGCTCACAACACATCCTACCCTCGAGATTAAGACTTCAAATCTTTTAGGGGATAGAAATCTCATTTGGCTCCTGGTGATTATTTCCATTTGCAAGAGGGACAACATGCACGGAGGCTTTGTTAACGGTGCGGGCTCTCCACCCACTTGCCAAGGGCAAGACTAGTTTACATCACATTCAGAACGAAAGCTTCCGCCCTTGCTAGTTTCACCAGAGAAGGGCAGAGGAGACTATTAAATGCCAGCTTGTGGTAGCGCTAGAGCCGCACTCAATAATCCTGTCCTTACAGTTTGTGTTTACAGTCTATTCAGTCCTGAAACATTCAGACCTCAAGAGCTTATGACTGTATGGTCTTGGCACATTGCCACACAACTAGCATTCAGTGATGATACTGTGTTTTTTAGCATAGCTTTCCCCTTCAAAGATAGTGATTTACATGTGAGAATGTAACAGACTTCACCATCTCATGGCTGTTGACTAAAGATCCATGGAAAGATGCAGAGAGTAGTTTCCCATATGCTTGTGTGTCCCTAATGCCCAACTCAGCGGCTTGTGCTCAGTAGAAGCTCAGTAAGTAATCGCTGAGTGAGGGAGGCAGCCACCCTTTCTCCTTGGTTCTTACAGAGAATAGGAGCTGCTATCAGCCAGGTTTTTCATCATATGTGGCTTTGAATTTTAGGGACATGACAAGTACAATACTGTGGTAGAAACTGAATATTTTTTCTCTTTGATGATTTCACAAAAATGCCATTTCTCTATAGAAACTTCTGCTTACTAGTTATTAGTGCTAGAGTCACACTGCTTCAAATTGTGCTCAATATAATTTTTAAGTATATATTTCCAGTGTCTCTGCTTGAGTAATTGATATTCTTCATATTAAATTCATATTTATTATTCATTTACTTATTTATTGTTATTTGAGCAGTTAATCTCATGAGAAGCTCGGAGTGGACTTGTGGGTAGTAGTGAATATATAATTTTGACTGACTTCCAAACACACTTACTATTGCCTTGTGGTTTAATTATTTCTGGAAATACAGATTTCTTGAAAAGCCCACAAGAGAAGACAAATTATAGTGGTTGAGATCATGAGCCCACCTAGGTTCGAATTCCAGGTGGGCTACTTCCCAGCTCTGTAAACACGAGCAAATGATTAACTCTCTAGCCTTCCGTGTCTTCATCTGTTAAGTGGGAGTAATAAAAGTATGTACTTTATAAAGTTCTAGTGATAATTAAATGGGATAATATATATAAAATGACCTAGTCCCAACTTTTTGGCACATAGTAAGTGCTCAATAATTATTAGTTCAACAGGTATAAACTTTACAGTCCTGAGGTTGGGTGTGCAAAATATTCAGTTTTTTTCACTTCAAAAGTTTCATTTCAGTTCCTGATTCCAAACTGCTGGTTGTGGTGAGGAGTGAGAAAGCTCACTTTCCCAGTGAGGCTGGTCTTACGTAGGTCTGCAGTAGACTTTTTGTTGTTGCATGCATAGATGATGCCTGTAGCTCCCTCTGGCAGGCGTCAACAGTGTCCTTTTGCAAAACTCTGTCCCCACTCTGGCTCTTGCATAGGCTGATCTCTGGCTCCCCCTGCCCCTTCTGGTCCCTGTCACTTCATTTGGAGAGGCAGCCTTTAAGGATTATGGTCCTCTCCTTAGCTGGCCTCCAAAGCCCCTTCCAGGTAGAAGCAAAGGAAACTTCCCTGCCTTCTGTCACACCACATGGGAGCCTGGGGGAACTAGAGAGAGTGCCTTCGCTCTGTCCTACTGAAGTACATCTGTTGCCTTCTCTTCTGCCCCTTTTGCCCCTGCTGGCACTGTGTAAGTCCTCCAACTTCAAGAATCTCAGGCAAAAAGGAGGGTAACTGTTTACTCAATCTCAGCTTTGTCCTCACTCCCCGACATGTCACTCATGTCTCCCCCACCACCAACGACAGGGGGGACAAGAAAGACACATTTATATTCTCTCATCTTGTTTCCTTTGGTCTCTTCAGTAGTACTTTGTTCCTCCTTTCCAACTTGGAGCTCATACGTCTAGTCTGATGCACAGTTGCAGGGCAATGAAAACCGGTTTTATCAGCACTTCCTTTGGAGCTGTCCCTGTTTCATATCAAGGCAGCACAAGTCAAGAAGAATCTGGGGTGTTTGTTTTGTTGGCACACAGAGCGGGGGAGCAGAGGTAGAGAACAGTACCTCCTCGGTCTGATGATTACAAAGAGTCTGCCATAGATGAACACCAGAGGGCTGCTATTACTATTATTATTATCACACAAATCAACTAATCTAAGTGATTCTTTTACTCCTCTAAGACAGTGGTTCCTAACTCTTTGGACTTCACAGACAAGAAAACAATTTGTTGAAATTGCCAGCTTTTTATTTTATCAACTAAAGAAAATTATTTTTTTTAATTACCCTTCACTTCTATCACTTCTTTCATCCTCTCCACTGTGCAAAGACGTAATTGAAGAGAAAAAAAAAACCACCATCCTTTTAAACTGAGTATTGTAGCCATATGAAACCTCTGCCGATTGCCCTTAGTTTGCTCGTTTCAATGCAGTTAGTGGAAATGTCTCCCCAACCAGCCCCAGTCAGCCCAGCAGTGTCTGGAGATCGCTGCCTTGGAGTGTTTCAGCCACCAAGTCTGGTTCACCGTGGGCTGTGATTACGAAGGAAGTGCTTTCAAGAGTCACCACATAGGATAACTCGGCCAAAGGAAACACCATGCCTAAATAGTCAAAGGAATGTCGAGTTGCCTGAATTTCTGGAAAATTGCCTCTATTCACTACTTCACTGTATTTGGGTAAACATGGCCTCAGAGAGCTTTTGCAGGAAAAATTATAAAAATTCAGCAAAGCCTTATGATCTCATTTGGATCTCCTCAGGATTTCTCATCAAGATGCAATTAAGCAGAGAAAACATCTGCCTTGGGGTATGATTTTAAGTGCTTGTCGTGTTCTGACTCGACTTTCCGCGCGGCACTCCTTCTCCCTGTCACTGCTCGGTGTTTGACGGCTCCTCTCCGGACAGCTCCCCCGAGCTGTGCCCCAAGAGTGAGGCACTTACTGAGCGAAAGGGAGGGTGAGGCGAGCACCTACTGTCGCCTCAGTGCTTTACCTGGAGGTTCCTTTCAGGTAACTTCCTTTTTCTTTTTCCTACCCCTGCAGCCTCAGTTTTATGAACCAGTGGAGCCGGTGGACTTTGAAGGACTTCTGATGACACACCTGAACAGTCTAGATGTGGAGCTGGCCCAGGAGCTGGGGGACTTCACGGAAGACAACTTGGAGGTGGTGTTCACACCAAAGGAATGTCGGACTCTGCAGCCCTCTTTGCCGGAGGAGGGGTAAATCATTTTTTTAAGCTGTAAACGGGGTTGTGATGTTCATGCCTGTTCTTGGTAAGGGGGCATGCCCTAATTCTGGACTTTTAAAAAAATAAACAAAATTCCTCAGCTCTAATAAGATGTGCAGGACGACTACTGCGATGCAGTGAGCCGCACGTAGACAAGGTTTTTTTTTCTAAATATTGCAATTTTATTAAATTTTCCTCAAATCCTGAAAACAATTTTTATAACATATATTTTGATTTAAATAAATTCAGAATATAATTTCCTTTAAAGACAAATTTTTGAATCAGTTTGACCAGAGGCTTTGAAAAGCCATGTGGGAACTAAACCAGTTAAAGGGGTGCAATGGGAGAAAACAGAATGCTCTCTAAGAGGTGAAGAGTGCAGGATCTGGAGTCAGACTGGATGGGTGTCAACTTAGTGACCTTGGGTAAGTCGTGTGACCTCGTGGAGCCTCAGTTCCTCCATTTGTACATATGTCTAGATTTTTCATAAAAAATAGTTTTTCAAAAACACCTTCATTCACAAGCATTTTAATTGGTTTATGACTGGGTCAAGTTATAAACATAAGTTGAACCATGTTTACTGAGCATCTACTATGTGCTGGGCACTGGGATAAAAAGTCCCTTTCTCTGAAGAAATGTTTGTTAAGTGGAAAAACAATGGAGAAAGCTCCTTAGAGTGAATATATGAATAGTTGTTAGGGCATCATTTTCCACAGTGTATTAGTCTATGTGTTTATAGGTACAGGCATTAGCTCTTGGTATCAAACAATAGAATTACATCTAAACAAAACTCTTGTTACTTCTGTAGTGTAAAAAACAATGCCTCTTTGGAGATTTAGGATGAACTTTTATTTGCATTCATTTTCAAAACAAAGTTAAGATTCACATCCCCCTGGACATTTTTGACCTTCTCATCTTCCCTCCAAAAAGTCCCAGAAAGGAGATCATGAAACATGGCCCCTGCCCTCATTATTCTGGGCTATTGTAGTTCTAGTTTGTATTTCATTTAATGACAGTTTAAGGAGGATGGATGACACTAATATGGTATTTCTGATACCATATTTGCTCTGTTGTTTAGACAGTTTTCATTAACATAGGAGAGCTGACCACACAATCAGTTCTTAACATTTTGAAAATACTTCCCACAAAATAAAAACTTTATAATCCTTGGGAAGCATTTTTCCCAGCTTTCAGTCCCATTTATTCAAGTATAGCTTTAATATAGGTAATGTCTATTATTTTTACCTTTGGGGGAATCATTTAATATGATTTCTTTGTGTAAAATTTTTGGTTAATTGTTTTCAAGTCAATTAGAGTATCGGAAGAAACTGTTTTAAATACCTGCAATACATTTAGAGGTCAGAGGATTTTTATTTTCTGAAGTTTGATACGGGACTTAATTTTTTTCTTAGCATTATTTTTTAGTGTAATACTGCTTTGTCACTAGACTTTATAGGTAACATGGCTGGATGACTTGAAAACAACAACCTGTACTAGTATTTCAGTCCTTGCCCCCAAAGTGTTGTGTGCGATTAAAGTTCTGTGTGATCATCAGGGCAAGCGAGAGCTGATCTGTTGAGCCCCCGGTGCCTAGCGCAGAACTGTATGTTGAGCAGTGGCAGTGGAGGTTATAAGCCTGCACTCCAAAGGTGAGCTGCCTGGGATCCGGTCACCACTTGCTGGGTGACTTGAAGCCAGATCCTCCTCGTCTCATTCTGCAAAATGCGAATAATGACAGCACCTGCCCTATGGGGCTGATTGAGAATGAACTGAATTACTGCATTTCAAGTGATCACATCACTGACTGATGTATAATAAATGGTACTTGAGTGTGATCTGTCAGATGTAGGCCACTCTGCTAAGCACTTCACAAGCTAACTTATTTAGGCGGTTTCTGTAGTGTAGTAGTTATCACATTCACCTCACAAGCTAACTGATTCAAACTTCATCACACCTTTCTAAAGGACATACTCCCCTATTAATATCACCAGTTTAAGGTGAAGAAACTGAGGCACAGAAGGGTTGAGTGACTGGCCCAAGGTCACATAGCTAATAAGGGGTGGGGCTAGCATTTCGGTAGTCAGGGCCCAGGGACCACATGGCTGACTTTCACAATATTTCATCTAATGCCAACAACAAGCCCACACAGTAAGTATTGTTCTTACCCCCTTTTTACAAACAAGAAAATTAAACTTGCAGTATTTAGACCTATTTACCTCTAATACCAAAACATTGGGGAAAATCAGCAAATAAGCTTTGCTACTGTGGGAAATTACCATACTTTGCCACATATAATGTGCAATTTTTGCCCAAATTATTGAGGGAAAAATAAGGATATGCATTATACATGGGTATAATAACCCCAGTATAATGCGCACAAAAACATGGGTGCACATTATGCATGAGAGCACATTATACACAGCAAAATACGGCAGTTATTTCTGATATTATTTCCAGACTTGGAAGTCCTTGAAGAGTATCTCTCATGACAGTCTCCTATGTGGATATGACAAGAACCACCCCAATTAATAATCACTGACCAAAGCCAATGCCTGTCAACTCCTCAAAGCATAAGACCGCTGTTCTTCATGGCTTTCAAAAAAGAAAACATGCACGTCCTAACAAGGTTACACATGAGCAAAAAAAAATGTCCAAACTATTTATACTTGTTTTTCTTGTTTTGTATGTGATTATAGCTCATTCCACCTGTCTTGTGTCGGAATACCTTTAGGGATAAGTATGACTGAACATGATTCTCTGTAATAAAGAAAACCCGCAAAGCATAAAATGCCAGCATATTTCTCAAAGTAAAAATGTTATTGCTTCAGGAATTCACTTGAAAGAGTGTGTAAGAATACCCCTGCCATTCTCATTTGACGTGGATTTGAAATCATGCTGCTGTCTCCTTGGTTATGATAGAGGATTGCTTTGTTGTTTCCCACAGTGATAACGTGACTTCATTTCATTTCCCATCTCATTAGAGTTGAACTGGACCCTCATGTCAGGGACTGTGTTCAGACCTATATCCGGGACTGGCTGATTGTGAACCAGAAGTAAGTTCTTTTTTCTTTATTTATGTGTATATTTTATATTGTTAGCTTTTTAATTTTTATTTAATTAATAGATTTCTTTAAAGAGCAGTTTTAGGCTTACAGAATAAATGGGTAGAAGGTACTGAAAGATCTTATATATCCCCTGCCCCCACCTCCCAACAGTTTCCCTTATTATTAGATCTTGGGTTTTGAATTTTTAAAACAAAATTTTATTTTTTTGTACATGGCCCTGAATGACCATGAATATTGATTTTGGGGTTACAAATAAATTTTAATGAGTAGGAGAATTTGCAAATACAAAATTCATGAATAATGAGCATTGACTGTATCTTGTATTAATCCCCTGCTCAAACACCTTCTAAGTCTTCCTACTAAACCAGATATAAACTCCACCTGCTTGCCTTTCAAGGACTGTAATAATTTAATCCCACTCTGTCTATTAACACTTATTTCTCTTAAGTCTGGGAGTCATTTCCTTTCTCTGTACCTGCTTCCTCTTCCTCACTATTCCACCTCTCCCCTTTTGCTCTGGTTGTGTCCCTTCTGGGCATGCCCTCCCTTCACTCACCTGTCTACCAAATCCTACCTATGGATTAAAAGTCAGACAAAATTTCTTTTACTTTTCATAGCTGTCTCTAACAGATTTAGCCTTTTTTCAATGGATTTTAGGTGTGATACATTTCTTAAAATTAATGAGCTGATATTGATACCTCAATAGTAACTAAAATCTATAGTTTACATTAGGGCTCAGTTTTGTGTCGACAAAAATATAATGACATTTCTGTGCCATTATAGAGTCATACAGAATTGTCCCACTGCCCTAAAAATCCCCTGTGCTCCACTTAGTCATCCCTCCTTAGCAACCACTTATCTTTTTATTGTCTCCATAGTTTTGCCTTGTTCTTCCATGTGTTTTGTGGCTTAATAAATTACTTTCTTTTAAACTGGCTAATATTGCACTACTCGGATTTACAACAGTTTATTTATTCACCCATTGAAGGAGAAAGCTGCATTTCAAACACAAAGAATCGAGTCTTTTGTTTTGTTTCCATTCTGATGAATTCCTGGGGGTGGGGGCGGTAAACGAATTGAAACTTGGCCTGAGATTCAAAGGTAACATTCAAATTTATGAGCAAGAAATAACCTATTGCTAGCCTACTAGTAAAAAAGGCTATTCTCTCCTGGGTTAATCAAATTTTATCCTTATGTCACTGACCTGGACAGCACTCACTCAGGAGAAACATCTACACACACTACAAGCCCCGACCTGTATGTGTGTGTTGTGTTGTATTAGGGAGGTGGCTGGGGAGTGTCTGCAGAATGGGCTCATATCCTACTAGAGAAACATCAGAGAACCTGTGGCAACAGTCCTTGTTTCTTCTTCTTTTTTAAATTATATATTTTTGATTATACTATTACAGTTGTCCCAACTATTCCCCCTTGTCCCCCTCCACCCAGCACCCCCCACCTCCTCAGGCAAACCCTACAACATTGTTCATGTCCACAAGTCATGCCTAGGTTTTTTGGCTACTCCATTTCCTATACTGTACTTGTACTTTACATCCCCGTGCCTATTCTAGCTATTTGTACTTCCTTTTGTTTTTGTTTTTGTTAAGATTTTATTTATTTTATTTTTAGAGAGGGAGAGAAACATCAATGTACCCTGACTGGGAACCAAACCAGCAACCTTTTCGTTCACAGGCCAGCACTCAATCCACTGAGCCACACCACCCAGGGCTCCTATTTGTACTTCTTAATCTCCTCACCCATTTCCCCACACCCTCCTCCCATCTGGCAACCATCAAAACACTCTCTGTAGCCATGATTCTGTCTCTGTTCTTCTTGTTTGTTTAGTTTGTTTTTTAGATTCAATTGTTGATAGGAATGTACTCTTTGCCATTTTATGGTTTATAGTTTAGATCTTCTTTTTCTTAAATAAGTCCCTTTAACATTTCATATAATAATGGTTTGGTGATGATGAACTCCTTTAATTTTTTCTTGTCTGAGGAAGCTCTTTATGTGCCCTTCAATTCTAAATGATAGCTTTGCTGGGTAGAGAAATCTTGGCTGTAGGTCCCTGCTTTTCATGACTTTGAATACTTCTTGCCAATCCCTTCTGGCTTGCAAAGTTTCTTTTGAGAAATCAACTGACAGTCTTATGGGAACTCCCCTGTAGGTAACTAACTGCTTTTTCTCTGGATGCTTTTAAGGTTCTTTCTCTTCAATCTTTGTCATTTTAATTATGATGTGTCTTGGAGTGGACTTCTTTGCATTCATCTTGTTTGGGACTCTCTGTGCTCCCTGGACTTGTATGTCTATTTCCTTTACCAAATTAGGGAAATTTTCTTTCATTATTTTTTCAAGTGGATGTCCAATTTCTTGCTTTTCTCTTCTCCTTCTGGCACCCCTATGATGCAAATGTTATAATGCTTGAAGTTGTCCCAGAGGTTCCTTCCACTATCCTCATTTTTATGGATTCTTTTTTCTTCTTCTTGTTCTGATTGGTGTGGTTTTGCTTCCTTATGTTCCAAATCATTGATTTGATTCTCGTCTTCATCCACTCTACTGTAGTTTCCCTGTAAATTTTTCTTTATTTCAATTAGTGTATCCTTCATTTCTGATTGGATCTTTTTATGCTGTTGAGGTCCTCACTAAGTTCCTTGAGCATCCTTATAATCAGTGTTTTGAGCTCTGCATCTGACAGATTGCTTATCTCCATTTTGTTTGTTGTTTTTCTGGAATTTTGATCTGCTCTTTCTTTTGACACATGTTTCTTTGTCTCCTCATTTTGGCAGCCTCCCTGTATCTGTTTCTATGTATTAGATAGAACTGCTATAACTCCCTGTTTTGGTAGCATGGTGTAATGTAGTAGGTGTCCTGTAGAGTCCAGTGGCAAGCCTCTCCTATTACTTAAGCTGGGTACTTGAGATGTGCCCTTTGTGTGGGCTGAGTACACCTTCCTCTTGTAGTTGAGCCTTGATTGCTCTTGGCAGGTCAATGGGAGGGATTTACCCAGGCCAGTCAGCTGCAAGGAATAATTGTAACAACTGACCACCAACCTCTGCCCTCTGTGGAGGATCAGCTGTCAGGAGCAGGGTGGTTGTGCTCTGACATGGTCTGTAGCTGTCCACTGCATGCACAGACTCTGGAGTTTCCTGGGTGGTACAGGCCAAGGTCAGCCCCCACCTATGTTTTGCCCGGGGCCACCATGCCTGACCTATAAAGCAATCTAAAATGGATGCTATTTGTGCTTGACTTGGAGATTCCCAGGCGAAACCAAGCTGTGAATCTAGGCTGGTTGCTGGTAGTGCTGGTCCTGGGGCCACTTAGTGAGAGGGAGCTCACTGAGGCTGGCTGTTGCTTGTTAGAGAGGATTTAGGAAATTGTGAACTATGAGCCAAGACCAGCCATTCATATGGAAAAGCAGCTGGGTGGGCCTGTAAGTTGGGTGGGATGGAGTCTCTGGGAATATCCACGAAGAAGCAGTTTTAGCCAGGTTGATGGAGTCTCAGATATAGCTGGCTCTGTGGCTCTGTGCCTCTGTGGGTAGAGGGTTCAGAAAAGAGACAATGGCCTGTGCCCACTTTTCCATCAAGGAGAAAGCTGTCCCCAGCTCTTACCTTGATACCAGATACTTGAATTTCTCCCTGTATGACACTGGTGCCTTTCAAGCTGCTGCCCTGGTGCTGGAGTTCAGAGGAAGTGAATCTGACTGAATCCATATGTGGGTTCTTTAAGAGGAACTGCTTGGGACTCCAGAAGTTTCTTCCACCAACTTAATCCCCACTGGTCTTTGCAACCAGAAGTTATGGGGACTTATCTTCCTGGCAGTGGAACCCTGGGCTGGGGTGACTGGTATGGGGCTAGGACTCCTCACTCCCAAGATATCCCTTCCAAATTTTTATGTACCACACATGGATGTGGGACCAGTCCATTCCACATCTGTGCACCTCCTACCAGTCTGGACGGATTTGGTTTCTTTAATTCCATAGTTGTCAGACTTCCATTCAACTCAATTTCTGATGGTTCTGAGTGATGGTTGTTCTATATTTTAACTATGATTTTGATGTGTGAGGAGGCAAGCTGTGTTTACCTGTGCCAACATCTTGACTGGAACTCAACTGTCTTTTTTTATCAGCAGTTTTGTTTTCCGCAGTTTTGGTTACCAGCAGTGAACCACTGTTTCAAAACTATCAAACGGGAAAGCCCAGAAATAAACAATTCATAGGTTTTATATTGTACGCCATTTTGAGTAATGTGATGGACTCTCGCAATATCCCACTCCTCCTGGGCCATGAATCACCCTTTTCCATCGTCTCCATGTTGTATATGCTCCCAGCCCATTAGTCTCTCACCATCTTGGTTATCAGATCAGCTTGTGGTAGTGCTTATGTAAGTAACCCTTATGGTAGTCCAGTGCTTCATCACGATGCCTGCGCCATTCTTCTCACGTCGTCTCGCCACTGGGCATTGGGTCATCTCACATCATCACAAGAAGGGCAATTACAGTGTAATACAATATTTTGAGAAAGAGAGCACATTCACAGAACTTTTATTGCAGTGTATTATTGTAATTGTTCTATTTTATTATTAGTTATTGTTGTTAATCTCTTAATGTGCCTAATTTGTACATTAAACCTTATCATAAGTGTGTGTGTATAGGAAAGAACATAGTACATGTAGGGCGTGGTACTATCTGTAGTTTCAGTAGCCACTGGGTGTCTTGGAACATATGCCTCTCGAATCAGGGGAGATTACCGTAATTTAAAGTTCTCATACCCTCACACTGCCTACACCTCAGCAAGAATCGCTGCTCAATGGGATAAATGATGAAAGACTAAGCATTGTGTTTTATCTAGTTCCTGGAAGTGTGCTATTGAATTTGTGCTGATGTTCTCTGGAGTAATGTCGGGATGCATAGTATTTTCAATAGCTGAAAAAGAGAAAGCTTCACTTGTATAAAGTAATTAAAAGAAAGTTCATAGCTAATCCATCATCTGTTCTAAAGTGAGTGGAAAACCAAGAGTGCCAGGCAGTCAAATAAGATTATGCTTTGTTGGTAATAAATAAAAGATTTCAGAACAAGTTGTTCTCAAGCTTTTATATGTTATAAGTAGAGATAACTTTCCAATAGTAAGGTTCCAAAAGAAATCTGAGAAGAAACAATACATGGAAAGGTCCATTTTACTACATTTAATTTTTATTTGCTGTTTGGGACACTGCATTTTTTTATTCCTGCTCATTTCATTCATGAAGTTGAATTTCATGTCAATTGCCATTAGGATATTTCTTTATTTTGCACAAACTTAAAAGAAAAAAGGACTCATTTTAGAGCAGTCATTGTAGAAAGTTTAGAGATTGCTGCATAGGGGAGTAAAAGGAGAAAACAAAGTCACTCAGTTTCACCATAGACAGACAATCATAACTAACATTTGATGTAGAGCCTTTGCATCACGTTTCTTTGTGTGTGTATTTGTATAAAAACTAAATCAGATTGTTATACTATTTGGCAGCACACCTTTTAATTTTTACAGTAAGTGGTAAATATGTCTCTTTCCTATTAAATATTCTACTTCAACACAAGTTTAATGGTTATAATATATTTACACTAAAATTATTTAACCAATTTTAACATTTGGATGAATCACCTTTTTCAGTATTAAACCGCAATACAGCAACATCCTTTTGCACACTGTGATTTTTTCCCTTTCAAATAAACTTCTGTAAGAAGAATTTTATGTCTGAGTGTGTGCACAAATTCAAGAATTTGAAAATATTAGAGAGCATATTTTTAGATATGTTGTATTGATTATGCTAGTACAGTTATCCCATTTTTTCTCTCCTTTATTCACCTCTGCCCTGCATCCCCCACCCCCAACTAGCATTCCTCCACCTTAGTTCATGTCCATGGGTTGTACATGTAAGCTCTTTGACTTCTCCATTTCCTATACTATTCTTAACCTCCCCCTGTCTATTTTGTACCTACCATTTATGCTTCTTATTCCCTGTACCTTTTCCCTTCCCCCTCCCTGCTGATAACCCTCCATGTGATGTCCATTTCTGTGATTCTGTTCCTGTTCTAATTGTTTTCTTAGTTCATTTTTGTTTTTGTTTTTTAGGTTCAGCTGTTGATAGTTGTGTGTTTGTTGTCATTTTATTGTTCATATTTTTTATTTTCTTTTTCTTAGATAAGTCCCTTTAACATTTCATATAATAAGGGCTGGGTGATGGTGAACTCCTTTAACTTGACCTTATCTGGGAAGCACTTTACCTGCCCTTCCATTCTAAATTATAGCCTTGCTGGATAGAGTCATCTTGGATGCAGGTCCTTGCCTTTCATGACTTTGAATACTTCTTTCCAGCCCCTTCTTGCCTGTAAGGTTTCTTTTGAGAAATCAGCTGATAGCCTTATGGGAACTCCCTTGTAGGTAACTGTCTCCTTTCCTCTTGTTGCTTTTAAGATACTCTCCTTATCTCTAATCTTGGGTAAAGTAATTATGATGTGTGTTGGTGTGCGCTTCCTTGGGTCCAACTTCTTTGGGACTCTCTGAGCTTCCTAGACTTCCTGGAAGTCTATTTCCTTTGCCAGATTGGGGAAGTTCTCTTTCATTATTTTTTCAAATAAGTTTCCAATTTCTTGCTCTTTCTCTTCTCCTTCTGGCAGCCCTATGATGCAGATGTTGGAAAGTTTAAAGTTGTCCTGGAGGTTCCTAAGCCTCTCTGCATTTTTAAAAAAAATTCTTTGTTCATTCTCTTCTAGTTGAATCCTTATTTCTTCCTTCTGATCCAGACTGTTGATTTGAGTCCCAGTTTCCTTTCCATCACTGTTGGTTCCCTGTACATTTTCCTTTATTTCACTTTTCATAGCCTTCACTTTTTGTGAACATAGCCAACATTTTGTGACCACACTCAACCATTTTCTGTGAGCATCCTGATTACCAGTGTTTTGAACTCTGCATCTGATAGGTTGGCTATCACTTCATCACTTAGTTTTATTTTTGGAGCTTTGCTCTGTCCTTTCATTTGGGCCCCTTTCTTTCTTTCTTTCTTTCTTTCTTCTTTCTTTCTTTCTTTCTTTCTCTCTTTCTTTCTTTTTTTTTTTGTCTCAGCATGCCTCTTAAGTAGTAAGGGGCAGAGCCTTTCGTATTTGCCATGGTGGGGCAACCCATGTCACTGGGTTGTGGCAGTATATGTGTGAGAGAGGTCTGAGAGGGAACAATGCCACTTGCTGGGCTCTTTGCCAGCTTTCAGTCACTTCCCCCGCTACCCACAAGCAAATTTGGCCCTTCTGGTGCTGATTTCTGCGTGGGTGGGTTTGTGTCTGTTCTAGGACCCTATGGGTCTCTCCAACGATCTCTCCTGTGAGGCTGGGAGTTTCTTCTACCACTGCAACCCCACAGGTTTTTCCATCAGAGAGTTTGAGGCTTTATTTCCCAGCGTTGGAACCCTGGGTTGGCATGGTCTGTTTTGCTCCCCAGTTGTTCCTCCCAGTTTATCCACACTCAACTGTGGGACTGCCCACTCCTCCAGCCACTGCCTTGCCATGAATCCTCTCCGCCCAAGCTGCTGGTGTCTGCCCTTCCTACTGGTCTGGATGAATGTTTCTTCTTTAACTACTTGGTTGTTGGACTTCCATACAGTTGATTTTCTGGCAGTTCTGGTTATTTTTTGTTTTTAAATTTGTCATCCTTCTTTTGGTTGTGCAAGGAGACAAAGTGTATCTACCTATGCCTCCATCTTGGCTGGAGAGAAAGCATATTAATAATAAATGTGTGAACCCTTAAGAATTTGGATGGTTTCTCTTAATGAATTTCCAAATTAATTTTGTAAAGACTGTATTTTATTTGAATTTTATTTGATTATTAGATTGGGCATCTTTTTACCATATATTCATTGGCCATTGGTAATTTTTCCTTGGTGCTCTGCTTTTTCATTAAATTTGTGCATCTCTATTAATATATTTATCTGCTCTTATTTATCTTTAGGATTCTTGTCTATCCTATATAATAAATTCATTACCTAGTATGTTCTTTGCTTTTGAAATTGCTTATAGTTTTTTAACATTCAGAATTATTTATGTAACAAAACCTATATTGACAATTTTCCTTATTTCTATTTTTGCTGGTATGCTCTAAAATTTTATCCACCAACCTAATATTATTTACTAAAAGTTTTGAATTAAAATATAAACCCACACCATTTGCCACTTTGATTGTTGCTTTTGTTTCCTTATGTATCTCCATTTGTTTTTATCTCTTCTGTAGGAAAAATGTTTATATTTATTCTGTGCTAGTTTTTTGCATTTTAATTTTTAATATGTTTTATTGATTATGCCATTACAGTTGTCCCAATTTTCTCTTTTCTCCTCTCCTCCCAGTACCCCCGTTCCCTTCAGCAATCCCTTCCCTTCATTCATTTCCTTGGGTCATGCATATAAATTCTTTGGCTACTCCATTTCTTATATTGTTCTTAACATCCCCCTGTGTATTTTGTACCTGTTAATGTGTACTTCTTGTTCCCTGTACCTTTTTCCCCATTCCCCCTTCTCCCTCCCAGCTGATAATCCCCCAAGTGATCTCCATGTCTATGATTCCATTCTTGTTCTGCTTGTTTGCTTAGCTTGTTGTTTACATTCAGTTGTTGATAGTTGTGCATTTCTTGTGATTTTAATGTTCATAGTTTTTATCTTCTTTTTCTTATATAGTTCCCTTTAATATTTCATATAATAGTGGCTTGGTGATGATGAACTCCTTTAGTTTTACTTTGTCTGGGAAGCACTTTATCTGCCTTTCAATTCTAAACAATAGTTTTGCTGGATAGAAAAATCTAGGTTTTAGGTCCTTGCTTTTCATCACTTTCAGTACTTCTTGCCAGTCCCTTCTAGCCTGTAAAGTATCTTTTGAGAAATCAGCCGACAGTCTTATGGGGACTCCTTTGTTGGTAACTCTCTGCTTTTCTCTTGTTGCTTTTAAGATTCTCTCTTTTTAACCTTTGGTATTTTAATAATGATGTGTCTTGGTGTGACCCTCTTTGGGTCCAACTTGTTTGGGACTCTCTGTGCTTCCTGGACTTGTATGCCTATTTCCTTTGCCAGATTAGGGAAGTTTTCTTTCATTATTTTTTCAAATAGTTTTTTAATTTCTTGCTCTTCCTCTTCTCCTTCTGGCACCCCTATAGCATATTTTTCAGACGATAAGATGCACTCCCCCCTGCCCCGCACAAATTTGGGAGGAAAATGGGGGTGCATCTTATAGTCCGCATGTAGTTTACCTGGCTCGCTGTGGTGGGGTGGCGGCAGTGGAGCAGAGTCACAGGAGGCAGGAGCAGGGTCACTGCTACAGGAAGTCTTATGGTCCATTGTGTCTTATAGTCCAAAAAATACGGTAATTCAGATGTTGGTACATTTAGAGATGTTCCAGAGGCTCCTTATTCTATTGTGTTTTATTTTTTAATTCGTTTTTCTTCTTGCTATTCTGATAGACTGCTTTCTTCCTTATGTTCCAAATCATTGATTTGAATCCTGGCTTCATCCCCTCCACTGTTGGTTCCCTGTGGACTTTTCTTTATTTCACTTAATGCAACCTTCATTTTTACCTGGGTCCTTTCTATGTTGTTGCAGTACCCAATGATTTCTTGAGCATCCTGATAACCAGTGTTTTGAATTCTGTATTTGATGTGTTGCTTATCTCCAGTTCGTTTAGCTCTTTTTCTGGGGTCTTGTTCTGTTCTTTCATTTGACCCATATTTTTCCCCTCAATTTGGCAGCTTCCCTGTGTTTGTTTCTGTGTATTAGATGGAGTTGCTTTGACTCCCTGTCTTAGTAGCATGGCCTACTGTAGAAAAGGCACCTGTAAATTGTGTGAGGCAGAGCCATAGGTAGTTGCCAGGGTGGGGTAATCCACTTTACCACTTTGTGGCTCCCTGTAGGGGAGGGTTCAGAGAGGGGACAATGTTGCTGCCTGGCCTCTGGAGATTGTCCAAGAGGAAACTGTCTCCCAGCACTCATCCCCTTACAATCACTTCACTTTCTGTCCTTCTCCCCATATGCCACTTGTATCCTTCAGCTGTTGCCCTGGAGCTGAATCCCAGAGGGGGTGGGTCTATGTGAGTCCTGAGTTTGTTGTGGGCCCTTTAAGAGAAGTCTCTTTCAAATCCCTCAGTTTCCTCTGCCGCTGCACCCCCCACTGACTTTTGAAACCAAAAGTTATGGGGACTTATATTCCTGATGCTGGAATCCTGGGCTGGGTGGTCTGGTCTGGGGCTGGGATTGCTTCTCCCGAGGTATTCCTCCCAATTTTTATCCATTACACATAAATGTGGGCTTCTCATTCTGCTGCCTCTCTGTGGCTCTCTGCACCTTCACCCCTCCTACCCATCTGGATGAATGTGGCTTCTTTAAATCCTTGGTTGTTGGACTTACATACAGCTCAGCTTTCTGAGGAATCTGGATAAAATTTGCTCTGTGGTTTAGTTGTAATTTTTGCTATAGTTGTGCATGGAGATGAAGTATGTTTACCTATGCTTCCATCTTGGCTGGAAGTCTTTTTTTTTTTTTTTGCATTTTTAAAATAAAACAAACAATATCTGTTTAACTTTATGTTTGACAACATGCTGGAATGCATATCGCCATTGGCCTCATTATCTGCACACTATGTAATGGACCAGTTCCTTTCCCAGAAATTAGCTAATGGACAGGTAGATGTGTGCAGCTTGAAATGCATTGGCAGTTCCTGGCAAGCTCTGACTTGTGTTTTACTGAGTGAGCACTGTTTTCTATCCCACTATTTGCTTCTTTGGTACTCTGAATCTGATACACTGAACATGAAAGCTACGGTTTCTAGGACACACTCTTCCCAGAGATCATTCTGCCCTTATGTGCATACTATTTTTTTAAAGATTTTATTTACTTATTCTTAGAGAGAGGAGAAGGGAGGGAGAAAGAGAGGGAGAGAAACATTGGTGTGTAAGAGAAACATCTCTCGGTTGCCTGTCACACACCCCGCCCCCCAACCGGGGACGGGGCCCACAGCCAGGCATGTGTCCTGACCAGGAAGTGACCCAGCAACCTTCTGCTCTGCAGGACGACACCCAACCAACTGAGCCACACCAGTCAGGGCTGTGCATACTATTTTATTTGTGAGGAGGTTCCAGTACATTATTGCCAGACACCTTTCCTTCATCTCCCAGCACTCCATCCATTTCAGCCCAGCTGTTTTCTCTGGTTGTTTCTATGTGGTTGCAGACTGGTGGCAGAAACGCAAAGGCAAGGAAGGTGGTGGTTCCGGTTACGTGGTTCATATGAGTGAAAGCGCGTGTACTGCAATGGCGAAGGAGAGTTCAGATTTCTGGCTAGTACAGACACTGACTTTTTAAAGACTGGCAGGAAAGAATCACTGGCTGCATCTGATCCACAGAGTTTCTGTCCAGATTTAGGCATTAAGTTGTATGTAAGTTTTGGCGAGTTTCCATTTTTCTGTGTCTTTATAGGCAGGCTGGGAAGTCAGAGGAGGATGCAATAGGGATTGCTTGCCAGTTGATAATTAATGATTAATTAGCCCTCCTTAGAATTTGTTATTTTATGTGGCAGATGATGCGTGCTTGTTTTGAAATGAGTGAAGTAATATAGAAATATATTAAGTAAACAGCAAGACTCTTGTCTCATGCTCTCTTGCTCCTTGTTCTTCCCTTCAACCCACTCTTAACTGCACAAAGATTGCTGTGTAGCCTTCCAGATGTTCTTTTCATGTCCTCACAAATATATATGTGTGTGAATGTTTATATTTTTCATAAATATATATGTATGTAAATATATGTGTGTGTGTGTATATATGTGCACACACACACTAGCATAGATTTGGTCCTAAAACATCCACAGAGACATTTGTTTCACATCAAAGTGTCCTTAAAATATGAAATTTTGTCCTTGATATTTGGTCCTATACCTAAACCTTCATGGAGACATTTGGTCCACGCTGACCTACCTACCTGGCCTCATGTACCATTACTAACTAGGCTACCGAGGCAAAGGGGTCATTACTGGCAATACAGCCAACATATAATAATTGGACCAATAAAACATGATATTATTTTTATGTAGGAATCCTGTAAACCAAAAGTAGAAATAAATGTTATAGAGTCTTTGAACCCAAGAGCATTTTCGAAGCATGAGTGTTTGGGACCAGACCAAATATCTAGGACGTTTTGATGTGGACCAAATGTCTCCATGAATGCTCTGGACAGGATCAAATGGCCTACAGAATATGTGTTTCTCTTCAATAGCTTTGACATCTTTCGATGTCAGAGATCTGTCTCTTTCTTTTAAAACTGCAGCCTGGTATCCCAAGGGTGAAGAAACACTCCATAAGCTGTTGCCTCCTTCTCTGTTGATAGACATCGCAGTTGTCTCCATTTCTACAATTACAGGTAGTACCACAGCGAACATCTATGCACACTCGCCCCTGGACACAAGTGTGAATATTGCTGAGGGTAGAAATGGAACCAGTGCACATGATACATTCTGATATGTACTGCCAAATTTTTCTCCAGAAAAGTTGGGCTAATTCACCCAACTTCTGCCAACAGGCATGAAATGACCCTTCCCCCCAAGTCCTTGCCATTTCTAGATACTATTGATTAAAATAAAATATAAATTTTTCCAATCTTTTTCTAGTTATTATTTTCTACTAGGAGCTATTATACCTACATTCTAAAATTCATTTGCTATCACTGAGTTTTCTTCCCTTACCTCTTTTAAAATCCCAGTTAAATATACACTTACCATACACCCTGAAGCCCAACCCTTAGGTATTTACCTGAATGAAATAAAAACCTGTGTTCACATGAAAATCTGTCCACAAATATTTATAGCTGTTTTATTTGTAATTGTCAAAAACTTGAAACAACCCAAACTGTACTCATTTGGGAAATGGGTAAACAAACCCTGGTATATCAATACAACTGAATGCTACTCAGCAGTAAAATGGTAAAAATTACAACATGGATGAATCTCAGATGCATTATGCTAAGTGAAAGAAGTCAGACAAAAGAGTGATTAACTGCATAATTTCATTTATATGATGTTATGGAAAAATCAGAGTTATAGGGACCAAAAAGAGATCAGTGATTGCCAGGGTCTGAGAGTTGGGGAAAGAGGTCGGCTGCAAAACTTCAGGTGAGAATTTTAGGGGGTGTTGCATGTGATCGATACCTTAATTGTAGTGATAGTTACAAAACTGAGCATTTGTCAAAACTCACAGAATAGCAATCATAAAAAAGACGAATTATAATGTACTTCATACTCAGTGGATAGAAATCTAGGATAGTACCTGGCATTAAGTTATTACTCATTAAAGGTCAGGTCTATTGCTTTGCTGTGGCTTATTATATTATATTACAGAATGGTGGTTTCTCTGGAGCAGGAGTAAATAGATCAACTCATGGCTCCACCACTTACTAGCTGTGTGACCTAAGGCAGATTATTTCCTTGTGCCTCGATCTCCTCATTAGAAAAGAGAAATTAGAATAGTACCTGTCTCATAAATTTTGTTGTATGTGATAAATAAATAACATGTAAAGCACTTAGAAGATTTTTGGCATATGGCAATATTCAATAAATATTAGTTACTATTTATTAAATAGCATTATAGAATAAGGTTAATTTGTTCTTGACCAATTGACAAATTATTTAAATTAGACCAATTAGTAAGATCTTATATACAAAGGAAAATAGCAAGGGACAATTCAGTGTTATTGAAAATTAATTTAATGATCCAGAGTAGATATCACATCATAGGCACAATAACTTACATGTTTATGGAATAAAGTGGAACAATGTTAACATTTGGGAAATGATAAGATTTATACTGTAGGGCTTATCTAGTTCTAATTCAACTTGTCTAAAATATTCCTCTCAACTGAAATAAGATTTCCTGAAAATTTCAGAAAAAGCACTTATATTAACATTTCAAAGGAATGAACCCAAAACTCTATCCCAAATATTTTAATGCACCATGGAGGAAAAAACAACCTTCCTCTATAGGACCATACTTAATGAAGACATTTTGCCTTCTGTGGATAAATCTTTGTCACCTATAACCATGCAGTCAAACACTGATTTAGTTAGCTCTTTTAGTCCTCAATTATCTCCTTGCTGATATTACATTTCTCTATAATATCTAAGGTTAGTCTTTTTTGTCCTTGCTATCTGTGATAATGGCTTTGAATCCCACTCAGGGGGCAGGGGAGTGGAGTAATGGCCACTTCCGCTCTCTCCCACTCTCATTATTCTATCATGCATTTGCCATTCAAGTTCTATAATTGAGACTCTTAAATCAGACAAATAGTACTGCCCATGAAGGAGACAGGAAAGTTTCAGATTTTTAAAGTTAGTAGAGAAAGACTAAGTTACACCAAAGCACAAAATACATGATCTCTTTTGGGGGTAAATATATATTTTCTACTTGAAATGTTTGGTGCCCTTGCTCTAAAAATGATAGTGGTTTTCTCTCCATAACTTTTGAAAATGGCCATTGATTTAGTGAATAGAATGGTGCCATGGTTACTTGTTTATTCCATCTTACATTCATATATATGCACACACACATACATATTATTGATTGATTTGAGAGAGAAACATTGATTTGTTAGTTCCACTTATTTATGCATTCATGGTTGCTTCTTGTGTGTGCCCTGACCAAGGATTGAACCCACAACCTTGGCATGTCGGGACAATGCTGCAATCAACTGAGCTACCTGGTCAGAGCTTACTTTCATATGTTTTGATAATTTTTGTTTGGATTAATATTTGCTGGCATCCTTTGGGTGATATTAAATACCTTAAGCATTATATGCTCTGTCATTTTCTCTAAATGAGCTAAAGTGATTAACTTAAGAATGTGTTTGATGTCTTGGTGGAGAGCCACAGTCTTAAGTAATTAAACTTGTTTACATGCTGTTTATTCTTGGTGTATTATCCACAGCAACAGTGAAACATTTCATGAGTGTTATGAGCAGCATCATAAAAGCACTTATACTTTGTCTTTCATCTTGGATGATTAAGGTAGTTTGGAAGGAAGGTCATGCCCAAGGAGAGCTGGGATATCAAGGAATGGGGTATCATTTGTTTTATTATGCCATATTTTACTACCAGTGAACTGGTAAACAATTAAAATTCAAACACATCAGTGCATATAATTCAGTTACTCCCTGGACACCATAAAAATGTCTCCCTGATCAATAATTGCTTATTATGACATGCATTTGTTGTGTTGGCTGTCAAGGTGCTTAGCCATTTGCTGTCTAAAAGTGTGGAAAGCGTGCCAGGCTTACCAACCTATGCAGTTACTAAGAGCAACACAGCTGTGGGTAGCACTGAGTCACTCTTGACCTGCTATGTGGAGACTCCTATCTCACAACTCTGCAGCCACTAAAGCCTATGCAAAGGCCAGGGCTTTCACAAAGGCTTCCCTGACCTGGCCAGAAGTAGTTACTCCCTTCTCTGAATTTTCAAAGCATGCTGTTTGTATTTCTCTTAGAAGCTTTTTGTCATACTCTACATTGCCTTCTAGTTAGTTGTCTAAATTTGTATCTCCCCTCCTAAATATGTGATCTTTCTCACTAACCTATCACTTCACTGAAGACAGGGACACCTTTAGAGCTAGGATTCTTACGTCTTCCTGTCTGCATCCCTTATTCTCAGGAGATACTTAAATAAACATTTGTTGAATGGAAGAACGAATGGAACTTTAACAAGCAAATATCCGTACCATGTTGCTCTAAGACAAGCATTCTCCGATCTGTCAGACTCAACACTTCCTTTCTATGTAACAAATATTTTATAATACTACCTTTATAACCCATAACCTCTCTCATTTTCAGAGGTCAATAAAGTGTCCTAACTGTGATATAAAGGAGGAATAAGAGAAACATAATATATAAAATAGCGTGTATGCAGATATGCAAATGCTTAGGCACAACTGCGCCAGAGAACATAATAACAGCTGTTTGCAGCTGCAGGAGGAATATAACACCTACAAAAGCAGAGTTCAACACTGTGTTGTATGGGCAATTCAGATACCACAAGCAGCATTGCCATCAGAAATGTGATTTTCCAAAATGGGGAAAAACTCTTGGTAGAACTTGAATCAGCACAAAGTTTAATTTCCCCTACATTTACATGGTAGTTGTTTTCCTGGAAAATTCAGTGCAAAAATACTTTGCACTTATTTGCACAATGGTATAGAGTCTTGGTTCAGATATTTACAGACTAGTTTTTCACCTCCATAAATGTCCCACAGGAAATTTGATAGTTGTGTTGGATGCTGAATTTGGGATGATCCGTCATTATGTGTGATGCCCCATGCACTGCAGGATATGAAATGTAGTAGCACACCCTAGTCATTGAGACAATCAGAAAGGGAAGCACCGATTACCCTCAGTGGGAACCATTACTACTAATGTGTCAGAATATTGGAATCCCAAAATCCAGAGTTTAACAGCACATCTGGAAAAGAAAAGTCGTAAAGACACCCTGGAAGGAGTTGAATGAAACAAGTTTAATCAGAATAAGAACCACTCTAGTGGGTTTTGTTGTTGTTGTTGTTATTGTTGTTGTTTCTGTTTTTTTGTGTTGTTTTGTTTTTGTTTTGTGAGGTTAGGGGAATTCTACAAGTGGAATCTGAGCACTTTTCAAAGTTCTACTTTTGTTTTTGATAATAAAGTAAATTTCCCGTGTAAGAACTATAGTTTAGCAGAAACAAGGTGTTAGGAGACTTTAACATATTCATAGAATAAGGGTATCTAGATCTATAATACAATGCATTGGTATTGCATCTGATCGTATTGTCTTGGACGCTAAAAATAATAGCTATCATTTATTGAGCTGGTGTGTAATTGTTTTAGTTGAGATTCTCTAGAAGCTGAGTCCAAGACAGGAATTCAGGTGCATGTGATTTTCAAGAGCATAATCTTTAGAAAAACCCTGTGTGGGAGAGAAGCAAGATAGGGAAGCAGGAGTCAACTAAGGTTGATAGCACAATAAATTCTTGGCCTGATCCACAGGATGCTCTGAAGGGATCACACTGCAGAGTTGCCCCACTGTCCCCCTCTGAGTCAAGGGATAGGACTATTGTAGCCACCAGCGGAGCAAAGTTAAGGGGCTAGGAGGTAGAGTGAATCCGTCAAAGGTCTCTGGGCATGACAGCTCCTACAGTCTGGCAGCTGCAGAATCGATGCATGTGTTAGTAAATAGGACCCTCACAAGTCCTTCTTACAGTGCCGTACACCTAACATATATTATTTTCCTATTTTGAAACAATTTACAGAAAACTTGCAAATATAGTACAAAGACCTTCCCCTCTCTTTCCCCAAACCATTTGAGAGTAAATTGCTGATATAATTCTCCATTAATTACCCCAAATACTTTGGTGTGTAATTCTCACACACAAGGACATTTCCATCATAATTACTATAAAACCATCACATTCAGGAAATTAATATATTAATTTGATATATTATTACAGTCTAATCCTTGGATCCCACACAGTGTCCCACGAAGGCCCTATAGAGCGAAAGGATCTAGTTCAAAGTCATGCATTACATTAGGTTTTCCATGTTTCCAGTCCTGTTTACTCTGGACCAGTTAGTTCCTCGGTGTTTCCTTGACTTTTCATGATCTTAAAATTACATGCCAGTTATTTTTTAGAAAGTCCCTCCATTTTGGGTTTATTGTAAATGCCACATTCCTCATCAAGCTGTTGATTTATTTGTATCAATATGGAGTTATAGTTTCCTATGTTTTAATCAATTTCTTTTTTTAAATACTTTTGATTTTTATTGTTGTTCAAGTACAGCTTTCTGACTTCTCCCCCCACCCCTCCCCATTATTTATTTTTATGCTCAAATTGTCCTCAGTTTGGCTTGTGTGAATCCCTTCAGCTGGTTCTTATGTCTTTTTTACATGTCCCCAGTAGTCAGGGATCACATCCTTGCTTTCTGCCATAAGATATCCCAGGCTGATCTTACACTTCCCTTTCCTCACCCCTGGTCATTTCTCCAAGAAGCTCTTACGCCTTTTAGTGGAAAATGGTACTTAGTAGCCAAAATGTAAATATTGGCTGTGCTCACTGCTTTTAAGATGTTGCTTTTCCTATTTTCTTCTCAGTGAATAGAGCTGTGTGTGTTTGTGTGTGTGCTGAAAGCTATGAGATCATGTCAATATGTGCTCTCCCAAGCCAACAACACAATGTTCATTTAGTTTTCTTTTTCTCCATAGTTTTAACTTGCTTCTCAGATAGTGAACAATCTGACTCCTATTGTTTTTAATATGTTAACTTACTTAGTTTCCCTATATGTGACCATTGCCAGCACCCCTCCATCCCCATAAGGTTGCCCCCTTCTTCATATTCTGACACCCTGCCTCAGGCTTGCTCTCCTCAGCCTGTGCTGACACTTAGTGTCAGGACATTCCTCTACAGGGACACCCTTGTCATCTTGCCTTGGCATTGAAACCCCATGGCAGGCTTCTCTTCCAGGTGTATGCCCTCCTCTTTCTATTCAGCCTCTGCTGTCACATGCCAGGCTGTGCCAGGCTTCCCCAGGCTTGGACGCCCTTCCCACACCCTGTGGGTTCTGATTCTCCACGCCAAACAGCCCTTTTAAATGTTTGGCCTTCAACTTCCCACTCTGTGCTTCCTCAGCTACCCCACCCCCCAGCATGGATGGCTACCTTGTTCCGATGGTTCTTATACATTGTACAGGAAGGGGAGGGAGAGAAAGGAAAAAGGTATAGGAAAGGGAAGAGGAAAAAAATGAAGAGACACATATTATTTCCCAGTCCTCACAATAAGCCTTTGAAAGAGCCATGTTCTCCTCCACTGTACACTTGAGGAAACTGGTTCTGAGAGATGAAGTCACTCGCCCAAGCTCTCATAGCCAGTATGTAAGGAGCCAGCATCTGAACCCAGGTGTGGAAATTCTGTCTGTTCCACCACACTGCCTCTAAGGAGAATGCTCTCAAAATATGTCTGGTCTTTGGATTGCCCCAAATGTGTAACGTAATGTTTGAAGAAAAGAAATGCAATGCTCTTGAGAAGCAATAGGCTGTGTTCATTCCACGAGGGTGGTCTCTCTACCGCTTGGCCTGCTTCCCCATCTCTTCTGCAGACAGGCTCACCCGAAACATGGCTGTTTCACTATGTTGCCCGGGTGGGGCGGTGAGGCTGAGGCTCCGGTGGCCAGTGGTGCTCAGCCAGCAGTCTCACTACCTACCAGGGTCAGCCTTTTCCGGCTGGCACTTTTGAAATGAGTCATCTGTACAAGCTTGCCAGCCCTTGTCCTTTCGTCCCCAGCTAGCTTTACTTTAACTGCTGCAGGGGAGCTTGGCAACTTTCGGAGATTTTAAATGGGGAAATAAATGCTAATCTAGAACAAGGAAGGGAAAAGTTTTGCTCTGGTATCAAACATACACCTACAGAATACATTAGTCATAATACTTTTCTTACCAAACATTCTGAGGGCTGGCATATACATAGGATTAGCGTGTATATGTTGTGAAATGAACTTTTAACACTATTCTGTAACTCATTTTTTAAATGCTCATTTGTCACTGTCTTTGGGGTCTGTGTAAGGAACTCCAGAAAACATTCTAACAAAACTGAGGACAAAAAAAGAAAGAAAGCCTCTACTTGCATAAAATAGCAAAAGAACGATTGCCAAATAAATTTAATTTTCCCCAAATTTAAGCATCTTTGGGAAGAAGATTTGATCTGAATTTTTTCAGGTATAGTGTATGAACTGTCATACAATTTTAAAGCTGGGAGAAATATCCTAGCATTTATGTTATATCCATGCCTCACCCTATGAAGCAACAGAGGCACAGAGAGCAGAGGCTGAGGGATGATGGAGGCACAATCTGTAACTATGTGTCTGTGTGTGTGTGTGTGTTGTACACTTGTAAGTAAATCCTCTTGGAAATGGTACATTTTATGAGACAAGAGCCAAAGCTAAAACAAATGCAGTTCTGGTCACCAAGGCTTAAGCTAACGTCTAAAACTAGGCTGCTTCCTGATTTTTGTTTCGGTGGCCCAAGCAGGTTTCCTGGTGAAGAGGCATGTGACTGAAACTTTGACAACAGTCCCCTTTTTGCAGTGGACAAGTCCTAAGAAAGGCAAAAGGCAGATTCTAAAGTGTGAAATTTGAATTTTTTTAAAGACAGGGTACTTTATTTTTGTGTATTTATTGATTGATTCCAGAGAGAGAGACGGAAACACTGAAGAGGAATATCAATCAGTTGCCTCCCATACATGCCCCAACTGGGGACCAAACCAGCAACACAGGCATGTGCCCTGAGGGGAAATCAAACCCGTGACCTTTTGGTTTATGGGACGACGCTCCAACCAACTGAGCCGCACTGACCAGGGCTGAAATTTGAATTTTAATTCACTGTTGGCTTTCAATCTTAGAATGAATTAATATTAGTTAATTCCTTTGGGAATTTTCCCCCTTAAAATTGGATTTTTTTCAGGAAAAAGGATCACTAATTCAGCATGTTATCTATCACCCGAGGTAGTATAATCTTAGGATGCAACTTGGTACTTGCTTGTATCTGCCACTACTTTAAGTTGGGTGGCTTCCCCGCCCCCCCATGACATTATCACATGACACTGTTTCTTTTAATCCTTAGGGAGAGTCCCCAAAAGTCATATGATGCACTAGAAAAGCCTACCCATCCAGCTCATACATACACATTGCCGTCTAAGTTCACATTGGCGAGAATTACTTTTAAGAAGCCAGCAGCTTTATGAAATCCCACGGGAGGCTCTCTCTCAAAGGATCTGTGTTAGAAACTAGAAAACAAGCATTATAATATAGTGGAGACAACTGTACTTGAACAACAATAAAAAAAGTTTTTAAAAAGTCTAAATAAATTAATTAAATAAAATAAAATAAAGTTTGGTCACGTGTGTTTACTCTTTTTTACCACAATGGTCTGCACACTTAGAGCAACTGCACCCAAACTCATTTTCTTAAGTATTTCAAACAGTTATTACTTCTAAGGAGTTGTTCAAAGGGTTCTCCAAAATACTGTTGGTTCATTGATGAGTATTAACAACATAATTAACATTTCTTATTTTATTTATTTTGTTGGTATTTAGGAATCTCAAACAGAAGTTATGCTGGATATTTCTCTTAAAATCCTTTCTAAAAGCTTAGTCTTATTTCCTTATTTAGATTACACCTGTTCATTTTCTTACTGCTTTTTCAGGTCCCCGTTGTGGCCTGTCGTCCACCCAGCCTGGCCCGTGCAGGTTGGGTCAGGGAAACACTCGTGTCCAGGAGACGTTGAAGGTGGATGGCCATTCACAGTAAACCTTGACTTGAACTAGTCACCAAGCCCATCCTATCTGTCTTTTAGGCTATTTCTTGTCTCCTTTACTCAAAATAAATTGCTCATCTTTAGAGCATAATAAAATCCAGTGAGAGTCTTATTCTCCATTCTCCCTGCAGACAACACAGGGAGGGAGGTGTCATTTTTTCTTTAATTAACTCAATCAACAAAAATGTATGGAATACTCGTTCTGTGTGTGCCACTGTGCAGAAGCCAGCACTTGGCCCCTCCCAAAGAGTTATAAACTGCGTCTGGGTCATTGCTAGTGGCTCTCCTCCATCTCCTGCTGCATCTGTCTGCCGTTTGATGTGCCTAATAAATCCCGACTCATTTCAGGTTCCTCCACCAACTTGCTCAGTGGTTTTCCTGATCGTGCGGGGTGTCAAACAAAGTGGGCACATGTCTGTGCTGTTGACTTTGCAGCATGTTTTCCAGGGAGCCTTCGAATCATAAAAAGGGGGATATACACACTGGTTTCTATGGTTATTATTTGCCAGCTTATACATATTGCTCTTCTCATTATGAAATTATGGTCTAATTTCTTTTCCCAGTGACAGTCCTGGACATTATATTTTAAACCCTTTCCATGGGTTTAAAACACATTTTTAAGACACCATTTTAATGGACTGGATGGAGTGGAGATTGAGAATTTTAGCAAAGGTTTTCAGTACATAAATCATTTATTTCTAGCTTTTCATAATCATGCCCTGCCTTTTTTACTCATTATTAAGAATATTGATGTGTAGTTAAATGTTTTCCTCTATTTTTATCTTCAAACGACCTTTAGTTGCTGCTCTTGCACATTGCTAGATTTATTCCAACTTCTTACACTAGAGTCATAGTTTAGCTTCAACTTGGAGCCAAATGCCCCACAGCTGAAATGACCACACCTCTGAAGTGGCATTTTCCCAGGCCATTCCTGCCTTTAATAATGAGCCAGCCAGGAGGCAAGTTTGTATCTCATTACAAGAGAGCCTTGTATTAGGCCTGGTGCATAATTAGATGTGAGGAATTACAATTGGTCCTCTCTTTGGAAAATCTTTCAGCACCAAGTCTGTGCTTAAGCCACTACTTTTATTTTTAATCTAATGATTTTGCCTCTTTTCTCTCTCCCTCCCTCCCTCCCTTTGTCTCTCTCACTAACAACAATAAAGACACCAAGGAAGTTCAGACATTTGCGGTTTTAAAAAGACTGGATGCCGAAAAGATTTTCACAAGACGCTTCAGAAACAGACGTTTGAATCAGAAACCTTGGAGTGCAGTGAACACAGAGCTCAGGTATTTCCTACCAACAAACCTGGTTACCAGGTTACTGGCTGTTCTGCCCAGGGTTTTATTAACTAATAAAAAGGCTAAGTTCATAGAATATTAGAGCAGGAGGAATTCTACCATCTGAGTCAGTGGGGTTTTTTTCAGACTTGTTTGTAGCCACAGACATCAGTGTTCAAAAAAAAAAAAAATCCAAAAGCTCAGTAATTAAAATAGAGAAAAGTCAGGAGGCTCTAGCTGCTTGGAGGAGGCCATTGGGGGGCCCTATCCCTATAACATTCCTGCAGAGACTCAAAGATGCCCCTCAGGAGGCCACAGAGTGATTAAAAGCTCCACACTGAGCCAAAAGGCCTGGGTTCTCTGTGATTTACCACGTCTAACTCTGCAGCCTCAGGCAGGATAACTAAGCTCTCTGGGCTTCAGTTTCCTCCCCTGGAAACCAAGAGTGGTAATAGTAACTAACCCATGAAGTTGTTGGAGTATCCAATGAGTTAGTATGCATATAGCACTTTGGACCATGTCTCTTTCACACTTAGTGCCCAATAAATGTTGGCTTCTGTTATTGTTGTTACTGTTATTATCACAGAGTAGTTACAGTTTAAAAGGCAGCTCTGTACACCTGTGTTTATAGCAGCTCTATTCACAATAGCCCAAAGGTGGAAACAGCCGTGTATCCATGCACAGGTGAGTGGATAAACAAATGTGGCATACACATTCCATGAAATATTATTCAGTCTTAAAAAGAAGGAAAACTGTCACATATGGCAACATGCAGGAACCTTGAAGCCAATATGCTAAGTGAAATAAACCAGTCATGAGAGAACAAATACTGTATGATTTCACTTACGTGAGGTGCCTAGATTAGTCAAATTCATAGAGATGGAAGTAGCATGGTGGGTGCTGGGGACTGGGAGGGGGGGATGGGGAGTGACTGTTTAACGAGTGTAGTGCTTCAGTTCTGTAAGATGAAAAGGGCTCTGGAGATGGGTTGCACAACAGTGCGAACGTCCCTAACACTACTGAGCTGAACACTTAAAAAATGCCTAAATGGTAAATTTTGTCATGTATACTTTACCACAGTTTTTTAAAATTTTAAAGCCAGTGCTCTAGTCCAACCTGCCCATTTTATAATTGAGAAAAATAAGACATAAAGGAAGAAATTTGTCCAAGGTTGCCTAGGACTTCTTCTTAAACCAGTATAGCTTGTAGCTTTCAGGTGCTATCATAACCCAAGCACCTCACATGCTTACTGGAAGGTTTTTAAGTAACACCGATTTTTCCAACAACATGGTCTCTACCTCTCATGCCAACTACCTAATCGGAGCTCTACAGCTCTTCAGCCATCGTCCCAGTGCTGAATATGATGGGCTTACCGAGGCCTACAATATCTGGGTGCTGTGCTCTCTGGGAGGTTTAAGGGACTTTTTCATTGGTAATTTTGACTAAATTCAGTTTTCACCACACGTGATGACCAAATCAATTGTTCCTTGTATCAGTCAGACAGAAGCCACACTAGGTACTTCCACAGAAGACATTTAACACAGGGAACTGATTAAACAGGTTTTGGAGGACTGAGAACCAAAAAGAAAAGTGAAGTCATGCAGAAATCATAACTGCAAGAAACAGCACACCACCCTGGGGCTGGGGTCTAGGGCAGGGGTTCCCAAATTCTAGCTTCCTCAGAATCCCGGGAAGGGCTTGTTCAAACACAGATTACTGGGCCCCGCCCCAGAGCTTCTGACTCACCAGGTCTGGAGTGGAGCTTGAGAATTTGCATGTCTAATTAGCATTTCCCAGGACCTACTGATGCTGCTGGTCCCAGGACCACGTTTGAGAACTGTGGGTCTAATGGGCAGAGCTTGGAGGTGAGAGCCTAGAAGCTCAGAAGAGGGGCCTCCGAGCTAGGACTCAAATCTCCCAGGAGGGACTGTGGCCCAGCAGGTGGGGTTATTTTAGGATCTCAGGGGAAAGACCTCAAAGAGGCCTGAAGTGTGGAGTCAGACCTCCTAGGAGGAGGAATAGTCCAGGTGGTCTGGTCCCTCCAAAGAGGTAAGATGAGGATGGTTCTGGAAGTGCCAACAGAAGCTCAAAGCTAAAACAACAGCCACTACGGTGGCAAAAGGAACTGTAAGCAAAGAGGAAGGGGCCAGTCTCTGCTCCCAGCTCCAGCCATCCAGCCTCCCTGTAGTGCCCCCAATGGGCATAATTTAAATGGAGTGGCAGGCAAAGCAGAAATGTGATTTGCTGAACCTACATCTAGCATTACAGAATTGTGTAAAAGGATGAAGTTAGAGCTGACAGACAATAGGTGAATGACCAGCACGCCCATAAAGCATACTCATTCTCCAGCAGACTAACAGAGCACTCAGTGATGTCTGGCTAAGTTGCACAGCCAAGTTATACAAATACTATGTTTTTAATTATTAGACTAACACTCATCCCGGAGAGGTACTCAGACCGTAAAATGACCAGCAACATCTTCCCTTTCGTTCTCAGTATTATGTACCTTATTAAGTGGAATGGTGAGGCCAAATGCCTGAATTTACATAAGCCTAATATATGTGTGATATGACTTCATGGTACTCATGTATTTCATCAAATTAGGTCAATTGTACTTAATATTGTATAACTTCCTCTTTCATATTAACAATACAATGTACTGTGACCCTCTTTTCTCCTCCAATGATACATGTTCTCTTTTTTAATGGCTGCATAACACGCCATTGTAAGAAAGGTCTAAACTCTCTTAATGCTCCCTCTTTTAGGGGGTGTAAAAGCCTTTTGAAGGCCTTTATAAATTCTAAAACAAACAGAAATATTAATAATTAAAGTATCAATATTGATTATTGCTAGCATATTCAGTTTAGGTAAAATTTATGATCCAGTAAAGTAGCATTTTTATGAGGTAGATAGATGTCACAAAAGTATATCTTTTTTTAAAGATTTTATTTATTTTATTTTTAGACAGAGGGGAAGGGAAGGAGAAAGAAAGGAAGAGAAACATGGATATGTGGTTGCCACTAGTGCACCTCCTACTGGGGACCTGGCCCACAACCCAGGCATGTGCCCAGGCTGGGAATTGAACTGGCGACCCTTTGGTTTGCAGGCCAGTGCTTAATTTACTGAGCCACAGCAGCCAGGACACAAAAGTATATCTTATTGAGAAATTGTACAGTAGTGGTCCATTTAGTAGAACTTTAGGATAACATTCTACCATCAGTTCTATAGATGTCTATAATAGATGCATTGATATTCCTGTGACATATGTTGATTATGGTTATATGTTCTTGGCCAAGTCTTTGGTTAGATAGGCAGGTCCCATTTCCAACACATTTCTGATGGAATAAAGAATTCATTTTGTGATTGATTTAAAATAGTTTTTTCAAACATACTGCAGCTAAAAGTGGATACTGCTTGAGTAGCAAATGCTTTTTCTTTTTTCTTTTTTTTTCTGGGGCTTATTCCTGTAACTGTTACTGAAGTCCTGTAGGAAAGTGTTCCCAAGCCCACAGCTGTGTCTCCAGAAACATAAGACTCAGCTTTGGAGTTCATGTAAAGTTTAATTTGTAAGGCCCCTCACAGGTCATGTTATTTTCTAGTTTCAAAAACCCAGTTCTGGGGTTGAGATTAGGATGAGGTCCCTCCATTCCCCAGTCCAATCTCCTCTCTGTCATACCTTTATCCAGTCTGTTCTGCTTGAACATGAGACATGGCTCCTAAGACGCTTGCCTCCCAATCTCTGGAAAAGCACACCCAAAACTGACAGGGACACGGTGCTGTTTTCAAACATTTCCTCAAGGACAGGTCTGTCCACATGTGATGAGTAATTACTTCTTTCCAGGTGAGAAGGCGAGGTTTAATTTTAGGATTCTTGGGCCAGGAAGCTAAGATGTGATTCTTGTCAAACTCCCTTCGGCTCAGAAACTCCTTGAGGCCTGATTCTATAATTGCACATTGGAGCAGTCTTGAGACATCCGGATTGTTTAGTTCTCATTGTAGATCCTCAATCTCTCTCACAAAGATGTGTCTTTTCTCACAGGCAGGCCCCCACCACTTAAACGTGCTGTGTGATGTGTCTGGGAAAGGCCCCCTCACTGCTTGTGACTTCGATCTCCGCAGCCTGCAGCCTGACCAGCGGCTGGAAAACCTCCTGCAAAGTGTGAGCGCGGAGGACTTCGAAAAGAAGAATGAGGAGGCCCGGAGGACCAACCGGCAGGCCGAGCTCTTTGCCCTTTACCCATCCCTGGACGAGGTGGGTGCGGCCATCTCCGTGCTGGGGAATTTCAGTGAAGGCACAGAGAGTCTCCAGGAAAATAGTACTGCTCCTCATTACTGTACAGCAACATCAGGATGCTTAATCCTATGATTGCTGGGGCTGTTTATTTTACTAAGGCAAGCCTGCATAATAGCAGAAGCAATTATTGGTCAACAATACACTTGAGATTCCAATAATAACTAGGATTTTCATAGCACTTTACGAAACACTTTCACTGACGTCTCATTTATGCTTCACAAATGTCAGGGGTCCACATGCAGTAATCCCACGCAGCCAGTCCATCCGTTCAGTTATTTAGGGGTATGTTTTGCAGTTTATCCATCAAGACATGCATTCTTTAGTGCTTTAAGGTTTTTTTAATCTTAGAAAACATCCCAGCCTGAAATATCACAGCCATGGTCCCAATGCATTAGGCTCTTGCTTGTCCACTTCTTTATAACTGGACCTGACCCAGAACAATTTGATAATTGAGGCCTTGCCTGTGGTCACTCCTCAGGGCACTTTGGACGGGATGAGGGGTGACCATTGTGCGAGACTGTTTCAGCGCCTTGTACTTTATATTAGGCTCTCGTCTCCCCTTCTGCATGTCAGGATACCTACACTTCTGGGTCTTGCCAGAACAGATTACTGCCGCATCTCTGCTGTCCGAATTTTATTCAAAATTCAGTTGCAAGGGAAATGATTGGGGGAAATTTTACGTAAGAGAGATGCCATCCATCCATGTCTCTAAGTATTTGAAATTTGATCTTTGGATCAAACAAGACCATCGGGGAGCCTGATTCCTATCCTGTGTGAAGCCCCCACCCGTAAGAATTGTGTTAGCTGACTGGCCTTTTCATGAGCTCACTACTGGTCAGCAAAAAGGACTATAAGGTTCAGCAAAAAGGACAAAAGCTCACCCTGGTCAGCTGTCCTGAGATATGATATTGTGTCCACTGCGTAAATGTGATTGAGAACATTGACCTACTTATCACCCGACACCCACCTCAATAAGGATCAGCAGGGAAGTTGTCCCTCGAGCCTTCAGACAAAGAAGAATTGTACTTCCACTGAGAAAATGTGTGTGCTTAGAGATTGTGCGCATCTTGTAATCAACTCTCCTAAATTCTTTACTTAGTGTCAACTTCGTGTTCACCTCTGCTCAGTCTGGGAGCTTACTTTTTGGTGCACTGAATTTACTTCAACTTTCTTTTTTTCTTATTCTTATTTTCCAACTACCTTTGTCCTCTCACCTGTTTTGTGTATAGTCTTGTCAGTGGCCTCAAATCCTTTCTGAATGAGGCAGATTAAAAAATAAATATGAATAGTGTGGACAATGTTATCATCTCCATGTTTTCAGATTGCAGAGTAAGACTCAGAGAGGGTAAATGACTTGCTCAAGGATCAACATGTAAAGTAAATTATAGGAGGGAGATACTAAACCATTAACTCTAACTGTTGTGTTTGCCTGTTATTTATCCACATATGACCACCAGGTAGATGAGCACACACACTTGAAATCCAAAGATGATATAAACAACCCCATTTTATCTCAAACGTTTTTACTTTCTGTCTGCAACTTTAAAACTTTTTAACACATTTGTCCAAGAAATATTGTTTGGCTGACTTGACCTTCACTTGCATTCCTCTCCATCCCGATTCCATGTTGGAGGTGCCAGTACGTAATAAGGGGACCCAAAGTGGGCACCAGGAGAGAGAAAACATTAAAGGATGAGGAGAATACTTCCAGCGAGACATCAATTCCTTAAAACTTCCCTCAATGGATTAAATGGAGAATATCCAGTCAGAATTGATTAAAAAAAGTGAATCATAGACTGTTTTGAAGGAACTTTGTTTTACAGTCTCTGAACAATGCTGAAACCCAATTGAGACTGAAAGTTATAATCTAGCAGAGGCCCTAATGGGATCCACCTTGCTGAGTGAGAAGGAATGCTTTGTAATTAGTGTAACAGTTATTTGTAAACTGGTATGTCAAAAACGCTTGAGTACCCCTACACCAGCCCTTTGATGTGTTGCAGCTGCATTTGTACTTGTAATTTGTACTTGCTTCAAAGAAAGTCCTGTGGAAGAAAGGTAAATTTCTGGCCTACCGTGAAATGATTAAAAATGCTGAATTTTTGATAACACATTAATGAAATTGTTTAATGTTATCATTAATTTATTTCTTGGTGAGGAAAGTTAGAAGAGAGGTGAACTATTAATCAAAATTATGACTGAGTGTACAGGAGAGGTAAAAGTAGAATTCAACCACCAAGTTAGATGAGGTGAGTTCTTTTCTTGATTCACTGAGTCTATAAAAGGTGTTGTCCTATGTGTTGATCCCTAAGAAGTTGCCACTATATTCCAAATCACTGAAGAGTTTGCATTTTGGTTGCAAGTGACAGAACCCAACTAAACTCAGTTTAAAAAATAGAGGAACTTATTGACTCACATAATGGAGGTACAGGTAGGCAGATGTAGAGTTGGCCTCAGGATTCATTCGGTCAACTGATGGAAGGATGTCATCTCTCTCATTATCTTTCTCTTTTACGTCTCACCTCTCCCCCCCCCCCCACACACACACATACATACACTCCTCTCAGGAAGATGAAACAGGTACAGTAAAACTTTACATTTCCTCTTCTGCTTCTTTGGGAATTTGTTCCTAGTTTAGGTAACTGTAAAGGCTCAAAAAACTCATGTAGGTTAGGAGAAACTTTGGAAATACATTTACACACACACACACACACACCGTTTGAATCCTGATTATAAAAACTAACTGTAAGAAAACTGAGGCAGTTGGGGAAATTTAGAACTAATTACGTATTTAGTGACAACAAGAAATTTTTGTTAATTTTTTAAGGGTTATAATGGTATTACAGTTACGTGTTTTGAAAAGTCCTTATCTTTTAGAGAGTTGTACAAAAATATTTACAGATGAGATGATATGATGTTTGGGGCCTTGCTTTTAAGTAATTCAATATTGAATGGGGGAAGGTAGCAAGTGGAGATGAAACCAAGTCACCCATGAGTTGACACTGTTGAAGGAAAGTGATGGGTAAAGGTGGTTCGTTACATTATTCTACTTGTATATGTTTACAATTTCCCAAATGAAAAGCTTTTAAAGAAAAATTGAATTCAGACCTAATGTAGTCTTAGAGACCCATGAGTGTCCTTCTGTTGGGTTGTTTTCCAATAACAGTGACCCCCCCCAATGTGTCTGTTCTCATCACCCTAAAAAGTTCCAGCTTGCTCTGAGGGAATTCAGCTCAGTGTAGGCATCAGAACCATGCCCTCTCTGAAACAAACAGCAACGCCCCCCCGCAAGGTGGCCAATTGATTGGGCCTTGGAGGAGAGTAGAGATTACAGTGGTTGTGAGTTTACCACTTTGGCTATTCTACCAAACTGGGAACAGATTTGCCAAAAAGGTGACTTTACTGCTAGTAGTCAAAATGCTATGGTTGCTGTGGGGTTTCGGTGGAAGCCCCCACCCTTTATAGCCAAGCAACATACAGTTAAGACCTGTCTCTATTCTTCACACCCTTGTGGGCCGCAGGCCACCTACGGGTGTTTGCAAGAGCAGGAATTAAAGTTTTCAGGGACTTGCACTGCCTATCTTTGCATGCTGAAATATAATTAAGATACTGTGATAGTTTAGATTTGAGTGCTAAAAGTTACAGTAGGGACTTGTTATTTCTCTTTAAGTCTTGAGTCCCAATGTAGTAAGATACAGGTATATCTTCTAATTTTTCATTACAAAGCCTTTCTATACATAGAACTTCAGCAAGTTTTAGCTGGACATATTTTTATAGACCCTGTAAATTCAACCCCCAATCTCCATCATCTGTTTAAGAAAATAGTGAACTGAGAAAGACACTGTATTATAGTATTGATGGTCTACAGCCTTAAGTGAACTATTCTGACTCAGACCTCAAGTCTGAAACACACATATTTACTAGCACAGTCCTTGGCAGGAGAAATATTCTAAATGTATACTTAGAGCAGCAAAAAAAAAAAAAAAAAAAAAAAAAAGCCAACAATAGGTATAAGATTTTGCAATGCCATCTGGTGGATGTTACTAAGTCATATTCATGTTCACATTTCCTTCCTCCCTCAGTCTCTTTGTCTTAAATGCTTGGCTTCCTGAAAGGAGAAAATGCTGTAAAGGTTGACTTTGAAGCTTGGGGGTTGGATAACAAACTCTCTCATAAATGTCCATGTTATTCTGCTATTGGAAATACAGTAAGTGCAAGTTGAGTTGAGCAGTGGATGGCAGCCTTCTCTTCCCTGGGTTAACTCTAGCTGGAAGTCCTGTAACAGAAATTCACTAATGATTTCTTCACCATGTAATTAATAATAGGAGGATGCTGTGGAAATACGTCCGGTTCCAGAATGTCCTAAGGAACATCTGGGCAACAGGCTGTTGGTCAAGTTGCTGACCCTGAAGTAAGTACCAGCAATGGGTAACTACACTGAGGTTTATATTGCCTTTTAGATACAGACTGTGTCTTTAACATCAGAGCTTGAATCAGGGAGAATCTTCGAACACAGTTAAAAATGGGCAGCTGTGAGGTAGTGGAAAGAGCAGAATTTGGAGTCAGCTAGATCTGAATTCTATTCCTAAGCCTTTGACAGTCTTTCTTCCACAATAGGGAAGGCAAATGCTAAGGTTAGACGTGTAAGGTAATTGAGTAAAATTGCCTACATGAAGAAAAACAGCAGTGAAAGCCAGCTCTGACTGGCTCCTGACAGCTGACTGTGCATGTCTCTTCCCAACTCTTTGTTCAGTGAAGTCACACTGGTGACTTGAAATTGGCCATGGTAGAAGACACTTGTTTTCTGAACATTTACCCAACATCCCTCTGTTGAAACACAATGATGAATACACCTAAAACCCAGTCTCAGTGTCAGGAGACAATAGAGAGTAGTGGGGACTGTAGCAAACTGTTTTGAAGGGACACTCACTATCTAGGACCTAGCCTTGACATCCAAGTAAAGAAGCCCATTTTTGTCAGTTGTCTGATTCCCCCCTCAAAATCCAGGTTTTTCTGAATAATTTTATTAAAATTTTCTCATTTCCTTTTAAAATACCACACAATTCACACAAAGCATGCCTGTAGTCCTCTTGTAGGCCAGTTATTTGTCACATCTACTTTAAAGCAATTGTCTCCAAGGCATTTGCTTACTTTCATACTAAAAAAAGTCACATGTCCTCCATATGTGTATATTAATTTTGTACTTGCATATTAGAATATTATATACATTATTAAACATATATAATCAAGAAATGGTAACGGCTGAACTAAGTATTTAAAAATAAATGACAGTGTTTTCTTTCTGCACTCCAGTGGATTATCTTGCGCCCCCCTGGAGTGCGTGTGCACCTCTCTTTCCTCTTTGCAGGCTACTACTTTAGAGACTCAGTTCTTTGACTTCTGCAAATCACAGACTCTTTTGGAAACATTAAGTTGTAAATGCTCTGCCTAGGCAAACGTACCTGAGCATATTATATTTTATACCCTGCTAGGGTAGTCATCCAACTCTTGAAATTAATACCTAGACCCCTTAAGCAGTGCCTGGCTTGCAATTAGGGCATCTGGATACTGGATTCAAGGCTTTGTGTCAACCCTGAGAACTTCTCTGGGATTTTGACTCCTTTCCTTTAAACAAAGTTGTTAGACCAGATAGTCTCACAGTTCCCACCTGTCCTAAACTTCTAATTCTGATGCATAGCCTCCCCAGTTCCTCTCCTCAGAACACAAGCCAGCATGACCGCTCACCCGGTTGTGGGTGCTCTCTTGATGTTGCAGCCCCCGCCCCCTAGCCAATTCTACCAGTAGGTAGAAAGGGGGCAGTTGGGACCTTTTGTCTTGTGCACAGAGATGAGCAGCCAGTGAGCCTGATATCTCTGTTGGGTAAGGGATACAGAAAGGCAAACTCTAGCCCTGGCAAGCCAACCGGAGGTGGGGGCCTCCTAGTCTTTCAGCAGGAGGACTGAGTGGAA
Organism: Desmodus rotundus; assembly: GCF_022682495.2. NCBI lineage: Eukaryota > Metazoa > Chordata > Mammalia > Chiroptera > Phyllostomidae > Desmodus > Desmodus rotundus. Next base: position 49,488,212 of record NC_071387.1, read on the forward strand.
GTGGCTGTTCCGTCCTCCTCTGCACTGTGCAGGAAGTCCCCTGCATTGTCTGAGGCACTCGCCCATCCCCACAGGATGCACTTTGGGATGCAGTAACTTTGCTGTTCAGGATTGGAGGAATTCTCTCTGGTGATGCTTATCACTAAGACTTCTAGAACTTTCCAATAAATGGCAGCTGTTCACACTGGTGGGAAAACATAGCCACTAAGATAGATGTACATTATTAAAAAAAAAAAACAAATTGAATCACTTGGTTTTTTCGTGATGAAAATTGTGAAGTGTAGTTTCTAGTGATTTTTTCCCCCCAAAATGCCGAAACAGAAATGAAGAGGCTCCGAGGTGTTTGTTCAGTGCACTTGGTCGGCTCAAATGTCTTAAACAGTATCCATACCAGCCAGAGTGAGGGACTGAAGAGAGAGTCCGAGGTGTAATTACTTTCAACAAACTGGAATCTTTTTTTAAAAAAGAAGGAAAATTCTTACAAGTAAACCTAGAATGTTAAAATATGAATAGTAAAAATTTAATGATAATGTTAAATACACATGTTTTCCCATTGATATGCCGAATCCTATTTCTACTACTATAGATTTTATCAGCTAGGGAATTTTTAAAAAGTTATTGAGTTCTGTAACTTTCTGTTTTGCTTTTGAGAAGTATCTAAAGCGCCAAGCATACAGAAAGAATTAGGCTAATGCCGATTCTGTAAATGTGTATAGCAGCAAGAAAGAAGAGGGTAACAGCAGAGTATTTTTTCTATTTTACATTTTAAATGGAAAAATTTTCAGTTTAATTTAAAATCTAATACTGTCTTATGTCAAGTAACCTCAGCTCAAAGGAGCCTTGTTAGTGGTGGAACTTTAGTGTGCATTAAATTTACCCAAAGAGCTGGTTTTAAATGAAGGTTTGGGGAGACCTCCTACCGCCATTTTCCCGAGAGACTCTTGTTCAGTGGATTTCAGGTGGGACCAAGAAACCTGCATTTTGACAAACTCATTTGCTTCAAAATGCTAGTTTCTGGACACCACGATTGGAGAAACACTGGTCAAAGAACTCAGGTTCTGTTATCAGAAAGGACTGGGCTTGAAACCTGAGTGTGCCAATTCCTAACCTCATGACCTTTGGCAAATTACTTAAGCTCTCTAAACCTCAAAAATGGGGGTAATATCTGTATCACATGGGAAGCGCTCATCACAGCACAATTGCAAGTGTTCAACAAGTGTTAATTCACTTTCTGTCTCTGAACAATGCAGAACTTAACACTCACTGCCTACCTAGGTAAGTTACAGGAATATTCAGACTTTTGCATATCAGGGAATAAACAGCAAAATACAAATCAACCATGCCAGGCAATAGCTGGTGAGCCTGGACACAAATATCTTCTAAAAAGTTATCTTTTTTTTAATTAAACTTTTTTTATTGCTGTTCAATTACAATTGTCTGCATTTTCTCCCCACCCCAGCCAAACCCACCTCCCTTCCCCGCCTCCACCCTCCCCTTTGGTTTTGTCTATGTGTCCTTTATAGTGTAGTTCCTGAAAACCCCTCTCCCCACTAAGGTAAAGCTATCCAGTGGGAAGTCCATCCTCTGAAATATGCCTTGAAACAAAATTTGGTCTAATTTGTGTGAATTCTGCAGTAATGTTGGTCCAGGGCCTGATTACCGGTGTTCTCAGCTGGCAGTGCCCAAGGTCATGGATTGTTGACCTGAGAAACTTGGAAGGTGAACATCTGTGCTCCAAGAGCATATTATAACACGTGGCAGGATTATGCTTTGGGGGTGCATTTTCAAACCCACCATTTTTCATGGGGAATGGGCAATTAGGGCCTTATGAGGGCTCCTCTTTCCAGCTGTCATTGGGTCCACACACCTCAGTATTTATAAGTAGTACTCAGTCCTCTTCCTCTGCCTCAACTCAGCAAACCCACTGGCAATGGAGTTTAGAAAGGCCACTCACCCACATCATAACCCAATCTTCCTCTGATGGTCCTGCTATAAATGTAAGGAAAAGCAACTGAACTTTTCTTATTTTTGCTATCTGAAAAGTCCTATTCCTTAGAATGGAGTAATTGGGATTTTTATGCTAGCACTAAATTGTAAACTATAAATAAAGCCTTTACCTAAGACCTCTGAAAACACAGCAGCTACAGTGGTAAGGAGTGCCATGCTGGACCAGACCAAGGTCCGTCCCGCCCACTTTCTCTTGTGGTGTCACCAACAAGCACTTTTTGGGAGAATTCATCACCCACCGTGATCTCAAATGATTAAGAATGTTCCGTGACCTTCCACAGTTCTCCGTTAATATCCCAGCATGATTCTCATATGCATGGAGTTATCAAAATATTTCTGGAAACTACTTACATCTTTATGTATATTTACATGTTATATGCATTTATGTATTTAGGCACTTAGAGAAAATTCAAAATTATTTAGGTTAAAACCATACAGATTTTTCTTTCCTACTCTTACAGGTTTGAGATTGAAATTGAGCCTCTATTTGCCAGCATTGCCCTCTACGATGTTAAGGAAAGGAAAAAGGTAAGAAAGCAAAAAATAACCCATCCCTGGGGGCACACAGATTGTTGATGAATCTTTGAGTTTACTTTTTAAAAAAAATTTTATAGGGTTTTTAAAAGATTTTATGTATTTATTTTTAGAGGGGAAGGAAGGAAGAAAGGGAAAGAAACATCAATGTGTGGTTGCCTCTCGTGCGCCCCCTACTGGGGACCTGGCCTGCAACCCAGGCATGTGCTCTGACTGGGAATCAAACCAGCGACCCCTTGCTTTGCAGGCCTGCACTCAATCCACTGAGCTACACCAGCCAGGGCTGAGTTTATGTTTTTAAATCTCACTTCTATACAGCAAAAACACATCAGATCTGAAAGCCAATGACCTTTGATACACCTAGTTCTATTGCCTTTGCAATTTTTGAGGGAATAATCTGGGAATGTTAGTTATTTATATTCTTTGACGACTCTCAAGGGAAAGCCTGCTGGAGGTTGGCCAAAAGATAGCTAGAGGCCTGGTTGGCATAAGAGAGAAATGATATTGCAGTGTAGAGGGCTACTCGGAAAACAAGGCAATTTAAATACATTTTTAACAAGCTTGGATGTGCGTGTAGTAGCGTTTCCTCACTTGGGGAGTGTTGTGCATTGCGAAGTAGGCTTATCATGAATGGAAGGTGTCTTGTGCAGCAAAAGTCTAAATTTGCCACAGGGCGGAAGCCTCACCAACCGTAATGTGCTATTAATTGAAAACAATTCAAAGAACTAAGATTTCTCCATGGATGCTTTACTGTTTAGTTATTCTGTAACTCCTAGAGAAAAACAAAAATAACAAAACCAGAGTAAGGTGTTTCTGCACCTCTTTACTGTATTTAGGGAAATGTGTATTTCTTGCATAAATATTAATAATCACTGAGAATTGTATTAGTTATGGTAGGACAACAACTAAAACCAGGAGTCCCCCAAATGCCCTAGTTTAAGGCATTCGTCCCTAAACTTGACCGTGCATCACTACCACCTGGCAAGCTTATTAAAACAGATGTTAAACTCACCCTCAGAGTTTCTGATTCAGTAGATCCTGGTGGTGCCTGAGGATGTACATTTCTAACAAGTTCCCAGGTGATGCCAAAGCTGCTGCTCAGGGGTCACATTTTGAGGACCTCAGGCTTAAAGAAGTCTCTGGCTTTGTTTCCCAGCAAGCCAACATAGAGGTGCTGGGTCAGCAGTAGTCTGAGCCCCTTAGTCATTCAGGAACCCAAGCTGGCAGTGGCTTCTCCATCTTCAAAATGTGCTCTCCCAAAGTCACTTTTGTCACTGCCATTGCAGATCCTGAAAAAAGGGGGAAAGATGGGTGAGGGTGGCCTGAGTGTTTGACATATCACCTATGCTCACAATTCACTCCCAACTGCAAGAGAGGGTGGTACATGTAGTCTTTGCCCGAGCAGCCAGTTCTCGGCTATAACACTATCAGTGATGAAGGGGGGACCCAACCAGGCAGTGGCTTGTAAGTGACGCAGCACTAGTGAGCCAAGGAGCGCCCTTCAGTCATGCTCTCGCTCGGAACCTTTAACGGATCTTCACTGCCTGCAACATTAAATGCACACTCTTTAGCTTCCATGCCTGGCTTTCTTCAGTATGGCTCTCCCTTGTTCTCTTCCCCTCTGTAGCCTATGCAGAGTCAGGCTGGACTAATCTCTGTTAATTGAATTCACTCCAGGTTTTCCAGCCTCTGAGATATTTCAGAGCTCTCCTCTCTCCCTGGTACATGGTCCCACTCCAGCTCTGCCCAGCAGCATCTTCTTCCAAGGCCCATCTATCTCACTCTGAGGGAAGCATTCCTCACCACCCCCACTGAGTGGGGTCTCTCACCCTTTGGAACTTCCACGATGCTTTTTTGTATGAATGGGATCACTTATATTTTGCTCTTGTTGTAGTCAGTTTTGTGTTTGACTTCTTCCTCATTTTCGAATATAAGCTGAGGGCAGAGGCAGTGTCCTGGTCTTCTTCACACAGTACACAGCACATCACTGATGCTGAGAAATTATTGGTGGGTTAATAAAAAATTTAACGTTTAAAGGAATATCTCTCAAATGACTCCAAAATATCTAGATACTGTGACAAAGCATGTATCAGATTTTCCAACAGCCACTAGTCATGAACCATGTTTATGGTTCATTTATTCCTTTAGAGAAATTTCTTTTTGGTTTTGGTTTTTCACTTTTTAAAACATGTTTAGACCATGAGAATAGCAGCTCTAACTTATCTTCCATTTTGCTACTCTTTTACAGATCTCAGAAAACTTTCACTGTGACCTGAACTCTGACCAGTTCAAAGGATTTCTGCGTGCCCACACCCCCTCTGTGGCCCCTTCGAGTCAGGCAAGATCTGCGGTGTTCTCAGTCACCTACCCATCTTCAGACATCTACCTAGTAGTCAAGGTAAACACAATCTGATGTGCACACGCCCCTGTTCCCATCTCTGTGTGATCCCCGGGGCACGTACCAGGTAAAAGAGGTGTCAGAACGTACCTCTCTGTCTTCTGAGAGATTCACTTTGTTTCCTCTCAGCTTAGTCCCTCTCCTTTACAAGCAAGTTCTGTGTTGAATACTAGAACAGCTATGGGCTTGGGAGTCATACAGTCCTAGTTTTGAAACCTGGCTTTACAATCTGGCTGTTACATGACTTTTGGGGCAATTACCTAATCTTTCTGAGACTTAGTTCACTCCTCTGTAGAGTGGGCATAATAACACCACCCTCAATGGTAGCTGTGCAAAATAAAGCCTGGCATATTGTAGATACCCTTCCTCCTAAACAAGGGAAGCACCCTCCGCTATCCCGCCCCAGGAGGCTGCTGCTGTATCTCAGACAGAGTTCCCTAACGATGATCATGTTCTTCTAGAGGCCCACAGTTAAATGACCACGGGTCCAGGCCCCGACAATTGGAGGTATGGGCTACGTTTTCTGAGATTTACTCTCCCTTTTTATCTCCATCTCACAGACTGAGTATGTCTCATGAGAAAAATCTTTGGAGCAATTATACGCAGAAAGACCCTTCATTCTAGACTGTGCTCTTTGCTGATGTAAGGCAACCAGAGACTTTCTCTACATACAAAATGACTGGTTAGAAATTAACAACCAACACTGAGTATTTCACCTACCTTAAGTAAAATAATTAGTCACATTGACTCTTTACCCCAAAATTGTAAAAAAAAAAAAAAAAATTAAAAGATCAGGTGATTTGATTTCATGAACACCCACATGAGTACCCTGTGATCCCATGGGAGTAGCATAAAGATTTCAGAGACTGTAGGTGACTTGGAAGTCACTTATCATGTGTATGTCTTTCGGTGCTGGCTTCTTTTCACAAGATTCTGAAAGGCTACTGAGCTTGAAGAGAACTTATTTAAGCTCATGGAAACTATAGGTACAATTCTGTCCCTAAAACTATGTATCTATTGTTGTCAAACTTTAATGTGTATTCTTTTTGTTGTGAAATTACTTACACATATAGAAAAATTAGCTTAAAGCTCACTCTAGAAGCCCTGTAATTAACTTCAAAATTCTCTTTAAACCTGGGAAAACAAAGAAACCAATGCTAGTTCTAGAGCCAAATTTTACTTCAAACTCCACTTCCCATTGGATGGCTTTATTTTGGTTAAGCCACAGTAGTGTGCTAAATATCAGCAGTTACCTGTGGGTTACTATTACTTATTAAATATATTCAAAAAGTTTCACATGTGTGCCTGCATTCATTTGGCAATAACAAACATTCCCTTCATTGTCTGGATATAGTTAGGAAATTTAAATCCACTCCTATAGTCCCTGGTTTGCTTCTAGCTTGTTTTCCTTTTCTGTAATGCCATCACATAGTTTCTTTCCCTGTAAATATATAGTAAACGGTGTTGTAATAGTTAGCACATTTGTCCAAGAGGTTGACATACAGTAAAGAGAGCCTCCCTTCTTATTCTTATTGTCAGGCTGGACACGAGGATATTAACTGCATTTTCGGTGGGGTTACCTTGTTTAGTATTGCATGTGATACTGCTTTAACGGGGCATTTCAGCCTTAAAGCTTCTGTTTCTCAACTGAGGGATGGAGAGTGAGGATGAGAGTAAATCTGGTATAAAGCTTTAAAAACAGACATGCCAGGCATTGAACCAGCCTCCCTCCCCCGCAACCCCTCACCCCGAATGGAGCAAAGGGTAGCATTTTCATATTGCCATCCAGTCAGCAGAGTAAAAAGCTGTACTGTCCCACTGCTTTCGGTTTCTGTGCAAGCCCATTAAATCCAGAGAAGCAGCCCTAATAGGAAGTACAAGGGAGACAATTACAGACGATTTATTCTGTTCATTTATTCATTTTGTGGAAGGTTTGAGTCCCCAACCTGACTTTTACAGAGGTCATATCTCTGTTTTACACTGTAAGTAATAATAAAGAAAATGAGCTTTTCACTTCCTACATATGTCTTTTGGGTTTTGTTTTATAAAATAATTTTTATTGTATTCTTATTGTAGGTATAGTACAAGTTTATTGTTTAAAAACAGAAAGTACACATAAGCAACAGAAATAAAATAAGCAGTACATAATACCATCATATAAAGATAACTATTAACATTTGCTGTTTATCTACTATCATCTTTTCAATGTGCTTTTATGATCTTTTTACAAAACTATATAGTACTTTTTATACTAATTTTCTAAATAAAAAATAAATCACAGACGTATTATTCCCATATCAACAAATGTTGTAACGAAACCTAGTTTTGATAGTTGCATGGATTCTGTTACACGGATATAATTTATGTATGTTGTTCTAATATTGTTTTTGTTGGTAGATTGAAAAGGTTCTCCAGCAGGGAGAGATTGGAGACTGTGCAGAACCCTACATGGTCATCAAAGAAAGTGATGGTGGGAAGGTATGATGTTTTGAGTATTGCTAAATGGTGGCATCTTAGAATAAGCAGATATTTTTCAGAAGTGTTCCACAATATAGTTTAATGGGGTTTAGTCAATAATATATTCCCATATGAAGTACTGATACATTGTATTTGAACCAAAGAAAGAAGAGAAACTGGTTACTAATGACAACTTTTTAAAGAAATAAATTACTGAACTCAGCAAATGATGATATATGCACTAATGTCTAATTGTAAAACTTAACCAGGGCAAAGCCACTCCCTGTTGCCTTGGCTCTGGGGCTCTGGCCCAGCTCCTTGGGAGCGCCACGGAGACTCTGTGAGACCAGACAGAGCCTGAGCTCTTCTGGCTTCTCAGCAGCGTGGGCCACCGTCCTTTCTGGTTCGGATGTTTGGAAACTGGCTGAGATTACCGTACCTCATAAATTCATTAGTACAGCGTAGGTACTGAACCTATGGAAAGGACATCTCTTCTCAGCGCCCAGTATGATTTTGAAGGCATGGCGTTTCCGGACTAAGACTTGACTAATCAGCACCACTACAGACTCATAAACTTCAAACAATATTTATTGAGCTCACAACATTTAAAAAAAATCTACCTTTTATTCTAAACTTAGAAAAACACCTGGGAACTGTTGTCAACTTAGTAAGGAACTTATTAGGAACATTTATAGATCTTTCTGGAGTTTTCCAAGGCAACTTTTGAAAAAACAGTTTCTCACGAGAGCTTGGTAGATGACATATAAAACGTTTTATACCAAGATCCTCATGCAAATTCAAGCCATGTAACTAGCCCCTGAAACTGCCCATTGTTGTTCAGCTTCTATAATAAGCCTTGGACTTTTTTTAGCTGAAGGTATATTTAATAGTCAAATGTAGTCTTTCTTTAAACTCCTCCTTTTCCAATCCGTATTTCCTTATTAGTTAGACTTCTGACCTAGGTCGTTTTATTTTTCTGCCTATTCACTCTTTCTGATCAGCAGGGTAGGGATTGGGAACGCCTGTCATATCCATGGCAGGGCAGCTGACTGGATGCTGGTGCCCTATCGTTTGTTTCTGCTTGTCTCTTTCCATTTTCTTCTAGAGTAAAGACAAGATTGAAAAACTAAAGCATCAAGCCGAATCCTTCTGCCAGCGTTTGGGGAAGTACCGCATGCCCTTTGCCTGGGCTCCCATAAGCATAGCGAGCTTCTTCAATGTCTCCACCCTGGACAGGGAGGTAACCGACGCGGAGTCCGTGGTTGGTAAGATTTTCAGCTGCAGTGGGAAGTCTTGGGCTCCCCAATGTACCACCTCTGAGGTCAACTGCTTATTAGTGGGGCTTGGGGTACAGTAAGGTGTGGGAAGTGAGAAAGAAGAAAGAGATTAATGGGTTAAAACACTCTTGTGGATGGATTACAAATACATAATTAGACAATAATTTCCCCAAATTATCATGAATGTTTGTGGAGTTTAAATGCCCTTATAGTAAGATTTGTGGTTGGAATTTTTTGGCCAGATACTTTAAAAACTTAATTTTAAGTATCCAGCTGTTCTTAAAAGTAAAATTCTTGAAAATAACAAGAAAATATTATAACCATCTATAGTATGTTAAACAAAGGCACCATGATTGGCTCCAAAACATAAGAAGAACCATAGTCACGGAGGTTTCAAAAAGCAAAACTCAGGTTTCTCAGCAGATTTTCCAGTCCCTTAAAGTTTACTTGGCCAACTGCAATGAAAAAGGGGATGCCAAAAGAATATTTAGTTGCCTTTCCAATTTATTTAACATGTTTCTTTTTCATCACCTCACCCTTGATCCAAGTCATTAGTTTTTAAAACAGGGTGGATCTGAAACTGTTCAAGAGGGTTATAGAATTTTCAAGTATACCCACCCCTACTTGTGGCAGAGTCTCTATTTTTCCTAAATGTCTCTGGATCCAACAAATATTTAAGGCTAGAGTCACATTTCTCGTGACATGTCTCGTGCATTCCCTTGCTCTGCCACCTCTGAAATGTTGCCTGTAGCAGAGGGGTAGAGGAAAGGCTATTTGGTCATTGCTGCTGCTATTCTGGAGTTATTGCAGCATAATTACCAGTCAAAAATCCTGGCTTTTTTTTCTGATTTATCAATAAAAAACCTAACTTCAGTGCATCCTGACCTTCACGCCACGATTTTTTAAACGCCAACCTCTGTGTAGATCCAGGTAGCCTTATTCGAAAGAGTTATGCATAAAGCCCAGAGGATGCCATAAATGAGATGAATCCGCAGATTCAGGTGTAGGGTTTACTGAGGCTTATTAATCTCTGGGTCAAGGATGATTAACCTGATTACAGAGGCTGATTCTTAAGAAGCAGCCAAAATAGGCAGTAGGGAAAGTTTAGATGGGCCGTAGTAGCACGAAGTTCTAATTCAGCATCATAGCAAGAATTTGGTATAAGAGAATATTCAAAGACAGGGTTGGCAATATTAGAGTTCTAAGCAATTTGACTATTCACAACAGATCCCCTGAGTTTTGCAGTAGAAAAGCAACAAAATCCTCACCTAAGTCTCAAAAGGGGATAAGAAACAACTAAACAGAGTATTAGGGTCCAGCCCAGGTTTGGGTGTGAGTCAGCGTTCCAACCCCCATTAGGCAGGTCAGTGAGGTCTGCTGCCTGCCTGGTCCACACAGCAAGAGCAGAAGAAAGCTGGGATCCAGAATTTACTCGGGCTGACCCTAGCATGTTTGGGTCACAATCTCAAATGCCTTTAAGGGCATTTGAGAACATGCCTCTCCCAATGGAATGAAATGTAAAAATAAAACAAAAACAAACACTGTTGACTAAATAAAGCTTATGTGCACACCCCGTTCTGGCTGCAGTTCAGGACTCCTGCTGGGTGGCATCTGGCCCAGCCTCTATGAGGAAGGGGACTGCCGCTGCTCAGAGCTTTCCCACTCTGGTCGGGGGTGGGGGGCGGGTGGTAGGGGCTCCCCAGGGGTCTAAGAAAGGTAGGGTTCAGTGGAGGGAAATTTTTATTCACAACTAAAATGGCCACGTTCAGAGTTTTTGTTCAGCAACTTTAAACATGTACAAGGTCTGTCCAGAAAGTATCCAGCCATGTACTATGAAAAATAGAGACATTTGTTGAAGAAGGTACAAGATACAAGAAACACTGTACACAGGACAGTGATGCCTCAGTCCCCTTCAAAGCAGGCATGTTGGGACCTCACACAGTTCTCCCAATCACCTCAGCTACCCTGTCGTATTTTCCTGAATCTGATCGATGTTCTGAAATCTCTTCCTTGTCAAAGGTGATTTTAGATTTAAGAAAAGCCATAAGTTACAGGGCACCAAATCTGGGCTGTAGTGGGGCGGAGTCACCTGGGTGATGTTATGTTTTGCATAAAACTCTGTACAAGATGTGATATTTGAGCAGGCACATTTTCATGGTGAAGCTGCCAATCACCTACAGCCTTCTGAATCATCTGAATAGTTTCCACGGAGGAATGTTCAAGCTTAATGCAATATTGGATGCAGATTCATTGCTGTACTCACTCAGTCATTTTGCATGCGGCAGCCACACAGCACACACGCTCACTCAATGGCATCTACTGCTCCCACTGACTAGTACAGTGAAGTGATCATTGTTCAAACATACACATTCCAGTCCACTGTCCTTGGCTGCCAGGTTACATTGATGTCATGCAAACTGTTCTCATTATATTAAAAATGGTTGGACATTTTCTGGACAGACCTTGTATATGGTAAAGTTAATAACTTCTGGGTGTTGAAACAGAAGGGCAAACTTTAGAATGACAACTGTTTTGCTTAAAGGAAGAGGCTCTGTGGGTGAACGGAGAACCTTGTCCCAATCTAGAAGGCTTTCTGAAAGAGCCCTCTCCTTGGAGGAAAATGGGGCTGGATCCAACTACAAGACCACCACCATGACCATAAGCAGCTTTTACAAGCAGGTATCTCTCCATGTTACAATACGTCTGTGTCTGTGCCCATAATGTCATAGCTTTTGGAGCCCAAAGGGGTAGTGAGTAAGAGAACAAGTTGGTTAACCTCACTAAGCCTAAATTTCATTATCTACAAAGCAAGGATTGTGGTGCCTGCTTCATGGGGTTTTAAGGAGGATTCAATGACATGAGGCAAGTAAAGCTCTTCCCAGAATGCCTGGGATACAGCAAATGCTCAACGAGTGTTAGCTCTTCTAATTGAGAGAGGGATTCGCTCCCATCAATGCAAATTCTCCTATCTGAACAACTCTCATGATCCATTTATTCAACTAGGAAAGCAGCCTGAAAAAGGTCTGGCTGAAACATTGTTCCCCTGGGTCTCAGGGTTTCCTGGCCTGGCTGTTGACCTTCTCACCACTATTCCATGTGCACTTTGCAGGGCTGCCCTGCTTGCTCAGAGAAGGTGCCCATTGCAGATGGTGCTCTTTGTAAGCTCAGTAAACACTGAGACTTAACAAACAAAAAATTTCCTGAGAGTAATCAAATTCACGGAGGCAGAAAGTAGAATGATGGTTGCCAGGGGCTGCAGGAAGGGGTGAATGGGCAGTTGTTGGTTAAAGGGTACAGAGTTTCAGTTTGCAAGATGAAAGCTCTGGAGATTTGTTGCACAACAGTGTAAATGTACTTAACACCATGGAACTGGACACTCAGAAATGGTTAAGACGGCAAATTTTATATTGTGTGTATTTTTTCTACCAAAAGAACCCCCACTTTAGACTTTGTTTGACTCTGTCTTAGAAAACTTTCCTTAGCACAGTCAGTCTTCATGGGGCATTTCAAGGGATTGTGTTAATAATCTGAAATGCAGAAGGGAGATTGAGGGGTCTACGTACCATGCCACGTAATGGCATGGGACTGAAAGGGTTTATATTCCAGGTATATTTCCAATTGTATTAACTTGGTGGGGAGGGAGGACAAAGTACTTGACCTAACTAAGTCTGAGTTTTCTTGTCTGTGCTCAGGAATAAGATACACCTACCTTCCTACCTTACCAGGCTGTTGCGAGGGTTAGAGCTCTTGTCCGTGGACCCCTTGGTAGAGAGCCTGTCCCGTGTAGGCACATAGAGCATAGTATTCATGCTTAGCCTTCTTAGCCAAGACAAATGTGAAAAAAAATGAGGATAGGAGAAAATAGAAAGATGCTTTTCCCATCTTCAAATCTTTGAAGAAGGAAGTAAACTTAATCTGTATCATTCCAGGGAGCAAAACAAGCATCAGTGAGCTTCAGTTATAGGGGGAGATGCTTTGGGCTGAGATTTCTAATGGTCAAACAGACTTCCTTAGAACACATTGGAAGCCCCATCCCCAAAAGGAGTGACGAGAGGCTGAGGGACAGCACGTCCAGGAGTAGGAGAGGAGGAGCATTGGACAAGAGGTTGAACTAAATGACTTCGGCATTGCCCATAACCCTAGTTTCTATGAAAGGCATGTTAAAATGAAATTTAAAGATGAAAATCTTCCCTTAAATCATTGGCCCCTACCCCAGGAGGCAATGGTATGTCTACACTAACCCTTATTTCTTTCTTGGCAGGAGGGAGATCGCCTTAGTGATGAAGACTTATTCAAGTTTTTAGCTGACTACAAGAGATCTTCATCCTTACAGAGAAGAGTCAAGTCAATTCCAGGTGTGGATCACTTGTCTTTATCCTCTTAAGCTGTGCCAAAGCCATTTATAATTAGACACATTATTTGTCTAATGCTACAATTTATAAAATTATGTGTACCAAATAAAATGTGGGATTTTACACTAGGAATTGAGTAGGAGTTGGTCTACTTTTCTGGAAACTCTATTAATATTTTCTATTCTATTAAAGGATTGATTCTGCCCTGGCCAGTGTGGCTCAGTTGGTTGGAGCATTGTCCTGTAAACTGACAGGTTGCCAGTTCAATTCCTGGTCAGGACACATGCCTATGTTTGATCCCTGGTTGGGGCGTGTACGAGAGGCAACCAATCAAAGCTTCTCTCTGGCATTGATGTTTCTCTCCCTCTCTCTCCCTCCCTTCTCCTCTCTCTAAAATCAATAAGCATGTTCTCAGGTGAGGATAAAAAAGAAAGAAAGAAAAAAATAAAGGCTTGATTCTGTAAAAAAAACCATACTTTAGATCTGGTTTCTCAGCGAATCATATAATTGAACAGAAGAGCCTTCTTCATCATATAAAATATTATATGGAACTCTTAATAGAAAAGAAAAATGAAAGGAGATGCATTGATGGAAGGTGAGACACCTGCCTTATCCTCTGCTTTATAGCCTCTGAGGCACTTCTGCAGCACCCCGGGGTCCCAGAGAACCCAGTTCGAAAACCACCAAAACCACCAATATTTACTTACATATGTACTATTATAGTGTGATAGTTCTGCAAGGAAATTTAAAAATCCTCTCATCGATTTCTACCCATTCTACAGTTTCTTCCTTTTTAGTTTCTAGAAACTAAATCTCAAAAGTTGTCATGACCTGCTTTTTATCCAGCTACAGGAAATTAGCTGGGAATTGCAAAACTCCCACACTCCCACAACTCATCCTTATTTTCATAAGAGAAATAGGCTCCAGTGATCCTTCTTGATTCCTTTGTAACACAATGTCTTTACTACAGCAGTCCTATTTTCTCTCTTTAGGCTTGCTCAGACTGGAGATTTCTCTAGCTCCAGAGGTAATCAGTTGTTGTCTGACTCCTGACCTACTGCCAGTGAAACCCTTCCCTGAAAACCGGTCACGTCCACACAAAGAGATTTTGGAATTTCCAATACGGGAGGTGTACGTCCCTCACACTGTGTACAGGTAAGAAGCAACGGCTCTTGGGAAACCATTGAACCCAAATTCACAGTTTTGTTTGCATAATGTCTTCATCATCCTTCGATCTACCTTCCTACTATGTTTTGGGGAGAAATGATGTTTACCTAAGTATAGATAATTGGTAGATTGCTTTCTAAAAATGGCTGTCTAATTTTCTTTAACAAGAAAGTGTTACTTCAGTCATAACTAGAATTTCGGATTATAGCAGGTATATTCCTTTGAGAAATGAAAAAAATCCTCCTAATCGTTACCTTGGCTTTGTTATGTGCATCAGAATGTACTAGGGAGAGAACAATATGACCAAAAATGTTCTTGGTATCTATAAGATGGGATTTTACCTTGAGACCAGCTGTGTCCAATAAAATTTGTAGCAATGATAGAAATGTTCTATATGTGTACTGCCCAATATAATAGCTACTAGCCGCGTGCGACTATTAAGCATTTGAAATGTAGCTAGGGCAATGGAGGAACTGAAATTTTAGTTTTATTTAACTTTAGTTAATTTGAATGTCAAGTGGAGTAGCTGTGAGCGGCTGGTGGCCACCATTGGACAGCATGGAGCTGGACAGTAAAGACCGAAAGGTTAGGCTGCCTCTGTTTCTTCGAGGCCCTTTACTTGGGGCTGGGAGGGAACTCGTCAACACACATCTGCCAAAGCCATTGCTTTTAAGAAGATTTTTTTAATGCAGAGAAGAATGCTGTAACCGTCACCTTTTCTCCACCATCCGGAAACGACACTGCGTGTGTACAATTGTACTAAGTTGCAGCCCACTTTGTCCCCAGCCGCTAGTCACAGACTTCTGCCTTGCCTGCAGAACATCAGTGATGAGCCTGTGCGTGTCCCGTCTTCCCTTTTCCCCTGTTTCACACGCATGTGCGGGGACACATATATGTACCTGTGATCACCCACTGGTATCATTTTCATATTCCTTTTTTTAAGAACTATTATGTATTTAATTAAGAATATTCATTATTTATTTACTTATTTGAGAGAGAATTAGGGAGAGAGATAGAGAGAGGAACATCAATATGAGAGAGAAACATTCATGGGTTGCCTCTTGTGCGCTCCTTGACTGGGGACAAGGCCACAACTAGGCAGGTGCCCTGACCAGGAATCGAACCGGAGACCTTTCAACCAACTGAGCCACACTGGGCAGGGCTTTATGTTCATTTTAAGTGTCCATAAGTGGCTGCACACTCTATGTGTTATACTGTGCTTTTCATCTAACAGTATTGATTTTTTTCTTTTTTGTTTGAGTATTACTGTGGACTCATGAATTTTATTGATTCAATGTGTTACACTTAGTTACAGTTATTATCCTTTGTAGTTACTTAGATTTTTAGAAATTTAATAATAGGAATTACTTGACAGTTTGTATTTTAGAAATATTAATATTGATTTTTATAGAGCTTTGTCATCCTTTTCAACTTCTGTATGGTATTCCTTTGTGTAAAGAGATATTATTCATTTTATTATTTTTTTAACTGGTAGACATTTATGTGTTTTTCCCATGTGGGGCTCTTACAAACACTGTCCAGTGAGAATTTCTGTCTTTGTCTCTAGGCCTATTTGTGTTTTCCTAAGGAATATGTCTAAAAGTGTAATCATTGGGTCACAAGTGGTAGACATTTTAAGTTTTATTTATACTGCCACTTTTTTCCAAAATTGTACCAGTTTGCAATGCTTCCAGCAGTGTAAGAGAGTTGTGATTCCCCCAGACCCTCACCCACACTTTCCAGTAGGGTCTATGTGTGTATGGGACTGAAACACAAAAACTTTCAGAACTCACCCAACCCAAACACACCCACCTCTGCATTTCCAGATGCACAAAATTGAGACTGAGGTAGGAGAAGTGCGTGGTGGCTCACTGAGGTCAAAAACTGCGGTGAGAAATACAAACAGCCATCCACACAGTGAGAAGTGATGCTCTTCCTTTCAGTGCTGGTGAAGTCCCATCTCCCCCATTCAATCCTTGCTGAAGCAGCTCTCCGTTTTCCATTCTCAATCCTTAAACATAAACTAAACCCAGGTCCCCCTCCTAGATAAATAAACATACCTAGGACAGAGTTGTTTCAGCTCTCATTCCCTAGAGGGAGATGAAGGCATAAAAATGTTTGTTTATGGGTGCTGTGTTTGTATCTTTAGAAATCCTATCCTATAATTGGGGAAAAAAAGTGCTTGTGGAATTGGAATAAGCTTTCACTAAATGAATCCTACAGTTATTTAACTTCCCCTCAACATTTAATCACCCATGGGAAGCATTTACAACTCTACTCCTCGCTGCAAACGTTACCCTTAATTACATCACAGCGGGACTCAGAACGCATTAGCGCGCCAGATGGCGCAGAAACGCAGGCGTGCTGGGGAGAGCAAGCCTGGAAGGATCACTCTGGATCCAACATGGCTTCATGAGAAATGGACCCACGAGGGCAAAGTGAATATTCTTTAAGCTGTTCTGTACCCTATAAAACTGCCAAAGCCACCTGTTAAGAACTAGGTTGCCACCCTTGGGAATGACAGAAGAAAACACTTTCCTCCAGTTTGGCGATAGTATCTTCTATTGGCTCCCAGCCAGACCATATTTCAACCCTTGTTTAAGGAACAAGAGTTACAGTGAACTTGGTTCAGAATCTTACTACCTGAAAACTTCAAGGAGTTTGGAGAGCATCTTGTCTAAATCTCCCGTGCTGTTGTTAAATTTTTAATATTTCTTCTCCAGGCCTCACATGATTTGTGGTGGTTTTGTTTAGGTTGGTCTTGACAGTAACCAATCTTAGGTAATTCTCCCTCTCCCTGCACCCCCACCACCATTTCACAGAGCGGACATGTGAAGCTCAGGTCAGGTCTGAACCTCCTCCGGCCAGATAGGTGGGTTGGCTCGTTTTGCCTTTGCCATCTCCCTGTACCTCAAAAAACTTAAAATCTCATGGCTTTTCTACCCCCTCCTGCCTGCAAATCAAAGTCTCTTTTCAAGCAAAGGTCTCTAAATTGTGGTATCGATATTAGATATGGCCTAATGCCTTATCTCTCCCAAGAGTGTTATTCCAGTAAGGACAGCAGTTCCCATTTCATTTAGGAAAGTTTTCCTTCGACTGAGGTGAATTGTGGACGTCCTTCTAAGGGGTTAGTAAGTAGGGTAACTGGCCCCGTTGACGTTGCTGTTTCTAGGACTCCAATCCTGCTCACAGCTATATCCCTTTCAGGAAATCAAACAAATGAAAATTAAGATTTACAGAGCAGATAAATCCATGAATAATTCTTTTTTGATAGAGGATTCACCTAATGAATATAAAATATGATTTGACTAACAAAAATTGGATTTTCTGGAAGTTATGGAGAATATACCTGTTAGGCTGAGGAAGGGTTGTCTTCAATGACAAAGCCAGGATTCAAAGTTCAAATTTGTGTACTTTTCACATAAAGTGCAGAGCTCCCTTGGGTGGGGGGAATTATTATGGATCTAATGGCAGATGTCGTCTTGCCTTAAGTGTGAGTGGTGGCCAGAGTCACACATTATAGGATTCTAATATGGGTGAAATTTCAATTTAACACCTATGGAGTAGAATTCAGGTTACTTTTATCTCTCTTAAAGGAGCAGCTCCCATGGAACCTCAAACAAAATTGGCTTAGGATAGGGTGAAACTGCCTTCTCTCAGTCTCCCCATTCTCCTACCTCTTCAGGTGCCTCCTTTGATTGCCCCCCCTTCTGGTGCCCTCAGTCATGGTCACCGTGTTGTACCACAATGGGAACCATTCATGTTATGTCCTCTGTGGATGCTGGCCTTGTTCTTATTGCTTTAAGGAGCAATCTAGATCAGTTACAGGAGAACTATGCTGGACTCAGAAACATCCCCTGCACCAGTGATGGCTAGTCACTGATAAAACAAGCACCTTCTCTAAGGGAAAAAGTGAACTTCTAGATCCAGAAGTGCTCATCCCAGGAATGGCCAGCCTCTCCCAGACCAGGGGCCCCTCTGCCATGCCGTGTGCCACCTTGATGGGTTACAGGCATGGAACCAGACCAGTGTTCCCTGAAACAAACCCAGGCAGGAGCTTTTGCGAAATCACAGAGGACAGGAATTCTATAAGTAGAGCAGAACAGCTGGAAAAATTAGGTTGATAAGTAGGATCACCCACATCTGAATTTAGCATCCCTTTCTGCACACCCAGATTAAGAAAACACTAGTTGTTAGCCCAGGAACACGTTTGGACTTATTTTCCATTCAGCCCAGCAGGTGGTAATGGAGACTCCAGCTGCCTTCTGGTGGGGGCAGAATGAAAACAGCACAGGCTGGGGCCAAGGCCTAGTAAGACCTTGAAAAGCATTTTATCCTATGGCTGCCACTGGGGGCATGTACAGAGTTCACAGGGGCTGAGGTTGTAATGAGCTCGTTAAGCTCCTTTCCATCCCTTTAACTGGTGGTTACATTAGGGGAAACCACATAAAGTATGTTTTCATTTCTCATTCCAGCCCCCAAGAGCCTCTGAGGTCTCTTTAACCAATGATCACAGACTTGCTGTGGAGAACAGGCCTATCGGTTAGAACGTGATTTCTTTGGTGGATAATTAGCTGTTTTCAGGCTTCCTCATATTCAGCTGAATGTTCTCAGATCTTCTCAAAGCTTGCCTGATAACTGGTCTAATAGAGGTGCCTCCCACATCACAGTGGAGATTTAAGGACTACTACCAGCCTGGCGTCATGCAGGGGCAAAAAAGAATGGCATAGAATAAATGTACAAGCTGATCTTGAATGAATGCTTGCAAGTTGTAATTGAAAGAATAGGGTTTCTAAGGAAGAGAATGAACCAGAAATAATTCTGGATGAAGTGGTTAGGAAGGAGTTGGGGCATAGGGAATGGAAGCTGTCCTTGAGAGGGACTTTATTTTGTCAAAGGAAATGGACTCCCCATCGGAGCCCAGTTGGCTGTGTGTCCAGACTGGATCTTCTCACTGCTGTGGGTGAGGGGGTGGGGTGGGGTGGAGCAAAGGTGGTTGTGCCTCTGAGTCTGTTGTGGAGCTTCATAAAAATACAAATGTCCCTCTTGGAGACTTACCTACCTGGGACTCCCATTCCGGAAGTCTGGCCCAGGGCCTTGGGCCTCCTTTAAGAATCAAAGTTTCCCCCTCCCTTTTATGGAGTCCCTTTCAAATAAATCTTCTAATCTATGGAGTCACACAAAGGTTCACAGTGACTTCAGCTACTGGAAACTCAAGGGCGAGGGCTGTGCAGCATCATCCACCTGACTTGGGAAGCAGTCCCAGAGGGCTGTGCAGCATCATCCACCTAACTTGGGAAGCAGTCCCAGAGGGCTGTGCAGCATCATCCACCTGACTTGGGAAGCAGTCCCAGAGGGCTGTGCAGCATCATCCACCTGACTTGGGAAGCAGTCCCAGCGTGTGCAGGGAGACCAGGTGAGATGGATTGGCCAAGAGCAAGTACTTGTCTATCAGGAATCTATACCACAGCAGGAAACCGCTCCACACGAGGACAGTTTTGTATGGAGTATTGCCCCTCAGGTGCTGTAAGTACTCCAGTGTCGTTGCTAATGAACATTGGTCATTTCTGGAGTGTTTAACCCTGGTCTGAATCACTATGAAAGCAATGCCTTACTTAAATAATTATCAAAATAATAACTCCCCATTCTTATTTGTTTCTTTAGTTGTTTGAAGTTTATTTTGGATTAGGTAGCTGATTCTAATGGTTTAAATTTATCACATACAAAACAGAGTGTGAGCTACCAGGTGGCCACGAGGTGCTCCGAACCTGTTTTCAAACGCATCTGCAAGTCAAAATGTAATACCTGTCCCCCAAAGCTAAGCCCTCCAACCCCAGTTAGCTCCCGAGTCTTCTTTGACATGGACATTGGAGGCGAGCAAGTTGGTCGAATTGTCTTAGAATTGTTTGCAGATATTGTACCCAAAACTGCAGAAAAGTTTCGTGTAATGTGTACAGGAGAAAAAGGCATTGGACCCACCACTGGGAAACCTCTCCATTTCAAAGGATGCCCATTCCATGGAATTATTAAGAAATTTATGATTCAGGATGGAGACTTCTCAAATCAGATCGGGACAGGTGGAGAAAGTATTTATGGTGAGAAACTTGAAGATGAGAATTTCTACTATAAGCATGACCAGCAGGGTTTACTGGGCATGGGCAGGGCAAACGCAGGCAGCAATACAAATGGCTCTCAGTTCTTTATCACCATGGTTCCGACTCCTCATTTGGATGGGAAACATGGGGTATTTGGCCAAGTAATTAAAGGAATGGGTGCGGCAAGAATTCTGAAAAATGTAGAAGTGAAAGTTGAAAAGCCTGCCAAATTGTGCATTATTGAAGAATGCGGAGAATTGAAGGAAGGGGATGATCGGGGAATATTCCCAGAAGATGGTTCAGGCGGCAGGCATCCAGATTTCCCCAAGGATGCAGATATAGATTTAAAACACCTAGATAAAATAGTATTAATAACGGAAGACTTAAAAAACATTGGAAGTACTTTTTTAAAATCCCAGAACTAGAAGATGGCCATTAAAAAGTACTCAGAGGTTTTAAGATACATGGAAGGTTCAAAGGCTGTAACTTCTATCTACTTAGATAGATTGAAGCTGCAACCTGTAGCTTTAAGCTGCATGCTGAGTATTGGTGCTTGTAAACTGGCGATGTCAAATTGGCAGGGAGCAACTGACAGTGTGGTGGCTCTTGAAGTGGACCCATCAAATACCAAAGCACTGTACTGTAGAGCTCAAGGATGGCAAGGGTTAAAAGAAGGGTTAAAAGAAGATCAGCATTGGCTGATCTTAAGAAAGCTTAGGAGATACATCAGAAGATAAAGCCATCCAGGCAGAATTGCTGGAAGTCAAACAAAAGATAAAGGCACAGAAAGGAAAAGAGAAGGCAGCATATGCAAAAGCATTTGCTTAATAAGGGATTCAGTTATACTTAAATATTACACATTGATGTATAAAGACAGTAAGAAAATTGAGGGGGTTTTGTCTAATGTATATGTTCCTTAATGTATTTCCTTTGATAGTTTAGTTCCCATTGTTTACAGTTCAGAAATTACTGATATCTGTTCACTCTTAATAAAAGTGTTACAAACTAAAAAATAAAAAAAAACACTGAGTGAAAATTCTCCCATTCTTGACCTCCTGCAAGTCTCCTCCTTGAAGATTATATATATGTGTATATATATATACACATACAAATAATGATACATATTTGAATATTTGATTTTACTTATTTATTTATTCCACAAATATTATTCAGTGCATACAATGTGCCAGGCCTTATTCTAAACACTGGAGAAATATTAATGAACAAAACAGATGGAAAAAAAATGACATAAATTCCACAGTTGAATCCTATTTTTGATGACTGGAAACAGCCATTTAAAAAAGTCCGTTTCTTGTGCGTCCTTCCAGAAACAGCCTGTGTATGCGCAGCTGACATAGCCCTGCAGGTTTCCGTTCCAGGCACATGCGGCGCAGTCACCACACTACTCTGAACCTTGATTTTTCACTGGTCACTGTAGCATGGAGAGTGGTTTATAGGAACGCATAGAACTGCCTCCTGCTTTTTTTTAACAGCTGCACTGGATCTCATTGTATGATGTGCCACGATGCATTCAACCCTCTAATGACGAGCGTCTACATCATTATATGTTGCCCATTTTCGGTATTACAAATGAAGTTACAATGAAAAATCTGATAGTCTTTCACACATATGCAAGCATATTTGTTGGATAAATTCCTGCTTTTCACCCTTTAAAGAACTCTGCCTTAAGTGTAAGCCCTGCAGCCCAGTCCTTGGTTTTTTACCAAGCTTAGCAAGTAGTTGCTTGTGGAACATGAAACTTATTATGAACAAATACTTAATTTAAGAACAGCAGTGCAGCCCAGGCAAAATCAAATCTTTTGAATTAGCCAAGTAACGGAGACAAAGGCAAAGTGATTCCTGTTGCCTGAATTACCCAGGTCATTAAGTCTCTGTACTCAACTTCGTTGTGGCAAGTTGGTCTCAATAATACCAGTACAATCAGGAGCTCAGCCCCCGCTTTCCTGATACCCTGCTCCAAAACTCAGTCGTCCTCCTTTTTTTTTTTTTCTGGAAAAATGAAAAATTCAGGATAAGCCTGATACTTAAGATTACTTAGTTAACAATTGCGGGTTTTGCAAAGTTATCCTTTCAGCCACTGGGGGGCACAATTTGTTCACTTTCTAGATTCAGGCACAATTTGCTCTTTCCTGCTACAAAGAGAGTTGTGATTTTATTGAAGCAAAACACATTTTATTTCTTTGCTTTTTTTTTGCACTAAAAAAAAAATCACCAAAAACTGTTTCGGTATCTCAAGAGAGCACTGTTTTCATTTTTTGCAAAGGATTTTATTTTCACTTGTCAGCTTCTGCTTTCTTTCATTAGTAAAGTCATGACCTTAGGAAGCTGGAACTTTTTGGAAGATACAGTGGGGGTCTGTATCCTGTGGTGTAGACAGAGAGTTAAATCTCATTTCTGGGGGAGGGGGTCGTTCACTGTATACACATTGACCGATCCTGACTCATACACAGAACTGCAATAGTGTTAACTCGGTTCTGGGTACATTTATGTCACTGTTGCCACAAGTCATGACCCTACGTTACACTCATTCATTTTGAGTCCACTGTGCTTTAGTATTACTGCCTATAAACAACTGTCCTAAAAAAAATCTGCTCTGTCCACTTAATGATGGCAAATGTCATTTTATTCATAGATTCTTTACATAGAATTCAGCATGAAGGTTCATGAAATATCCTGTTTTTCCATGGGTTTGGGGTTGGTTGAGGGCAGAAGCAATATAAGTGGTGATGAAAGTAAGGCAAATCTGGGCTTGTGTTTGGTTACGATGATGAATAGTTTGCTTAGATTAGAAGAAGCCTCCTAAAGCCGAAAAAGCCTTCTTTCTTTGATTTCTGTGCTTTTGTTAGTTTTTCAATTATTATTTTAAAATTAGTTCGTTGAAGTAGCTTGTCTTCTGATGAGCTATCCCCCGGATAATCGTTCCCTCTTATTTCTTTTACCATTTGGTGGGAGGGGGATATCTTCTCTACTTTTCTGGTTTTTCGTTTTTAGGTCTGCCTCTCCTGTGTACTTTCTGGGCGGCCCAAAGCTCAGCATTTACCCGCTCCCCCTGCGAAGAGTTTGGCCGAAGAGTTTGGCCGCCTCTGGAGCAGAGGCATTTTAACAGCTGTCAGTGGGTGTCCTGTGGTTTCGAGGCCTCAGGCAGGCTGCCCTTGGCCCATCTCAGCAGAAGTCAGAATGCTCTGGGAGAAATACTATGTGCTGTGTCACTGCCACCGTCTTCCCAGGGGAAAAGTGGGTTTGGGTGGAGGCAATGCATTCTGGTCTCACTTCACAGAGTAAGAGAGAACTATGAGTAGGGAAGGACTAAGTTTTGACAATGTAATAAGGTAATTTTTTTAAAAACCATGGTGAATCAATTGGATATCGTGTATTGTTTTTACAATTGAAAATGAATTTCATATATCCACTGGCCTAAATACCAGAAAGGTTATACAGTTTCCAAAACTGTCTGGTTCCGCCTCATTTGTTTTATGTTCTTTGTTTGAAAATCTTCAAAATGTAAACTGAGATTCATGCAACCAAGTGGAAATATAAATATTATTGTTTAATAAGGATAAAATTAGAGGAACTCAAACTATTGGCTAATTTAAATGAGTTTTATAAGACCTCTATGCTAAAAATTATATATTTTGCAATAAGAACATTATTTATCATCTTTTCCTAGAGTTAGTTACAGTTTTTAAAACCAAGCCTGTGTTTCCTTTTGTATCAGTCCACTCGCCATGGGCCACCGTGTTTTCTTTCCTATCAGAATTCCCTCCAGGGGTTCACAGATAGGAAGCAGACCAGTTTCTTTATCTTATTAATAGATTTAGATTTCTGTTATATCAAGGTGCCAGTTAATGTCCTCAAAGATGACATGCACAAATATATAAACTGTGTCTCACTTTTCAGAAGATGAAAAAGGAGTCAAACTCAGACACCTTAGAATTCTGACTCTTTTCCAGATAAGAATTGGGTAAATTTGCCTCCCAGAGCAGGAACATAGGAATTCTTCTTTGATTAATTTTATTCTATTTCTCCCCCTCTGATACATCTTCTGAGCTTACTTGTCCTTCCCTTCACTCCCACTGTTGTCAAGGTGAGAACTTGGCCTCCCCTCCGCCCACCTTGGCAGAGAGCTCCCTGTGCTCCTTAACCTTGGCTTGTCTCAAGCTCAGAGTTCTGTTCTCTTCTTGCATCCTTGGCCTTTATGTTTCCTGGTTGCAAAACTTTTTATTTCACAGATGTTGAGCCAAAGGCTGCCGATGTACACACCATCCAGGACACTCAGATGCTACTGTAATTCTTTCGTACCATGAGTGATTTATTCTTACTGGGGTGAGGAAGAGAGAAGGGAGGTGATTCATTTTCCTCAGACAGGTTTTCTTCCACTCTAATAACCGCCCAACCCATGGGTGGAGGCTTGATCAATGGCTGCTTCCTTTTTTGTTGAGATCAAACATCAAATTAATGGTCTGTCCATAGTTTGTGAAAAAGCACACTGATAACAATTGTGCTCCCCAGCCCCCTTCCCTACAATATTTTGAAACCACCTCCAAAACCCAGACAAGACTTCTCTCTCATCAAGTCCCCGAAGCAGGTATATGTTTCTAGAGGTAGTGGGGGCATCAGGACAATTTATTCTTAGTAAGCCTGCTGTTTCTTCTAATTCCAGTACTTCCTTCTCCAACCCACAGCAAAGCAGCGAACAATATTTAAACATCAGGAACGGTCAAGCAAGCATATTAATGAATAATATTGGTTATTCATTGGCTGTTTTTTAATGGGTAGAAGGCTAATAAAGGCTCTACCCCACACCAAGAGGAAAACAAAAGTCATCTTCCACAACAGCCAAAGTTGGAAACTTTCTGTATGTGTATGTGTTTTTGTTAGCTGGCAGATTTGTTTTAGGAAACTATTTGCGAAGCTGAAGGGATAGAGGGAGAAACGTACTCCCTCTATCCCTTAAAAGAATGCCAGGTTGGTTCAATCAGTCAGCCATGTGACAATTCTGACTGGTGATCTTTTAAAACATGCAGCCCTGTCAAGATCTGGCATCAAAACGAAATCTGTAAACTTGAGTTTTTGTTCTTTTACAAAACCAAATATTGAAATGTATGCTTTGTCTTCACTTGGGGAGGCTTTCATTAAATTTGTTGTTTTAGGGAGAAGAAAGGATGTTTGTGGGAGGTACTCTTTAGCATTCTTTTATGACTTTTATCTGTCACAGCCTCTTTAGAAGGTGTTAGTTAATTTGGTTAGTAGAATCAAAATAGAACCTCCCAAATTATTTATTTATGTTTTTTAAAGTTCTCAGTTTTTATACTTAGTTGCAGATTGGATTGACTCCAAAGAGGCTATTTTTGACATTAAGACTGTTGTTCTATAGGTAGTCATTATATTGTATTCCTTAGTCCAGGAGAATAACCTTGAGAATCAGCTAAGAGGAAGAAATTTTACAAGGTAAAGTCATATTTAAAGGAAATTGCATGTCCAGCTCTCACTGACTACCTGACATATAATTTTTAAATGTATTAGTTATTTCTTGCTGTGTAACAAAAACATTTGCAGCTTAAAACAGCAAACAATGATTATCTCTCAGTTTCCATTGGTTACCCAGGTGTGGCTTAGCTGGGTGCCTCTGACTCAAAAGACCACAGTCAAGATGTCAGCCAAGGCTGTGATGACCCCAAGGGTCAACTAGAAGAGGAGTTGCTTTCAAGCTCACTCACATGGTTGTTGACAAGATTCAGTTCCTTTTGGACTGTTGGGCTAAGGGTCTTAGTTCCTTACTAGCTGTTGGCAAGAGGCCTCCTTAAATTCCTTGCTATATTAGTCTCTCCATAGGGAAGCTCCTTTCTTAAGAGGATTAATGGGAATTGATGTGAGAGAAAAGGAACTCTGCAAATAGAGGATAGGTGAGCTTTTTGTCCATGTTTGAAACAAATTATTAGTAGTAATAATAACTGTTCAATATAAAGACACCATATCTAATGTTCAAATTGTAGTTCATCAATTGAGAAAGAATGAATTATTTTTCCCTTCAAAACCTTTAAAAGTGGTGCAAAAACAAGTACAATATGAGAGTTTGCTGGCTTCCTATTTGTTTTTCTCCCTCTCATTTGAGTGCATTTTTTAAACCATAACATGACTAGAGAGAGAGAGAATATTTAGTCTTTTGTTGTAGTGCTTCTAAACAATTTGGTAACATTTAGTCTCTGCCTACTTAATTGCATTTGCTTTTTGTAGGGGCGGGGTAGAGGACCCCAGTTTTCAGAATACAGTACCGGCATTTACACGAAACATTGCAGCCTAGCCCACTGAGCACAGAGGTTACTAAGGGGCAAGCTGCTGCTTGTGACTCCCCACCCCCCACCCCCGCCCAGTTCCTCCTTCTAATCTTGTGTCCTTTCCCAGGACAGGCAGCCTTGTGTGGACTCCGACTTGTGCCCCAGAGCAGGACTCATGCTTCGTTTTTCTTGCTCTGCTTTCTGAAGTTGGAATGTCCTCTTCACCCTACACATCAAGGGATTTCTTTCCATTTCCAGTTTTCACTGATTCCTTTGTGGGTTTGTGCTTTGACTTAACCTGAAGTATTAGAAATAAACATAAATCATGGCATTAGACCCTGGAATGACAAGACAGGATAGGGCTAGTGTTATGTCTTTATAAACCTTCTCATTCTAAAAGGTATCTAAGGCAGCTTATACAGATTGTAAAACAAGGCATAAAATTTCTGGGTAAAAGGAAAAGAAGGAGAGAGAAATCAATCTAAACCTGGATAAGGTTAATACTCAGAATATATCTTCAGGTCCTTGGCAATGCCTTAAAAAGCCAGTTGCAAATTTGACTTGGAGCTTCCTAGCAGCCAAGAAAACAGAAGGAAACACAATAAACCAGAAGATTCATATGTCCACCAAATTAAAAACAAACCAGGGATCAGTGCTTCTCAAACTTCAACGTGCATTTGAATCACCCATAGTGTTGTTAAAAGGCGGGTTCTGGTTCAGCAGGTCAATGGTGCACCCTACCTAACTGGCCCCCAGGTGCCACTGGTGCTGATGCAGCGCCGCCCCCACCATTCTTTGAGTAACAAAATCTTAGCTCATTGTAAGTGTGCATTTACAGTGTATGCCCCCACTTCAAATACACAGCCATATTTGGTTTGCAGGTATCCTAGGTAATTCCAGAATATACCAGATATGGAGCTCTAAGATTTCTAGCTTAATTTGCAGTTGATGTATTTAAAACATCCAAACTTCTATCTAACACCGAGGGACAGTAATTATTCTCATCTTTTAATTTAACTGTGTTATTTCAAACATTTTTTTTTAAATGTAGTTTGGGGAAACTTTATTTTGCCCTTGTAAATAATACAATAGAAGACCACATTATAATAATGTTCTGGTGAATCCTGTTGTTGACCAAAGATACTGTTTACTCTTGTTCTTAGAAATAGCAGTGGTTATGGGCACTGGGTCTAGTGTGAGCTTCTGAGCACCCAGATTTGAATGTGCTGTGCTAGCTGCGTCACCTGGGGCAAGTCATGCGTCCTCTCTGTACCTCAGTTCTATCGTCTACCTAATGGGGCTAATAGTGGAATCTGCTGCAGGTACGCCTAGCTGCTATTAGAATAGTGCCCACACATAGTGAGAATTAAATAATGTTGGCTATTTGTTACCATTACATTTAAAGTAAATTTTTCTGGCTGACAATGTGAATGATAAATACAGCCACCTCCTCAGTTGCTCATTTTGCATTAAGTACCTTAAAAGAATAGATCTAGATTTGCAATTTTCTTTGCAACCCTTGAGTAACACACACCAAATAAGTGTAAGATGTTGTTGATATTAAGAGGCATTTCAATTTCGTTCTGTTGGAATCTAAGTCTGCTGCCAACAAATTATTGAACGGAGTAAGAGGCACCAACCTTTTCCCGGAGTTTTTTAATGAGGGCATCTTGCTTGTGCAGGTGATTTTGCTGCATTTTCACTTCAGCAAATAGTTCATCAATTCTTTGGTTCTGTCTTTGCACAGAGGGCTAGAGAAAGAGAATTTTAAAACACAAGGAAAGGAAAAGAAATTACTTTGAAATCGCCAAAATAGGTAGGCACGCTTTCTCTGTATAAAGCTGTCTTCGCAGTTGTATCAACAGAACCAGGTACTAATTTCCTAGCCCTTCTCAACCCTGTGCATGTTGCCCATGGTCAGCTAAAAACCATCACTGTGTCTCAAGCTATAAGAAAACTAATAAAGCAGAAAAACCAATTTCTTGGGATTTTATCCTTTCCCTCTCTGGTATCTATATCCAAGAAAATTTTAAGGCCTCCCTGAACCCCAAAGCACTGACCATGCCATTTAAAACATTAGGATGCACCCACTTCCTCATTTGTTATAATACTTTATGTGTAATTTTATAACAGTCTGTAAAGTTGGAGGGGGGGATTTTCATCTGTAGGTGAAATTCAGTAGAGTTGTTGTTAATTAATTGTGAAAATGTTGGATTTGTTAAGCATTTAATTTAAAATTCATTAATTTTGGTTTTGAGCTTTCACTTTTTGGATTTTGGAGCTGATTATTTTTGGACGTTTCAGATATTTTTGTGAGGTCGCAAACCGTCCATAGATCTTAGGCTCTGTGTTGATCATCCTGAGAGAAATGTGGCCTTGCTCACAACCCACTCCCAGCTCCCAGTAGGAACTCGTCAAACACTTGCAAAGTTGTAACAAAATGGATTGTAGTGACTAGATGCACCTGGAGGAGTGTCCCCTCAGGAAAAGCATTTTGTCATTGTCTTAGGGGCAGTGAGAGAGAGAGGGGAGAGGGTAGATCTGAGAAAAAGAGAGACTGAGGTAGACAGACAGAGGGGCAGAGGGAGACACAATCACAGATTAGAGGCAGACAGGCAGGCATGCAGAGACAGAGGCAGAAAGAGATGGAAAGGTGGAGAGAGACGCCCAGAGACACTGATGGATTCCCCAAGCAACACACAAGGGGAGACCCCCCCAAAACCCCGGAATTTATTTATAGAAACTCATGTGTGTATTCTCACATGTTTAAACTTCAGTCACCTTCAAAGCACTCTCCACTTGATGCAATACACCTACTGAGGCATTTTTTCCACTGCTCAAAGCAGTTTTTGAACTTGTCATCTTGATGCCTTTTCATGCTTCTTCCATTTTTTGTTTCTTCTCTCCCATCTCCCATTTCCTCCCAAAATGTTTCCCTTTATGGACTTTTTTCATCCGGGGAAACAAAGAAAGTCACTTGGGGTGAGATTGGGTGAATAAGGAGGGTAGAGCACGGGGGTCATGTTGGTGTGGTCAAAAACTGTTAAACACTCAGTGCAGGGTGGGCAGGGGCTCTGGAAAATCACCCATCATAAAATGGGCAAGTGCGTTGAAAGAGTCTTCAAAAAAATTCATGGAAACTGAGCACAGCTTCTCATAACAGCACCAACTGGTACGCTGATACAGATGGCTTCCTAGAACACTCACCTAGCCAGGGAAGCCTGTACTACAAGGGGCCCACCCTTCCAAAGATAGTAAATGGTTTTTTTGGTTTCCCCTCATATATTAAGATCTTACAGTCCCACAGAGTGTTTAGAATTGTATTTTAAAGTTCGCTCAGCTGTTCTACATAGTCCTGATACGCAGATAATCCTCCTTTGTGTCATATTTTGCAGTTTACAGCAAAGCACTTGTCAGGGATCATTGAATTGAAATTTAATCCCAATCTTTTTATTACAGGTGAGGAAATTCACTTGTCCACCTTACATTTGTAGAGCATTCTGTAATTTTTTAAAGGACTGTTTCACCCATTATCTATTTGGGAAGGGCCGCTAATCACAGCTCTCCATACAAGCCCATCTTCCCTGGTATAACAGCAGCTTAAATTACGGGCATTACTGATATTCAAAAGACAGCGGAGATACCACAGGCCACAAAATGGCAATTTTTTATTTTGTTTTTTAGAAAAGTATATATTTGATATTGGGGCCTTGTTCCAGCTTCTGTACTAAAATAGAAAGAAAACGAAAATTGATACCAATTGCATTTCAAAGTCAAATCTACTCTTTTCATTTCCTCGTATCATCTTCTAGCCCTGACCCTTCATGCATATTCAGTGTTTGAATATTTACAGCCCTGTCATAGATAACCTTTTATATTCTGAATGTTCACTCCACACGATGCAATGAGTACAAGCCATTTAATTCACTTCGGTCTCACTTTCAAAGAGGGACATAAGAAGCACCAAGGATTGTTTGACTTTGAACAACTACATTTAATCTTTTGGCTCTCGTTGGGAACCCCAAGGCTTTGCAAGTAAAATGTTGTCAGAGAATAGAAAGCTACCTTTTTGCTTTATGACATGACTGAGTGTTCCTCCACCCACTCCTTGGGAGCCAGTGACACAAATTTTTTTTATTCAAAACATGGTTTAGGTTGCCATTACCAGCAATGGAAGATAAATAAGCATTTGCATCACATGGGATTAATCTGCACCACCCCTCTTCTTGACCAGGCTTTCTCACAGCGGAAATAACTCCTGTTGTGATCTTACTTTGGGGTCTATTTTGCAAGAGAATGGTATTTCTATTTAAAAGAGTGATAATAGTATTAAAAAATATTTCATTTCCAATAAAATAATAGTCGACTAAAATGATCAGTAATGATCTACTCACCATGATGTCGTCCATCACCTG
Organism: Desmodus rotundus; assembly: GCF_022682495.2. Lineage (NCBI taxonomy): Eukaryota > Metazoa > Chordata > Mammalia > Chiroptera > Phyllostomidae > Desmodus > Desmodus rotundus. The sequence goes on from NC_071387.1 coordinate 49,519,210, forward strand.
TGTCAGAGAGAGCCCATCTGCCTTGGGGAGCACAGCATCCTCCATCTTCCGCTCCAGCAGTTCCAGCCTCTCACTGAATTTCTCTCTGTACTGCATCCCCGCAACCAGCTGATGCTGGAGCTCAGCGACCAGCTGACGGAGGCCTTCATTCCTCTTGTCAAGCTGCTCAGCTCTCCTCTCCAGGTCTTCGTCCTTCCTCTCCTGCTGGCTAACTTGAGTAAGAAGCTCAGCTAAAGAGGTGTTCAGAGTGTCCAGTTGTTTAAAGAGGTGGCCAGTGCGATTTTTGCTGTAGCTCACTTGCATCTTGAGCTCCATTCCAAGCTGTAGAAGCCCCTGGGAGAGAACATTGATGTCATCTTGGGAATAAGTGAGAGGAGCATGCCATTCTCTTTGTTTCCTTGCACTGGATAAAGAACAGGCTAAACTGAGGAGGAACCAAACTGATGTTTTTTGCATTATGGCTTTGAAAGATTTCAAGGTCCCTTGGGATAACCTGTTTTCAGCAAAGAAAATAGGAGACTATCCCAAGACAGTAAAGAACAGAAACAGTTTGGTCAACGATTTGATCTAAGAATGATTAAATCCCACGAGTTAACCTCTGACTTCCTGGAGTTGCTAAATCATAGCAGGATATAAATTAAATTAGTTAAGAGGCTTTTGCTGAATCACTGGAAAGAATTTGGAGTTTCCAAAACAGTTTATAACCGAGAGAAGCCATCTGAAGTAGCTCTGGAAAGAACACTGTTGACGAATACCAAATGTTCCCTTCTATGTTGCGATGCATGTGACTGAAGAAAACCATTTTTCCTGGGGGAAGATGAGCGTATACTAACTGCCTTGTATATGCACTGGACGTGTAGTTACCAGAGAAGCTTTCACGATGATTTGCTATACCAAGTAATTCCTGTTTTGGTTATGGGCTATCCTCTCGAAAATCATTAGATACAATTCTTAGGGTTTTCTCTAGCTAATATGAGACCTTAATTTACCACATATAAAATATATGAGCCTGTTTATCAGTTTATTAATAATTACTTTTAGATGGTTTAGGCTGTATGGATTATGGCCCATGAAGGCAGATATCTTCCCTCCCAATAGAAAATATTATTATTTTTTTATATTCATGTCTTTAAAAGCCTTCAGATTTAACAAAACATGTCACTTAACATATTTTCCATTAAGAAATATATTGATTCTTGGGAAATGCATCCTCCTAAAAAAGTGTTTAGGCAAAGTTATTTAACCTCCCTGGGAGTCAGTTTCCTAGCCTGCAGAAAGGAATGTTGGACTAAATTCTCTCAGCGTTTCCCTCAGCTCTGTACTGGGAGGAAAGTGTATTCAGTACCGGGAAGGACCCTGAATGCCATGGTGACATTGTTTGAACTTGGGGTCAGCAGCCCCTTCAGAAGCAATGTGCAGAATTGTTGGCCAGTGTTGGGGGATATGTGAAATGGGGAGCTGGTGCCCTGGTACCAGGCTGGAGGAGAGGGGTGCTGTGGCAGCTAACTTGCTTACCCATCTGGCAGGGCTACTACTGCTGTCGTTTACATGGGCCCTTTCATCCAGCTACTTCAAAGCGTTTGTACCAACTCTGGCTCTTCATTTCTTTAAGCACAGCATAAAGAAAGGTTGCTTGGTGTCTTTTCAATTAATTCAAAGATGAAGAACTATATAGAATTAAATGGGATTCTTCCCAAAGTATACTACATTGCAGAAGGGCAAGAGATACATATATATATAAAGTGTTTATCACAGCTTTATAATTTTTTAAAATGAAATCATCTAAATGCTTATTTTTGGAGACTAGTGTAAATTATGGCACATTTATAATATAAGATATCATGCAGCCATTGAAATCATGATTATTAAAAATATTTGCTCTCACCCTGGCTGGTGTGGCTCAGTTGGTTGGAGCATCATCCCATAAGCTGGAAGGTTATGGGTTTGATTCCCGGTCAGGGCACATGGCTAGGTTACAGTTTTGGTCCCCAGTCGGGATGTGTATAAGAGGCAACTGATCAATGCTTCTCTCTCACATCCATGTTTCTCTCCCTTTCCCTCTCCCTCTCCCTCCATTCCCCTCTCTCTAAAATCAATAAGCATGTTCTTAGGTGAGGATTAAAAAAAAGAATATTTGCTCTTTACATAAGTGGCCTGAGGTGACCTCTGAATGGTTTCCTGTTCACTTGACCCAGAAAACCCCACAAAATCATACAAATCAAGAGGTTCAAATCTTTGTGTTCACTTTAAGAACACTTGTGAAACTGCCCAGGCCATCAAGGGTATGCATATCCGAAAAGCCACCAAGAATATGAAGGATGTCACTTTAAAGAAGTGATGTGTGCCATTCCATCATTACAATGGTGGAGTTGGTTAAGTGTGCCCAGGCTAAACAGTGGGGCTGGACATGGTGCCACTGGCCCAAAAAGTGTGCTGAATTTTTGCTGCACATGCTTAAAAATGCAGAGAGTAATGCTGAACTTCAGGGTTAAGATGTAGATTCTCTTGTCATTGAGCATATTCAGGTAAACAAGGGTCCCAAGATGTGGTACAGAACTTACAGAGCTCATGGACTTATTAATCCGTACATCGCTCCCTGCCACACTGAGTTGATCAAACTGAACAAGAGCAGATCAATGACACAGCAATTCTACTTCTAGGAGTACATCCAAAGAAACCCAAAGCACTGATTTAAAAGAATATATACAGCCCTATGTTCATTGCAGTGTTATTTCCAATAGCCAGTATTTGGAAGCAGTCCAAGTGCCCATCAATAGATGAGTGGACAAAAATGCTGTGATGCATTTATTCCATTGTGGTACAATGGAATACCGCTTAGATGTTAAAAAAAAAAAAAGAAAAAAAAAAGAAGGAAATCTTACCTTTTGCAACAGCATGGATGGACCTGGAAAGTATTATTATCCTAAGTAAAATAAGCAGTCAGAGAAAGATAAATACCATAGATTTCATTTATACATGGAATCCAATGAACAAAATAAACTAACAACACAGAAATGGAGTCACAGATACAGAGAACAGACTGACAGCTGTCGGGGGGGAGGGTTTTGGGGGGCTGGACACAGACAACAGTATGGTGATTACAAGAGGGAGGTCGTCTCTCATACGTGCTCCAACTGGGGACCAAACCCACAACCCAGGCATGTGCCCTGACTGGGAATTGAACCAGAGACCTTTCGCTTTGAGGAATGACACCCAACCAACTGAGCCACATGGGTCAGGGTACCAGTTTATTCTTTCTTTTCTGTACTTGCCAAGTATTCAAATTTTTTTAATGGGTAGGTATTATTTTTATAACCACATATTACTTTCATCATCGCATGTATTTATACTGATCTTATCATTTTAAAAGAGAGAGAGAATGTGTGTGAGTGGAATGAACCGATTAAATAGGATGATAGGAAAGACCTCTTTGAGGACATAACATGTGGGCTGAAACCCAAGCAAGGAGAAGGAATCAGTCACATAGCAAACTGAGAGAAGCAATTCTAGGTAGAGAGAGCAGAGGGTACAAGGTGAGAATAAATTCAGAATGTTTTAGGCCTTCAAAAAGGCCACTGTGGGAAAGTGATGAATGGTAAAATCAGAGAAATTACCAAAGGCCAGGTCATATAGGCCCATCATATGAAACTTGGGAAACTGTTGTAGGACCTGACATAATCTATTTTACAATTTGCAAGATCCTTCTGACCAGTATGTAAGGAATAGATTGTAAGGGGAAGGTGTAGAAATCAAAAGATGAGCTGGAAAATCATTGCAGTGGTCCAGGTGAGAAACGAGGGTAGGTTGGACAAGGGCGTGTAGGTTGAAGTGTGTAACTTAATCAGCTTTATGGAAGAAACAATCATCATTTAGCTATCATCTATTAAGCTCTTACTCATTAATGTCCACCACAGCCCTAGGAGGTAGAGGCACAGTTATTTGCCTCACAGGAGCTTTGGAAAGGCTAAGTAACTTGCCCAAGGCCAGCTCTCTGGCTCCAAAGCCAACACCCTTACCCATTCCCCCGACACTGCCGCTTGGTAAACACTAGTGCTGCTGATGGAAGTGGCAGCAGATGAACAAGAGTTAAAGAGGGGTGTATAGCCCACATATACCCCCACACCCAACTGTGAACTGCCTGCTGTCATTACTATATCCATGTCCACTCCTGATGGTGTCTGAGGTCCCCCTATACCTACCTGCATCAAGGTGGAGCCCCCTCCGTTTGACAGAGGGTGATTTTGAAGGTGTCACCGAGACAGCCACATTGTAGAGTCCAAACAGCACTAAACTGGATCCTGCACCCACTCTGTGGCTAACTCAAAGTGAACTGTCACTTTACCTCTCGGGGCCTCAGCTTCTCATCTTTAAAATCTGGGGCTTGGACTAGGTGCCTCCCATCTTGCATTCCCCAGAATTCTATGCTAATCCCTTCATTGTGTCACAGCCTGTCGTCTGCCTTTCTTGGGAGGCCATCTACATGTCACTGATAGTTGGTACTCATTGAGTATTCTGCTCATCATCTAAATTTAATTCATTTCCTTTTGATGAGGTCATTGTCTTGCATTTATCTTCTTTTTCACCGGAATGTAGGAAGTGTTCAATGCAGTTGATCATTTACAGCCAGTTATGACCCTGTTAAAAAAGAACAAGAGGACCGCATGGTAGCTAGAAAGATGTGGAAGAGAAGACCAGCCAGTGAGGGGAAACGTGCCAGTCGCTACTATGCCAGGGTAATGACATGCAAGAGGCCAGGTGGCCTAGAGAGGTCATAGGATACAGCAGCTCACATCTGTTTCCAACACTGTGTCACCCCTATTCTGCCTCCAGTGAGTTACCACTACAGAGAAACTGTACTCAAGTAAGACTTAGAAATGCTATTTATTTGCCTCCATGGCCTTTGAACTTGCACATGCAAAGAATAACAGCTCCTGTGTGTTCTTGGCAGTTTTCAAGGATTTTTTTTTTCTCCTTGAATACCTGAGAGCATTCATTACTGTGCAAGATATTTCACTAGAGAATTCTTGTGCTCTAACTCTTCCTTCCTTGATGTGGAATGTTCTTCTGTACCTATAAAAGCTATTTCAGTTTTTTCCCCAAATGATTTCTGAGAATGTTAAACTTGTGAAATAGACCATGAAAGAATAAATCAATGAAACGTGTTCCAAGGTCAAATACTCGGGGAAAAGAGCAGAGTCTTCCCCCTCCCCTAGAGATTCACAAGGCACATTCACCTGTTTATCTTGGTTTACACAGCCTTTTCCAACAGCATTTCCTCACCCATCACCCACCCCTCCTTCTCTTCCCCACATGCTTGCTAACATTTTGCAAAGCTCTGAGGTTTTGTGGAACAGACTGAGCAATGCAGGTTTGTGGTGTGGTTTTCTGCTTGTGATGGAATTAACCTTAGCTTGATACCTGGTGTAAGACTAAAGTTTTTATAAGATTCAGTTAAATACATATCTTTGCTTTTATCAATGATAAATTGCATGAAATATTTTACATAATAAAATTTTAAACTCTAAAAGTTCATCTAGATTGGAATATGAAAAAAAAAACCCTGATTCCTAGACCCTATAATCTAGTATCTGCTTAGCTCATTAAAAATATACACATTCATTTTTTTATTCATCAAAGATTTAGTTAGCACCTACTATGTCCCAGGCACTACTCTAGCTGCTGGATATACATTAATGAATTAAAAACATCAGATAAAAATTTCTATTCTCATACAGCTTACCTTTTAATGAAATATACTAGAAATAATGCAAATGCAGAGAAAAAATATACAAAACTATACTGAGTCTATAAGATGTCCTGAAGTTGTTGAATAGATATATCATTTACATCATTGTTATTATTATGTAGCTCATTTGAACTGTCATCTTAGATAAGAAAAGAAAGCTAAACCATTACAGAATGTCATGCCATTTAGCAAGTTGAAACTAGAGAGGAAGTGAAATGAGGCCATTATCTATGGCCATGAATTTTGTTTAAAGTGAGCTGGGCCTTTTTTGCTTTTTTATCTGTGCCTCAGATATATGGTTGCCCCTAGGCGGGTTTACACACCCAAGACATTAAGACTCAGCTGCAGCCGACACATTCTTATAGGTAATGAAACAAAGAACACTGTTGGTTATTATCAGATGACTGCAGCTGAGGAGGAAGAAGCAGCAGTATCTCACTCACTCCTCCAAAAATAATTCATTTCTGAAAGGAAAACCTTATTCAGAAAAATCACCTCATGAGTGCAGGCTTTAGCATTCACTGGAGAACATGGTTAAAATAAGCTTTAGGCTTTATTCACCGGTTCTTCATCTTCTCTTTTCCAGAAACCTTCTCTATGTCTACCCACAGAGGCTGAACTTTGCTAACAAACTGGCATCTGCCCGGAACATTACAATAAAGATCCAGTTTATGTGTGGAGAGGATCCTAGCAGCGCTATGCCGGTAAAGGGGGAAATAAACATTTGCCTCAGGCCGAGGTGTCCTGACCGTCCTTTGTCAGTCCACACAGTCAGAATCCAGGGCTCGTGAGCGCACTGAGTATGTCTATTCAGCGCAACCCGACTCAGCCTGTGCACAGGCCTTTGTGGCTCATCCAGTACTGGTCCCAGCATGCGGATGGGGAGACAGGGTCAGTCTCAATGGAAAGATTCTTTCCTAACTCATTCCATAAGGAGCTATGAAATTTGGAAATGCAGATTATATTAGAAGACTGAAAAATATAATCAAGTCCATGCCACCCTCACAGCACAAGACGTAGGGAGATGGGCCCAGCATGCCTGCCGTGTTCGCTACACCTCCGGATGTGCAGGGCAGCATGCATCTACCCAAGCCCAGTCCACACCAAGAGATGAATGTAAAGTACGCCTAAAAATAATACAGGGCCCTGGCTGGTGTAGCTCAGTGGATTGAGCGCAGGCTGTGAACCAAAGGGTCGCTAGTTCAATTCCCAGTCAGGGCACATGCCTGGGTTGCAGGCCAGGTCCCCAGTAGGGGCCATGTGAGGGGCAACCACACATTGATGTTTCTCTCCCCCCCTTCCCCTCTGTATAAAAATAAATAAATAAAATATTTAATAAAAAATAAAAATAATACAGACACACCATCTCAACACCTTTTGGGATTGGATGTCCATCCCAAGGCAAAATATAAATCAAATAATAAATATATAATGCAGTGTTCTCTAAGGAACCCAAAATGCCAGAATTGTATTTTTTTAGCCGTCTGCCACAAATGAAATTGATAGTTAGCTATTACAATTTTCTGTAAATCATAGAATTCAATTACTATACCTTCCTACTGAAATAATTTTTTTCATTCCTTCCATTCTTCAAATACCTCCTTTAAAAAAAATCCTCCTCATATCTCATCTACCTTCCCAATGCAAGGTATTCTCTTGCAGTGGTTCTGGGAAAGAAATCCTAGAGGAGGCCCCCCTGATTGTCTCTGCTCTGGCTCATGGCAAGTCCGCCAGAGCTGCCAGCTACAGCAGGGCAGATCCTGAACATGGCCAAGGTGCCCAGCCAGGGATGCGTGGGGGCCCAACTCCAGCCTGTTCTCTATTCACCAATCCCTGGGACCCAGCAAAGGGGTTACTGCGTACCTTTGCAGTAGAAAGGGCCCTTTATTTCTTTGCCCAAAGGTGAGTCCACTTGTCAAATCATGTACTGTTAGGGCTGAATCAGGCCCAAGAGGTGTCTTTTCTAAATAGCACAACCATGTGGGCAGTGAAGGTCCTGACCACCCCACTGAGCAGGCCCATGTCTCTGGAGGGAAAGGAGCCAGGGCCAGGGATCTTTAACTGTGGACGAAACAGTATGGCTTTGCCCGAAAATACAGACCTCTAGGCAGTGAGGCAGAGTGGACAGAGCACCGGTTTTCCAGTCTCACAAACCTGCGTCACTGGGTCACTAATACAGCCCCTTTGAGCCTCACTTTAGCCTTTGTAGCCAGTTCTTCTGAATCCATGTGCTTGGGCTAGTTGTAGAGCTCAGCAGTCTGAATTTACAAAATAGAGCTCTGTGAGAACAAAGCATCCATTGGGCTGATGATGGTTGATTTGATATATCCAAATACCACTGTTAATTAGGTCCTTTCTATATTGGTGTACAGGTTATCTTCGGGAAATCCAGTGGGCCTGAATTTCTGCAGGAAGTGTACACAGCTGTCACATACCATAATAAGTAAGTATATTGTGGTTCTAAACACATGCCAAGATTGTTTTGTTATCTGCTGGCTGTTCTGAATCCCATCCTGATTCCTTCCAATGGTGTTTACAATTCAGGGACTCAGGGACAGAGGAAATTCACACTAGTTTCGTGATTTCTGCTGGAGATGCACAATTTTTGCCACTAAGACTGGGAGAACATATCCTCAGGAATGTAATATTGTTTTGACTGTCCTGGAGCCTTCTCTTCTAGTATAATACAGAGGGGTCTTATGCTGTAAAATAAAGAAATACATTTCTTAACTGGGTTTGAGATACTGGAGGGACCAGAAACAGAATCCAGCCATCCCGTTTCTGTCTCCCTGTCTTCTATCCACCACTGTGCACCTGCGCCATGGCCTAGTTTGAGAACATTTAAGTTGCCCAAAGGGGAAATGGAACACTTGTTAATATGTGGGTAAATTCAGTTCCAAAATAATGTCTGCATTATTCTTCACATTTTACAGGTAGGGCAGGGTTCTGTACAGGGTCAGGCAGACTTGGGTTTGATCCTGGCCTGATACCTTTGGCCCACTTGAGTCTTCATCTGAGCCCGTGTTCCTGAGTTGGGATGAGGAATAAATGAGTAATGTACATGAAGTCCTTGGTAAAGTAGCTGGGACTTCATAGTTCAGTAAAATCAGATTCCTTTTCTTCCTGTATCCTTCGTTTGTTTCTCCACTACCCTTTGGTGCGCCTGTCTTTGTTCCTGGGGTAGAGATAGAGAGGGGGTCATGGCAGGATGCTGAACCTCATCCCCTTTTCAAATTAAGTTGCTGGAATTTTCCATCGTGTGGGGAAATCCTGTCCACCCGAAAGTCTTCAGTTTCCGAGTGCTCTTATGTAAGTGAAATGTATCTAGTGGCGTAAGTGTGGTCCCAAGGACTTCCAGCTTAAGAGCAGAATGATGTAAAGTAAAAAGCAAAACACCAAGCAGACAAATTCTAAAGAACAAAGGGTCCGCTGCGCTACAATTTATAGTCAGAGAAGTCATCATTCTTGCTGAAAGTTATGTGTGTATAATGTGCTTTTGAAACAGGTCTCCTGACTTCTATGAAGAAGTGAAAATTAAGCTCCCTGCCAAGCTCACAGTAAATCACCACCTCCTGTTCACCTTCTATCATATCAGTTGTCAGCAGAAGCAAGGAGCCTCCGTAGAAAGTCTCCTGGGATACTCAGTGAGTCATTTTCAACTTGCCGATTCACACTGAAGTTCGTGGTGCATCCAAGGTCCCTGCAGAGATAAACAACTAAATTCTATTCCATTGCCTTTTCCTGTCAGAAGTAACAGAATGTGCCAAACCGGATTATAGCAAAGAGCAGAGATGACTTGACTTAGCCAATGACAAATTTCAGGAACGGAAAGCCAGTGGGAGATAGATATTGAAAGAACACTCGTTTATTTTTTTTAGAAAAAGCATTGCAGTATCTAGTATTTCCAATTTTTTTAATATATGCTTCACATACAGGGTGGGCAAAAATAGGTTGACAGTTGTTCATATAGAAAATATACAATAATTAATAAATAATAATACAGGAATAAACTCCGTATTTCACATACAACTCTAAACCTACTCTGGCCAACTCCTGTATAAAACTAGCTCTTTTTTCCTCCAGGGAGCAAAATATCATCTCTTTAAAAAATGAACAACTTCGGTGTTGTTCAGACTCACAGAAACATTGGCTTTAAAGAAAAGCACTACTGCTTTGGCTCTGAAACAGTAAATCACTGGTATTAGGATCTCAGGAGCCCTCGGATCATTTAAAATGCAAAGAACTTGACAGAAATTACTGCCAAAAAGAGTCCTGGTCAATATCTAATCATCGTTTAGTTGCATTTGATTATTGTGAGCTAGATAAATTGCCAGAATTACATGTAGTAATAAATTCCACTTTATTCTTTACATCATCTGTTTCAGTGGCTGCCAATTCTCTTAAATGAACGTCTTCAAACTGGATCCTACTGTCTCCCAGTTGCCCTGGAAAAGCTGCCACCCAACTACTCCATGCATTCTGCAGAGGTAACCAGCAAGCTGGCCATCCGCTGTTTCTTGTCCAGCCGTGGTCTAGGACCTCCTTCCCAGGTCCACTTCCTGGTCCTTTGAACAGGATCGAGGATGCTCGGCATGTTTTTGGGGAACAGGAGTCTGTCTGCATATGGCATTTTCTGAGAACACGTGGTTCTGCTGGGATGGGAAAAACAACCGGTCCTAAAACTCATTTCTTTAGAAATCATTAATTCGGAATGTTTAGTAAGTGCAGCCTGGTGCCAGAGGCAGCATTACCTTGCATTATCTGCAAAAAGGGATTCACAGAATAATGTATTATGAAAGGGGAGACAAATAGAGCCCACTCGTGGTAACAGCTGCTCTCAGCACGGACCCTTAAAAAAGGTTCCCAGTCTAGATTCCACCGGTTTCTCCTCTGGGTTAATTTTCAGATGGCTAGTGGGGTTTTCACTCCCTTGCCAATGCCAGTGGTCTTTCCCGCCTCCTGTTTCCCGCACTGCCCCTTGCCCACCCACTCCGCTGCGGTACAGCCACTGAAAGGGAGCCCTGGGACGCTCCATTCTGGCCGCAGCAGCACCAGCTCTCATGTTCTCAGTCTGGTGGGCGTAGGTTTGTTTCTTTTTTCTTCTGTATTGTATTTGGTTGGTTTCACTTGGCACTATTTTGAAGAAAATCCAAGACATGGTAGCATTTCATTTATACATATTTTAGTATGTATCTCCAAAGATAAGGGCTATTTCTTTAACCATCACAATATCATTGTTATACATTAAAAATTAATAAGTCCTTAATATCTTCAAATACCCAATGATCAAATTTCCAATTATCTCATCAATGGCATATTTTTATTTCCAATTGTTTGTTTGAATCAGGATCCAAATAAGGTCTATACATTGCTATTGGTTGACTTGTCTTTTAAGAGTTTTTAATCTATACAGATTCCCCTTCATCTCTTTTGTGTTTTTCTTTTGTAATTTTCAAGTTGAAGAATTTCCTAGGACTTTTATTTAGTCCCAACCTTAACAGTGAACTTTTTTTCCCCTACTCTGACTACCCATCCATCATTCCCAGGCTATTCCATTTTTCTCTTATTTCCTTTTTTTTCTCTGGAGAGAGAAGCTTTCATTGCCCTGGGCACAGTCACATGCCTGGCTTTTGACCAAAACTGCTCTCCTCAGAGCCACCTGAGTTTGTTCCCAGACATTCCCTAATTACGCTTTATGATTTGGACACAAAGTCCCTTCTGATGCCCTCAAACCCACCTTTTCATCGTGCGTAATCTAATTGCCTACACCCCTCAATTATCTCCTTAATACTGCAGAACAAACCTGGGTTTTAAAGACAAGTTTTGATCCAAAATCCAGATTCTGCCACTCCCTAGTTATGCGAACATGGATGAGTAGCTTACCCTCTCTGTGTCTCAGAGTGAAACTAGCCCATATCTGCCCATAAGGCTGCAGTGAACGTTAAATGAAATAATGCATATCAAGCATCAAGCTCTCTGCTTGAGTAATTATGATTTGCTTTTCATTCTCGCCCTAAGCTACCTTTGTAGATATACCCTCAGCCCCTCCTTATATCGTGTAGACCTACGCTGTCCAGTACCGTAGGCACTAATCACATGTGGCTTGTCCACACTGGCGTGTGCTTTAAGTATAAAATACAAACCCAGTTTCAAAGGCCTAGTAGGAAAAAAAGAAAGTAAAGTATCTCATTCATAATTTTTATGTTGATTTCATATCGAAACAATAATCTTTAGGCTATATTGGGTTAAATGAAATGTAGCATTAAAATTGCTATCACATATTCCTTTTAAATTTTTTTAATGTGGCTACTAGAAAATTTTAAGTGACATACATATAGCTCACAATACATTTGTTAGTGGACCGTGCTGCTTAAGGTCATAGATGGCAGACTCCAGTGTCCCCAGGAGTGGGACTCATTAATGAGTGCCATCCCTGGCTGCTGTGGCTCAGTGGATTGACTGCCGGCCTGCAAACCAAAGGGTCACTGGTTCAATTCCCAGTCAGGGCACATGCCTGGGTTGCGGGCCAGGCCCCCAGTACAGGGTGCACGAGAGGAAACCACACATTGGTATTTCTCTCCCTTTCTCCCTCCCTTCCCCTCTCTCTAAAAAATAAATAAATAAAGTCTTAAAAAAATAATAATGAGTGCCAGATCCTGGTGGAATTTGTCCATGCTGGAGATTGCCCACTGAAGGTCACAGCTGCTCCTCCACTCTACAAATCAGTGCCGTTCTGGGCTGCAAGCCCAATGTCTTCATATCTTCTAGTTCTCAAAAGAAGTTAGACAAATAGGCTTTCATGTGAAATTTTCTGACTTTTAAATGTTAGCAACTAATTCAAAGAAGTTTCTAACACTGAGCCAAACAGAACTTGTCTGTGGGCTGGATCCAGCTTTGACCCCAGTTTGTGACACTCTTAGATATTCCCACAAGTACCCACCCCATCCACACATCGGACCCTTGCAAATACAGCATGCTTCCTTCCATTAAAATGCAAGAGACGCAAAATCCACACTCACATGGCTGTGGCAGGCTAGGCCCTCCTCACCCGGCGCTGTCCGATGTCTCTAGAGGAAGATAATTCCATGGGAATTTAGGGCAAGAAACGGCCTCTTCAAGCTATAGAGCTACTGATACATAAATGGTATAAAACAGTCACTTAAGTAATTAAAACAGGAGCCTAGCAGGACTGCTACTTGGAAACATTTCGCTAAAAGGGAATGTAATTGCAGGCACTCAAACGTTAACATTTTATGTCATGTAAAGATACTTTACACTTTGCCCTGACTTTCCTGATTAATGAGGAAATTGCCAACGTATTACATTATTTCAGTTCCTAGCATCCGTGATTTATCAGTGCTGGACGAGAGCTTACAGACAGATCACGCAGTTTAAACCCCCTTTTCTGGACTAGTAAAATGAAGTTCCAGAGAGTTTAATTGACTTGTTAAAGTAAAAGTACCATATTTTTCCACATATAATGCACACCCACATTTTTGGCCCAAACTTTCAGGAAAAAGTCTTCCATTTCAGTTTTTTAATTCAGTTATTTATTTATTTATATTTAGGTAGTTTTTTGTATTATAAAAGAATTTTAGTATTTATTTTTTAACATATGAATGTCATTATTGCTTTTAAGAGTTATACTTTTAATGCATAAGTGTAAATAAAAGAATTAAAAACATTTATGTAGACATGGAATTAGTACTACCCACGTATAATGTGCATCCTTATTTTTCCCTCGAAAATTTGGGCAAAAAGTACACATTATGCACAGCAAAATATAGTACGTAGGTTCAGTGCAGAACTGAACTTGAACCCAGGGCTTCCAACCCCAAGGCCAGTTCTATTAATTTCCAGGGAGTTTTCTATTTGTATAACCCTGACATTTACAGCCAAGTGGCTTCAATCTGCTTGTTAGCAATCAGAAAAGGGGACTCAATTTTTATCTATTTTTTTTCCCTCTAACGCAGAAGGTCCCTGTACAGAATCCTCCCATTAAGTGGGCCGAAGGACACAAGGGGGTATTTAACATTGAAGTGCAAGCTGTTTCTTCCGTTCACACCCAGGTAAGGAACATCAAGGCCCACTTCCCATCAGAGCCAAAGGGCTGACGATGAAGGTGGGGGTGCAACAGAGAACCTGCTAAGGACAGGCCAGTAGAAGATCAATGCAGAGCTTTGTGCGTGGATAGAACCAAAATAACCTTTAGTTCTTCATGGGGACCTACAAGCCTGTTCAGCTTTAATTTTTGTTTAAATGAGATGACCTTATAAAGAGGTTGAGCAACTAAATGAAGTAACCCAGCACTGCTGGCTGAGAAATTGCGTGGGGAGACTTCATCTGAAGTCGCTATCTCATTTCCTTCTGTAATTCCGTCCTTTCACCAGCCTTTTCCGCCCACTTCTACATTCCCTCCTTTTCCTGCCCCTGTTTGGGTTTTACACCTAAGTAGACCCCTTTTTGGCTGTGCTTACCTGTCTTGCTTGCCTTTACTTACAAAACGTGTCAGAGTGCAAATTGTTTTCTTCTTCAGTTAATAATTATTGAGAGGTTCTATTTGGTGCACACCATCCAACAAAGTAGTTCATAACCTTGTTCTGGAATGTAAAATCTTAGAACTTCTGGTCTAAAACGTGGGATGAGAGGATCTGCCCATAAGGAACCTCTTATACTTAATTGTGTTTGTGAATCCACTGGTGAATCTTGATGTGGTAAGACCCTTGAGACCTGCTGTCTGCCCTCCCAGGACAACCATCTGGAGAAGTTCTTCACTCTCTGCCACTCCTTGGAGAGCCAGGTGTCCTTCCCCATCCGCGTGCTGGACCACAAGATCAGTGAGACAACCCTGGAGCACGAGCTGAAGCTCAGCATCATCTGCCTCAACTCCTCCCGCCTGGAGCCTCTAGTGCTCTTCCTGCACCTGGTGCTGGACAAGCTCTTCCAGCTGTCCGTGCAGCCCATGGTCATCGCTGGCCAGACAGGTAGGAGGCCTGTGGGGCTGGGAAGAGGCAGGCAGTGCCTTTTGTGTTAGGAAACGTGATTTTCCAGAAACCCCGGGACCAGGGACAGTGTGGTCTTCCTTTCTGTTGATGATGTGAGTCCAAGGGAGGCTAAGTCCAATGCTATTTTTTGACTCTCCCTGGATGTTAAAAAAAAAAAAAAATCAAGACTGAATGCTTAAAATCATAGTTTTAAAAATAAATTTATTGAATGATTAGAGGTAGTCTTTCAAATTCCATTCCTGATAGTTGCTGCATTTCTTGTACTTCTAAGGTATTTTTATTTTCTTGACCAACATGGAAATATAATGTTTTAAAAGAATAAGACAACTCATTAAGTGGAAAGAAAGGAATTCTAAATTGAAATGCAATGTGATCACTTTCTTACATTGAGATATAATGTACATACCATAAAACTCACTTAGGTGTACAATTCTGTGGTTTTTAATATATTCACAAGGTTGTGCAATCACCACTACTAATTCCAGAACATTCTCTTCAGCCCTGAATGAAATCCCATACTTCTTAGCAGTCACTCCCCATCTACCCCTCCCCTCGGCCCCTAGCAACCATTCATCTATTTTCTGGCTGATAGTATACTTTAAAGGCTTGCTTTTAACAAATTACCATTAAATACAATGTGTAAAACTTCCTTCAGAAATAATATCATGTAAGATGTGGGCCCTGTGGTTCTCCTGCCTCCTGCAGGGGCAGACTGGCTGCTGTAGGGCATTTTTGTCTACAACTGTTTTCAGCTGGGCTTGTCTTATCCTGTGCTACTGAGTCTAGCAGATGGCTTTTGGGTACCATCTGTGCTCCCAGTGCTGAGCTAACAGTTGTAGGCTTCACAATAATAATTGAGAGTATGTCTGACCTCAGAGGACTTACAATACAGTGAAGAGCAGCAGCGCAGGACAAGAATCCTCAAAAGGACACAGCTAGATATTAGGGGGGGGAGGAAGCATTAAAACTTCCGTCTGGGAGGATGAAGGAGGCCCCTAGGAAGCAGAGAGTGTTTGATATGACCTTGAAGGAGGTGTAGAAAGAAAGCAGCCAAAATGGGGACAGTGAGGTGAGAGTGGCAAAAACAGAGAACCAGAACAGCACAGGAGTGTGAGGAAAGAAACGAATAGCACAGCTGGGCCGTGGAACATGAGTAAATTGGTGGCGGTGGAGGGGTAAGAGGGGTGCTTGCTGAACGCGCAGGCCAGGGACCAGCACGTCTTCTTAATCCCTTGGTTTGCACTGTATCCTGGGATGTGTCTTTTGTGGTTCCACAGACAAGACATCCTGTGTTGCAGACGACATTTCATACATGTAGCTGTCTCCTCTCCAGCTAGATTCCTGCAGAGCAGTGACCTCCACCCCACCCCTAGATTTCTTTTTATGCCCCCACTTTTGTGGCGCACTGCTTTGAATGTTTCAGTTATTTAATGTAGACTTGTTTATTAGGCAAAAATGTTCATTCATACAGTTTGAGCCTCTTCTCCATAGCTAGTTGCCGCCTTGTCATGTGGGGACAGCAGGGTGTTAGAGCAGGCAGAGTAACAGGCGCCTTTAGGCTGCAAGCATTTATTCAGACCTGTCTGTGTCTGGCACTGTGGAAGGCACTGTGGAGAGACAAGAAAGTGTGAGAAATGCGCTTTGCCTCGGACGGGCTTCCAGCCTACTGAGAAAGACAGGATTTTCCACCGGAAACAGCCGGAGAACCTTGTGACTTGGTGTCAGTTAAGACCTATACTGAGTAGCGCCAAAGGCTTTGTGGAGGAGAGGGGATTGTGCTGAGCGTGGAAGGGTTGGTGTGGTTTTGCAGGTGGGAGCAAGGAGGGCTTTCTAGGGGAGGACAACAGCGTCAGCAAAATCGCCAAGACGAGAAAGAAAAGACGGAATGGGGATTATACAAACAGTGCCTCCTTCTGAGGGAAGATGAATTTGAGCAGAAAAGGGTCCAAGGTTGCTTGAGTAGGGTGGAGCCAGACTGGAGGGCTGAGCTCCCGAGCAGGCGGGGATATGGTAAACCAATCCTCTGTACAGGTCCAGTAGGGAATGACATCATATTCCTACGTTTTGAGGTTAATCTGTACTCCAAGATGCAACAGTGCATCTCAAACCACAGTATGCATGAGAATTACCTGGGCATCTTGTTAAAATGCGGGTCCTGGCTTAGGTGGTCTGGGGAGGGCCTGAGATTCTGCATTTCTCACAGGCTCCCAGGTGATGCGGACGACATCAGTGCAGGCTTCACTGAGTAGCACCACTTCACATCATGCTTTAGAGAGGGGAGGGTGTCGAGACAGCCTCATGTCCTTGTCATGAAAAACCACAGTGCTGGCGGGGGGAGGAAAACGAGGGAGGAAATGAGAAATCATCGGCAATGAGCAGAGCTGGCAAGCTGACGCTCCCGAAAACACTCACTCAGCCTCAGACCACCATCTTGGCCACCCTGGTTCTCTTGGTCAGCGGGCAGGGCTCCCTGTCACTGCCCTGGAGAGCGTTTCACCTTGGCCTCACTAAGGACTGACTGTGAAGCTGCCCATTTTTATCTTGGTTCCTCAGCCAACTTCTCCCAGTTTGCCTTCGAGTCCGTGGTGGCCATCGCCAACAGCCTGCACAACAGCAAGGACCTGAGCAAAGACCAGCACGGCAGGAACTGCCTGCTGGCCTCCTACGTGCACTACGTCTTCCGCCTGCCAGAGCTGCAGAGGGACTTGCCCAAGTCAGGTAGCGTCGCCTCGAGGGCGGGAGTCTGGCGGCAGGGCACCCTCACCCCGCCCCCCTGCCACATCATGCAAAATAACATTAAAAGCGCAAAAGTTAAATTATATTTTTCAGAGTGACAAAAATGGCATGAATAGTAAAATGAAAAGCTTATTTCTAGTTTTTTTTTTCTTGCTTTCTTCCTGCCTTCATCCCTCTTTATTTATTCGAAGCACTTATTTTTTCTGCCTTTTTGATAATCCCTCACTGGTCTTTCCCCAGTTGGTAACTTCTGATTCAGTTAGGATCTCTTTTAAAATATGGAGAAATGACAACAGATGCCTAGGATTCTGGGATAATAATGACAAAGAAAATTATATATATTTGATAGTAATGATGAAAAATTAAATCCCTTTTCTCATTTCTCCCAAACTAAACTTTTGCAATTAAAAAGAAATTCACATTTCTCCACTCTTAATTATTTACATAGGTAGTAATCAAACCGAACCTCTGGTGGGCATGAAACAAAGGGTCTCATCAGTGAGTCTCCAGAGCCCCAGGCCCTGACGAAGAGTCACGGCACTTTTGTTCGTCCATGCAGCCTCGCTTCAAGTAAACCTGCAATTTCAATTGAGTTTCTTTAAATACCAGTAATGTAGCATAGGCTCACAGAATCACTTTTGGAGACAAGTCAATACTTAGAGGTGAAAACACTGGTATATAATTTACACTTATCCTCATGAGGTTCAGATGATCCCTTGGATGTGAAGTCTCAGAGGACCTTACGGTATCACTTGCAAAGTTGTTATCATTTAAATATTAATTAAAAATACCTGCATTTCTAGCTTCACTTGAGAAATCAGAAGCTCTGTCGACCCTGAGGGCTAGTTCCCCATGGCACTTACAGGCTGTAGCTGAGCAGCAGTCGACCACAGTTCTCCCCACTCCCTTCTGCCTCACATCCTATCCCCCTACCCCCGGATCTGGCCTCCCCGGCCTCTCCCGGGCATTTGATCATAAGACTCGAATTCCAAGCCCTAACCCAGTAGGTTTTCATCCTACTGCCTATCCCATCCTTCTTCTGTTCCTTCTCAAGCCCAGTCAGTGATTCTGACCCCCTTTCTGTTGACATGTCTATACCCGATGGGGAGCAGGTGGCCCCACTGCCCTCCCTGACCCTCGCTACCACACATATGGACGCACGTCTGCTGCTGCTGTGAGTTCGAAGCTGATGCAGGCCCGGGTGATGAGCAGCAGTAACCCAGACCTTGCGGGGGCACACTCTCCAGCAGACGAGGAAGTTAAGAACATCATGTCCTCAAAGGTAAGGAAGATGTCAAACCCTGGAAAGTAATGCAGGCTTTTTTTGTTTTTAACTAACACTTGGAGAAATAACACAAAATCATCCACTACTGCTGACTGCGGTGTTGGTCGAATGCTTTCGTGCTCAGCTTTAGAGGTATAATATTCTTTCCTTTGAAGTGATTGAGGTCATCCTGAAAGATGCAGACGCAAGTCTGGCATTGAGGACCTGCTCAGTTAGTTCCCTCTGGTAGGAGGCGTTTAGGGTGTAGCTGGTTTAACCATAGGACTCGATGACTATCATGAATTTTATTTTCCAGGAAAAATGTTTAGCTTTAGCTTTCTCTAATACCTAGAAAGGCTGTCTTTGTCTTGTTTTGTTTTTGCATAGCTGCCTTCTGCATTCATTAGCATCTGTTGATTGATTACCCCATACAATAATCCCAAAGAGCACAGCCACATTTTATGAACAAATAAAACCCGAGATCCTGAGAGGTTTGGTGAATTGCCCTCTATTGTGTTTCCTGCCATGAATTTGTTGCTTTTTCTTGATAAACGTTTTACTATTTTGTAACAGTTTTAGATTTATAGAATTATTGTGAGTGTAGTATAGAATGTTTTTATATGCTATATACCCAGTTTTCCTGTTCATTATAATAGTACATTTGTCACAATTAATGGACCAATATTGACATGTTATCATTAGTAACTAAAGGTCATACTTTCTCAGGTTTCCCCAACGTCCTTTTTCTGTCCCAGGACCCCATCCAGGACACCACATTACATTTAGTGGTCATGTCTCTTCAGGCTCCTCCTGCTTGTGACAATTTCTTAGACTTTCCTTGTTTTTGATGATCTTGCTGTTTTGAGGAGCACTGGTCAGGTATTTTGTAGAGTACCTCTCATCTGAAATTTTTAAAAACTGATATAATTCACAAACTATACAATACACCCTTTCAAAGTATATAATTCAGTGGGGTTTTTCCCACATGAATTCTTAGTCTGAATTATTAAAAATTAAATTATGTAAAGTGACAATTAAGTAAGTGATATGAAGGACAAAGGTAACCTAAAGGCACTGTGGTGTCCCAGACTGTACCTGGAAACAGGAACAGGACATCAGCGGAAAAGCTGGTGGGATGCAGAGAAAGGCTGTGGGTCAGTCAATAGTGATGTGGCCGTGGTAATTTCTTAGCTCTGGCAGACATACCATAGCTGTGTAAGACATTAACCGTCCTGGAATCTGGGAGAATGGCGCATTAGAACTCCCTGTACCACCTTCGCACTTGTCCAGAAATCTAAATTATTCCACTTTACACAGCTTATCCCCTCAAACCTTATCCCTCCCTAATTATCCTACTACATTTTACTATTATCTGTGTTCTAGAGGTTATTTCTGTCTATTGTATCTGTTTTTTTGGAAACAATATATAATGGTTTGCTACCACATATCTCTTCTCAATGTTATGCTCAGTGACACCATGTTATGTTGAAATAGTGATGATGGAAGAAGTTACGGCACAGAAATTGGCAAGTGCTACGATTTGGTCCCCTCCTCACTTCACCCCTGAGAGCTGGTTGTTAAACATTTGCCAGCACCCCATAGTTCAAGCTCATATATAAGGTCCCTTTAAACAATGTCATTTTCTGATTTCCCAGGGGAGAAGTGATCCACAGTTATCCTTGACAGCCTTAATCACAACAGTTTAACAAAAATGAAAATACTGAATTTCTATGTGGACTGAGTTAAGAATTTTCTGTTTTGTAGCGAAGGGATAAAAGTTTGTCCGTGTGGTTTTGGACAATTTCTTAACTATAGTGTTTGGGAGGCTGGATGCAATACCATACTAACCCACAGAGAGGCACTGTTCCCACACATTTTTTTCCACTGTCCCAATGAAGTCAGAGACTGTTGAAGGAACACTTAAAGCACGCCCCCTGGTACTGAGCTAGGTTTCACTATAGGTGAAGTAGGATTAGGTGTAACTTTACCTTCTTTGCTTTGTGTTATATTTATGTATGACGATTGTTTTACCTTCGTAACCAGGGTAAAAGCAGGAAATACATTAAAAAATGAATTTTGAGGTCGTGACTTCAGGCCCCTGGCTCACCCTCCCCATGAACAACTGTCAGCCGTCTGTTGAATCGTGGTTTGTGTGTTTCAGATCGCCGATCGCAACTGCAGCCGGATGTCTTACTATGGCTCTGGCAATAATGATGTTCCAAGTGCCACCGGAACCCCAAGGACAGCCAGCAAAAAGGTACTGAGCAGGGCTGTGTGAGGATGACATTTGCTGGTGCCTGTTCCCACCCTTCACACACACACTCACACACACACTAGACATTTGGGGCCCTGTCCTTATCCATCATTTTCTGTAATTACCTACTAACTCAGTGCTTCTGCAACTTACTAAGGATCAGACATACCTGGGTGGTTTGTCTGGACCCTACCCCCTGAATTTCTGATTTAATAGATCTAAAGTGGGGTACAAGAATTCGCATTTCTAACATGCCCCTAGCCGATGCTGGTCCAGGGGCCACACTTTGAGAACCACGGCATTAGCTTTTTTTAGTTGAAGGTAAACTGGGGACAATTCATCCTCAACAAATGTGAATGGAAATAATTAGGTTTCGTTTATTTTAATACTACATATATCAAAGAAATATGAAATGCTTCCTCATAATTCTTTCTAGTCAACCTGTTCTATAAGCTCAGAGACTTGACAAGTAGTAAAACTGCTCACCAGACCTCCTTATATTAGCAAAATTCTCCAATCAGAGTCACCGCCCGTGTGGTCTAAGATGTGGCAGGGGAAAGCTGTCTCTCCAAGTTTTCTTCTCCGCCATGCACCCGCGTTTCACCATTGTAGTAGCCACTTAAGTTAAGGTCTTGAGTGTATTTCAAGACCTCTACTAAGATGGGAGCCATTTGTAAGAGCTGGCACCTCAGGAAAATGTGTATTACGCAGGGAGGGGAGAAGCGAACCTCAGTATAGCTCACTTGAGACTGGGTGAGGGGAAAATCAGGCGTCCAGAGGCCGTGCGGGCTGCACACCGCAGTCATGAGGCACCGTAAACCTGGAGAGAGGTACCAGGAGGTAACTGTGAAAGCAGTGAAAGAAGATATGGGTAGGTGCTGAAAATACATGTTTCACTTACTCTAAAACTTAGCTTCGTGCTTTGCAGTCACTGGTTACAGGTACCATTTTCCTTCTTAAAACCATGGTTTTTCCTACAGCCTGACAATCTCAAGGCAGCCCCTGATTTCTCCCAGGGGCCATCATTATGGAGTTTTGCAGTTACTTTGTTTTAACTTGGTTTCCAGTCATCTTAATGACCAGAAGAAAATCATTTTATTTCAGAGGGAAGTTTAGCCAATGTGTTTCCTTCCTAGTTGAGCAGACAGGGTTTAGCTGCCTGGCTATTTTCTATCATCTCTGGAGCAAGGTGTTCATGTAATAAGCATAAATTACCTTAAGAAGCAGCTTATCCTTGTCTAATCTCATCTCGTGGTAAGACCCTGGCACTCAAACTGACCTACTTTCCAGAGGTTACTTTGAAGCTGGTGGAGTGTCACCTTTCCTGCAGTGGGAAGACTCACGTGTAACCACGTTACCTGATGTGCACACTTAGACCACCTGCTGGGTTAGCACTCAGCCTCTTCCTCTCCCAGAGGGGAAAGCTTAAGACTCCCAACAGCAAACAAATGTATTCACGTGTGTTAAGGTTAGAAAGACTTGACTCACATGGGAGAATGAGGTGGAACCCACTGAGAAGCTTCAGCATTCTCCATTCATGACCAGAACCAGTTGGGGATGTAAATGGAATTCCTAGACTCTCCATATATAGAGATTTTCTATTTTTCTCCTTTCAGTTTAACTAACTCTCAAATTTTAATGTACATAGGAATTAGTAAATTGCACTGCATGCATACTATACATTGTGGGTGATTTAAAGGTTGGTTAAGGGCAGTCTTTGCTACAATCAGTTTTTACTTTAGGCAAAACTCACCTGCCACAAGAGCCAGCACCGTAGGGTCAGATATTAGGATGTTCACATAGTTTGGGCTTTCTTACCCACAGAACAACTAAACAATTAGTTCATCTGTCTTATTATATGTTTTGTGGTCATTTGATAAATGAAATCCATAGAAAATACCCACTTTTGTCATTAGTTAGGGTGACCACCTGGCCCAGTTTTCCCAGGACTGGGCGGGGGGTGGTTTCTTGGATGCAGGACTTTCATTTTAAGACCAAGACAGTCTCAGGCAAATGAAGACGAGTCAGTGCCCTCCCTTTAGCCTCAAATTTCCTCCCATCAACACTGGTATCAAGGACATTAACAAGTAGCCAGATAGCGTGGAGAATGGGAAAGGTACAAAAGGTGGAAAAACTACCATCTGCTACATTGGCTGTTGAGCACTCAGACAACTGGAAGGGACGTGTAGACATGAAGTGGAGCTGAGGAATTTTCAAGCATCTGACTCTGGGATGTCGGAATTTAGAAGGTGTGAGTTCAGGCTGCTACCAAGATACCTTTTAATGCAGAGGATCTGCCCATGAAATTAACCCATTTCATTTCCCTCAAAGCCATAGCAGGATATAAAAACAAGAACCGTCCAGTCAGGAAGGGAGTTCAGATGCCTGTAGTCATTGGTTCCAAATAGAGGTCTCCAGCGAGAACTAGTTAGAAATGCAAATTCTTGGGTCCTGCCCCAGACTTACTGAGTCTGAATCCAAAACTCTGGGTGTGGGCCCAGCAGTCTGGGTCCTCCCAGGCCCTCTGAGGATCCTGATGCACATTCAAATTTGAGAACCATTGCTACCAACCAGCAACAGATTTTATGGGTGAGAAACTGAGGGTAAAGAGAGGCCTGGCTCGCACAGGGGGTTGCTGCAGGGTCCGAAAGGAGGAACACGGGCAGTCTCAGTTCCGGCCGCCGCGCCAGAATGCAGGCTCACTCCCGTGCTGAGGCCCGTCCTTGAAACCTAGCTCTCCTGTGTGATACTGTGGCCAGCCTTCTCCTACCTGCCCCAAATGTTCTCCCAGCTCGGGTTATTTCAGCATGGGCCTTGCCACCCATTTGTGGTCTAGGACATCTAGGACACACGTGGCAGTAACACGTGTAATAAGCTATTACAGTTTTTGTAACAAGCTGTTACAGTTGCTGCAGAAAGAAGAGAGGCGTTGGAGTATAAAGCATTTGTCCTCACAGCCTGTCATACGTGAATGTGGTCTCTTGTGTGTGTGTCATCCAGCACTTCCACGAGGAGCTTGCCCTGCAGATGGTGGTCAGCGCTGGGATGGTGAGAGAAACAGTCTTCAAGTACGCCTGGTTCTTCTTTGAGCTTCTGGTGAGATTCTTGCATGTTTACATGTGTGCTTGGTAGGGCATGAAGAGCACATTGCAGAAAGGCAATGAAGTGTCCCGTATCAAAACTGACGTTTTATCCACGGAGTTGCTCCCACTGGAAACCTGGGATCATGACTTAAATTCTTACTCTCCCTCACCTTGCCACCCATGTGCCACCAAATCTTCTGAAAATCTACCTCCAACACCTTGGTTCTCACCATCTTC
This sequence comes from Desmodus rotundus, assembly GCF_022682495.2. Taxonomy (NCBI): domain Eukaryota; kingdom Metazoa; phylum Chordata; class Mammalia; order Chiroptera; family Phyllostomidae; genus Desmodus; species Desmodus rotundus. The sequence continues at coordinate 49,543,535 of NC_071387.1, forward strand.
ACCACCCGCCACCTGGCCAAGCCACTCTCATCTCTCAGGTGTCTCTTGCAGTAACTTCGTCTTTGACCTGGCTGCGTGCCATTTTGCCCTAGCCATCCATTCTCCACGGAGCTCTCCAAATTAAACAGATAGTGTCACTCTCCTCTTTAAAACTCTTTGGTGATTTTCAGAGTAGGGGAAATAAAGCACACCTTTTTGCCACCACCCACAAAGCCCTTGGGTGCTTCTGTTTACCTCCGTCTCTAACCGGCTCCTCTCATGCCTCCCCACCTCACCCAACCACATTGTTCCCCCTTTGGTTCTTTGAAGATGCCAAGGCCTTTTGATCCTCAAAGGCTTTTTAAAACTCTCAATCCCCTTCCCCCTTTCCTCCCTCCCAAGCGCAAATTTTTCTGGTTCTTCTCTTTAGGTTTCAGCTTAAATGTCACCACCTCCAAGAAGCCCTATCTGCCCACCTGGTACTGTAATATGTCTTCCTCTCTCTGTTCTCCTGTTAAGTGCCTTATTTCCCTTCTAACACTTATCACAATTTATAATTGCTTCCTGACTTTTGGTTAGACTTCTAGGATGCAAGTCTACCTTCCCAATTATCCTACCTCTAGACCCAGCACATGGCTTGGCATCATACAAGCACCAACTAATATTTGTTGGGGGAAACAATGAAACTTGTAAATCTTTTTACCCTACATCTTCTATCAGTTCTCTAGCAGAAAAGCAGAAGTATAAGGTAGTTCTTAAATTGAAAATAAAGAGAATAATAGTAAACCTATATTTTGTTTAATTGTTGCTAGAAATGAAAAGATTTTTACCATAAAGCCAGTAAGAATAACTTTTGTTGGTAAATGGAAATGCATTGTGAAGTGATGTTAAATGAAAAAGGGATAAAAGGGCAGACCCCCAACCACATGAAAATGTACAGATAATCAGCAGAATAAGAATTAGGACTGGGTTGATAGTGATAGAGTTAACTTTATATTTACCAGGTTCTTTCTCCTGTGGCATTAAGTGGATAATTTTTTGTATAGGGAAAGAGAGAGAGGTGGTCAGGTTTTCAGCTGAGCTCTAGCTGATCTGTGTATGTTCAAGCCTAAGAAAATGGGGTCAGCTCTGAACAACAGCACCCAGCGAACTGGAGGGCCAAAGGAAACAGCAATAAAGCACACCCTGGGGTGGAAATGGGAAGTGGTGTACAATAGGGCTTAAAAAACCTCAGGCCCATGCCACAGAAACACACCTAGGATTCAAATTCCTGAGAGTTTCACCAAGTTCCAAGTCCTAGCTGAAGATTGGTTTCACTAGAGAAGTATCTTCAAAATTCAGTCTCAAATCCCTGCATCAGAATCATGGGGGCGCTTAGCAAAAGTAAAGCAGATTCCCGAGACTCTCCCTGGAACTACTGAATGCAATTAGGAGAGGTGGGAGTCAGCATTGTGCATTAACTTGTCTCCCTGGGTGGCTTCTAAGCACACTGAAGGTCCATAGTCTCCCCCACCTCTGCTGAGAGGCCTAAACAAAGCTGAGGGTCTTTGTTTGCCCAGCCAGGGCCAGCATTTTGCATCCTAAAAGCCATGCCCACGAAGAGGGAGGCTGTAATGCACAGGTCTCAGAGCGACGACTTCCCAGTGACACGTGAACTCTGTGTTCTGGCAGCCAAGTGGACTGGCCATTAAGCTCTTTCTTAAGATGTGAGAAGTATCAAAACCAACATTTCATGTCCCATACATCCGGCTTCTCCTTACCCATCCCACCACCATCACGTTTCTCCATATAGAAGATTCACTTGGGTCCTAATCCTTCTAGAGATAATATGTATGAATGATCTCAAACTAGATTCATCTGTCATACTGCAAGGTTTTTAAAAAGCAAGAAGCAAAAACTAAATCCAACATTGTAGACTCTCATAGGGAAAAAGGCCCTTCACAGGAAAGTAGTATCTCAATATAAAGATGTATTGTCATTTGCTCACACACACGCATACATATATACATACACACACACTTCACCTAATCATTCCTAGGTATTGTTTAATGTATTATAGGTGCTACAGTTGTTACATTGGAGAACCAAACTCTTAGGATGTTGGTCCTCAAACTGTGCTGTGTGAGGGTTCTGATAGCAGCTCTAGTGGCTTCTTAATGTGTCCTTGAAGCCTCAGGGAGGCCCTGTGGGAGAGCAGCCCTGCGGATTAGCACCACCGCCCTCACAGGACACAGGGGCTAAGTGGGGGTCTGCCCAGGCCTCTCAGCCAGTGAGGGGTGGAGCCTCAATTCTGCAACTTTCTGTTCTAGTCCCGTGTCTCTGCCATTTGCTTCCCCTTGGAAGGTCAAAATTGCAACACATATTGACCACATGCAGAAGTCAGCTTTAAATGCATTGCTGCAATTATTATTCCATTCTCAATTAGAACGAACTCAGCAGTGCTGGCCACTCCACACGGCAGCCTGGAGCTGTCCTATGAAAGCGCATTGGCATTCTGTATGTAGGACAGTGGCTCTCTCCTTCGTATAATTCTACTAACAACTGGCATCTGTAAGAGAGGAAAATAACAACATCGAAATGTGTTGTACATTTTACTGTTTGTGCCAGGCACCATTTTCAGTGTTATCTCATTTAATCCTCAACCTTGAAGCTGGAGTTTTCTGTCATCCCCAATTTACAGATAGGGTCCAAGGGAGGATGGTGGCCATAGGAGGAGTCTCCAGGTCCACCCGGGGCTTCATCAGTACCTCTTTGCTGCCCCTCACTGCAGGGAGCTAAGAACCATGGGAAAGGTGAAAACTGCTTTTGACCTTGCACATTTATTTACCCAGGAGAGAAAGCACAAGCTAAAGCTGATAGTGCTTCTTCTCTCTAAGAATCCCTTATGCTAAACAGATGCAATAATTGTAAAGAAAGCTCTTGGCAATCTCAGCACACAGAGGGGGTTGGTCAACCTGCAGATCACCCAAGACACCATTACCCAGTGCTCCGAATGTTGTAACCTAAGTCCACCAGGGTCCCGACAGGAAAGTGTTGGATTTACTCAAAAGGGTTAACTGAAAAGCATTGTTGGAGGGTTTTTCCCCAGGGTGAATGTAAGGTTACAGAAGCAGATGAGGGCTGGTGAGGCACCCACAGAGCAGCAAGTGCTGGAAGCTGTTATTCCGGCTCTAAGGAAGCAAGGGTAAGGAGCACTGTAACTGGGGCCTAGAGGAAGCGAAGACGGAGGAGAAAGGCCCCATGACAGAAGCTGGAGTCTTAGACAAATGTTGCCACTGCCAGGAACCGTGCTGTGGTGGGCATGAGGGCAGTGGAGTGGACAAATACTGGGACCTCTCTGTCCTCCCACCCATGCATCCCTTGCTGGCGGCTCCATTGGCCAACTTCAGCCAGAAGCCCAAGGAGGCCTGAGAGATGTAGTCTATGGAGATCAGCTTCTTGAGGTTCAGAGACAGGCAGAAAAGGGCAAGAAATGGATCTAAGGGATAGGGTGGGACAAATGGAAAATGTCAGCCCCATCCAGAACCTTGTGTGGAAACTGATCTCAGGCTCAGACAAGGCGCCCAGCCCTCCCTGCATTGTTCATACATTTGCTTCATGAATGCCCAGGAACTTACTTAAAAACCAAGACAGGCCCTGGCTGGGTGGCTCAGTTGGTTGGAGCATCCTTCCCTACAGCAAATATTGCAGGTTTAATTCCCAGTCAGGGCACATACCAAGGTTGTGGGTTGGATGCATATGGGAGGCAACCAATCAATGTTTTTCTCTCACATCAATGTTTCTCTCTCTCTCTCTCTCCCTTCCTCTCTCTCTCTCTTTCTCTCTCTCTCCCCCTCCCTCCCACGCCCCCCCCTTCTGCCGACTCTAAAATCAATGAACATATCTTCTTCAGGTAAGGATTAAAGACGATGATGATGATGATGATAACCAAGAGAGTTTTATTTTGCCCAAGAATCTTGACAAGAAAGAAAGGACAGCCTCTCCTTGAACTTGGCCAACAACCTAGGAGGCTTAACACCTTTCAGTTGTGTTAATGCCCAAGCAGTAATGAACAACCGCTTTGGCATTAGAGCCGTTAAACACTCCTTTTGTGAGTTTGAAACTTGCTAATGAATAAATCTCTGTGCTTCTGTAAACCTCTGAGCCAGACCTTGGGAACCCAGTGGTAAATGGGTGACCTAGTTTACTCAGGACATGAACTTCTGCACCAAGGTGTTCTTTGGAGGTACCCTGCTTTGAGTAGGTCACAAAGGCCAATATGAGGGAAAATATTTTCCTGCCTTACCCCACCGTACAAATAATGGGCCAAGCATCCACTGATATTTCTATTGGGTGCTCCTCTTAGAGATACAAAGGACACGGTAGCTGGCAAGTTGCTGACGGTCTGGAAAGAGGCCATTGGTTGGAAGTGCGGTATTGTGAGAATTATTTATTTGGTTGTAGAATGGCCAGGCTCAGCAGGCAGGAGCCGAGTACCACAGTGAGCTCTAAAAGCCTGGTGCTGGGTAGGGTAGCCAGCAGAGGATCAGGAATAGGGTAGCGCCAAACAAAGAGGCCTTGTCTTCCCAGGTCCTTTGTTAGCATAATGAGAGGCAGGACTGTCAGACAAAAATGGGGTCCAGTTCCCACCCCTCCTTAGGTCCTCTCACCAATTGTGTGAGACTGGGGTGCAGACTTGTCCATGTGGGCTGGCCCGAGAAGAACCTCACAGCGAAGAGAAGCCATGCTCTGACACGGGGCTTCAGGGCTGTGTGTTCTCAGGTCTTCCCCAGGCGGGCCAGGGCATTATCTTACACATGAAGCATGTAAAGCTTATCAGCCTGTTTTCTCTCCTTAACTTACCTTTTCCTTGTTTTTTTTTTTTTTTTTTTTTTTTTTTAATATCTGTTTGTCTCAGTGCTGGTGAAAATTGCCAGTCCTGCACTCTTAAAAAGAAATCTGCTGTTAGTGCAAAGAAGTTCACCCATATAGCTCTTAGGAGCAGGAGTCCTTCCCCATACAACTATCTTTCTCCCCTCTTTGTCCAGCCCTGACCTGGGGGGTCACATTCAGGCAAATGTGGGTGATTTAACTTCCAGGGCCCTTTCTTTTCGCAGCAGTTCCCTGACTAGCCTGGACACATTCATGAAAAAGACCTCAGAGGGTAGGCACCCAACTAGCAGCAGAACTCCCCATCTTTCCCAACAGACTGTTCCTAATCGCTCCCAGCAGATTCCAACAAGGCCAAGATGCAACTCAGACTGTATCCAAGGGAGTCGTGTGGACCCACAAATCTCCTGGTCCCAGGGAAAAGTCCAAAACATAAGCATGATCTCGATTTAGAATCGTGGTAGGCATTGAGCTGGTGATGTACTGGTCATAATACAGTCACCAACTGACACACAGGTTTTTATTTTAATGTATATGTATTTCAAATATAAAACATAAATGAATATATAAGTATATTTGAAATATATAAATATGTATTTTTATACATATATAAATACACATATTTAAAATATATGTAAAACAAGTTAGTCTTATAGAACTGAAAACATAATTTCTCTTGGAGGCAATGTTCCAAATAGTGGTCAAGTTTCCAGCTAGCACCCTATAGAATTGTTCCTGGAAAGAAACACGCTCTCCATTTCAACTCGAAATCAAGATAGGAGGAACATCTCTTCCCACTTCTCCTTGCTGTGGTTTCAGGGATAGCAGTGACATCAGTTCACATCCAAAACAGTCCCGTAAACCATCCCTCTGTCGGTAGTGCGCTGGGTTACGACAGACTGAGAGCTACGTGGCTCGGGCAGCCCAGCCCAGGTCTGCCCGCCTGACGTCGGCAGTTGAGAGAAGGGGAGTCTTATGACACAGTAGCTAAAAAATTAAGCTCTCTGGCTTTGTCAGCAGCAAGGAGGAAGCTCCCTGACTTGGGGTCAAGAAGAGGACACCCTTCCCACCTCCCGCCACCATGGTAACCATTTGCATGTCAGGAGCATTTTTTAGTCCAGAGCCTCCTGCTTGGGCAACGACCAGCACCAATAAAGTGTTAGGAAGTGTATTGTTAATGAGCTCTTCTTCCAGCCTTTTCTCCTTTTCCGCAGTGTTCAGGCTGGTCACCAGCTTCCATGTTGACATTCCCTCCACCCCCACTATAGGTGAAAAGCATGGCCCAGTACGTACACAACACGGACAAACAGGACAATTTTCGGAGGACTCGCTTTTCCGACCGTTTCAAAGATGACATAACTACCATTGTCAATGTGGTCACCTCGGAGATTGCAGCCCTTGTAGTAAAGCCTCAGAAGGTAATTGTGTCATTTTGCTCTTTACTTTCTAAATGTTTCACCTGAAACATCTGCTGTGTTCATAATCAGAGAAAAATAGGCATCCTCTTAAAACAGTGATTTGAATGTGACTGACTATACCTGACAAATAAATGCTGCAGTTTATACTGGATGGGACCCTGCGGTGGGGCAGGAGCATTGCTATGAAGAAACTGCAACATAGAATTGCAATAGTTTAAATTATTGCTTCAATGTAGAGATGAGAGAGAATATTCTTGTTCTTAGGAAACATACCCTGAAGCATTACGGGGTAAATGGGCATGATATTTGCAACCTACTCTTTAATGGGTCAGAGAAAAATTATATAGATAGAGAGAACAATCATGCTAATGTAGCAACCTGTCAAATACTGATGAACCTGGTTAAAGGGTATACAGGAGTTCTTTGTACTGTTCCTGAACCTTTTCTTTTAAGTTGAAAATGCTTTTAAAATAGAAAGTTAAATTTATAAAATGAAATAAAACAAAATTTTGAAGGCAGATGTAAAATTTGAGGCAGCAATGATCATGATTAATACCTTTCTCATTGTAACGAACTTGTACCAAGTGCTCGGGAGAAATGACCACTTGGTTTTTCTCACGGCAAACTTTGTGAGGGCGGCAACGGTGTCTCCATTTTGGTGGGTGTGAAAAATGAGGCACATTGAGGTTGGTAAACTTTCCAAAAGTCACACAGCTAGCAGCAAAACCAAGACCGACAATTCCATGCCAGGATATTCAGACAGTTGTGTCTACTGCTCAGGAGTGGCCCCTGCAGAGGATGCTGGGAGCATGAGGACGTGCTGCTCAGTGATACGGGGGAATCTTCTTTGTCAGGTCTTCATCCATGCTGGTGACTGGTCAGCTTGGCCTGGATTGGCAAACTGAACAATACAACATGAGGAAAATATCTTCAGTAGTATCAGAGACAACGGATTTATCATTCTGAGAATAGGACACGTGACCATGAACAAGTGAATTCCCGTTGCTCTGAAGTACTGTAAAACCCTTCAGATATATGAGCACTGTGAAGTAATGGAAACAAAAGCCTGGCCTCAGTTTATGCACGAGTTCACTCTACCGTGTGTGACTGTGACCCTTTAGGCTGGGGATCCTGCCTAATTGGAGGGAAAAAAGCCCGTAGGTAAAAATGGATTATTTTATCCAGATTTGATTTTCTGGAACAGTCCTTACAAGAATCTGTCTCATTGAAGATGGTCGGTACATTTCAAGTTAGTTTTGCCAAAACAGCACTTACCAGAATCAAATAAATTATGGTAGAGCCATGTGAAGAAAAAGGAGAGACTAGAATATAGGAAAATGTTTATTATGTACCATTGAATGAAAAAATTCAGGACCAACATTGTATATAGAGAATGAGCTCAATTATATACATATAAATATGCATGTAGGAAAAAAGACTAGAAGGAAATGTACCTTAGCATTAACAGTAGAGAGAGAATTACTTGATTCAACCTAACACCCCTGGCTTCAGTTAAGTTCTAAATGGTATTTGCTCCAATTTTGCAGGGTTACCTGCTTTGCCCAGTGTCTCCCAGAGGAGCACTGACTATAAAAATAGGACCTGCCTCTCCCAATTTTTCCACCAGGCACCTGGGATTTTATGACCAGGGTTTGTCACGGAATGATTTGGGTGTTTGCTGTTTATTTTTAAGGAAAACGATCAGGCGGAAAAGATGAATATCAGCCTCGCTTTCTTCTTGTATGACCTTCTCTCACTCATGGATCGTGGCTTTGTGTTTAACCTCATCAAACATTACTGCAACCAGGTGAGTGTCCCCTCAGGCACGGCCACGTCATTCCTGGTTCCCTCTTGTCCCGTGTGATGCTCATGGCCGTGGTGTGCTCTCTTAGTCATTGCCAACTCAGACAGCTTGGCTCTTGAACGTTCCGAGTTTGATGCCGTGGACATCCGCAGACGCGGTGCCTGGCATTCATTCCTAGAGCATTCACCAAGCCAGTGCTGAAGGGCTAGCAAGTTAATCTACGGAGACTAAAATTTGCTAATGATAAGATCTGCTTTGTCAATTTAACATTTAATGGAAATTACATGACTAGCATTTACTTTTGACCAGGTATAGAATTCAAAGTATGATGTCTCTTTTCACATACGAAGTAATTAATGAAATTGTAGTTGTGAAATTCTGACTCTAAAGGACCCTGATAAAATAAAAAGTGGACTGAATTTCACTGAGCACAAAGGAAATATTTTGTAATCCAAGAATCTTAGTGCCATTTCCCCAGATTTTAAAATGGAATTCTTATGTTCACTGCCCCCTCCAGACTGCCCCAAAAATAGTAATATAAATAGCAGTTGTCATTGTCACTACTCCTTTCTTTCCATAACCCTGTTTTAACATCACTACCACTGTCGTCTGCACTGCCACCCCTGCCTGCCTCCATGGCATCACCTGCCACTCCCGCCATCACTGGCACCCACCGCCTCCGCCTTCACCGCCACGGTCACCACCACTGGCTTCTTCCTCTGTGCCAGGCACTCTGTTAGCCACTTTATAAAAGTCGTTTTTTTACTCTTTGCAAGGTGTTGTTATCAACATTTTGCAGATGGTAAGGCTGAGGGTTAGAGGGGTAATGTAACTAGTCCAGGGAGAAAAGAGCCATGTCTGCTCGACTCCCAGGCACAATGCGTTCATCACCCTGTTCCACCAGGCCTGGCTCCCTGTGGTTAATCCCTTAGTGAGCTTGAAGTCACTCAACTTCTGTGGGTCTCATTTCCTCATTTGTAAAATAAAAAGATCTGTCCTTCCCCCCAAAAAGACCATGACTTCGCTAAAGGAACTCCCAGTAAGAACACTGACTTATAAAAAGAGAACCCTAAGGAAACATCGGAAGTCCCAGAGCACCAACACCTGCTGCACTCTGACCTCCTGACCTTGTGTGGGTCTTCTGGTCCACATTCCACCAGATTGGAGTGGTGGGGAATGCGCCATCCCTCTTAGGGGTTTAGGATTACAGGTCATCGAATGAATTACGAATAGAAGTCAATCTGTTTTCCAAGAGATTATGTATAGAAAGGAGATACTAGAACATCACTGTAAGTCCAGGTTTAGCTGCTGTTAAAGAAAAAATTATTTATGATGCCAGTAAACAGTAAGGCATACTTTATTCAGCACTGTCGTGATAGGTATGGGGACCACTGAGATGGGGTTTTGCAATAAGGGAGTGAGATTAGGCTCCAAACTGAATACAACAAGGAAGAGTGGGCATTTATAGCCAAGGAGTAGAGTGGGGGTGGTCAGTGGATGAGTAATTACTGAGAGGAAGGAAACATCAGAGGAAAGGGAAGATTCTGGCTAAAGAGACCAAACAGGATTGTTGCTGAAGGCAGGCGAGGGTGATCACCTCCATCTGGAGGATGGTAAGAGATGAGGGTTTATTTGGTCAGATATTAAAGGTGCTCTGATATCAAGGGTGGGAGGTTGCAAGTAAACTGTCTTAGCAGGATTTTTGCTAAAATTGGGTTCCTGAGGGTACACCTGAAGACTGAGCCTGACTAGAGTTTGGTCACAGAGAGAATCTTCATCACTGCTCATTGTGGGCAGTTTTTATTAGCAAAAGGCAAATAAAACAATCAAAAGTAGATATGTACCAGCCCTGCAAATGCACATTTTAATTTTCTTTTTCTCTTTCCTTTCTCTTCTCTTTCTCTTTTTAATCCTTTCCTTTTCCTTTAAGTTAGAGTGTACCTCTAATTTACTCTCCTTTTTCTCCCTCTTTCCAGTCTCCAATGCCAGAGAACCTTAGGCTAGAAATCTGGAGACCCGTGTTCTAAGGCCAGTGATGCCATTAAGCACATCTGTCATTTGGGGGTTTCAACATTTGGGACAGTAGCTTCCTGGTCTGAGAAAAGATACGAATGCATCAGATTTATTGAGGTTTAAACGTTCTGAATGTGTGCTCTGTGTTTGCCAGTGACACCATGGGTATTGCTTAGCACAGTGAGTAGCACACAGGCCTGAAAAGTCATGGCCCCAGTCAATGGTGAAGTAACTCGTTGAGCCCAGCCATCCAGATACAGTATGAGCATCTTGTCTGGGGCAAGTTCTATTCTTCCAAAGTCCTCTGATTTCGTCATTTTGCATAACCTGATTCAAATATTCTGTCATGTTTTTTGTCATTTATGGACTTTGTGACCACGAATATAAACTTAGTCTCTTATTAATAGTCACTAACGATAGAAAAATCTAGTTTTTCAGTTGCTCTATGTTACTTTCAACGTGCCACTAAGTTGGCACACGTCCCTTGGGTAGGGCCACCGAGGCGGCCACTGTGGGTCCTGACCTCTGAGGAGGATGTTTCAGGAACTGCACCTTACTCTGTTCTAAACATCACAAAAGTTATTTTTGAAATTTCTGTCTTCAATGAAGTCTCAAGGGAACTATGAAAGATACCCACAGTGTGGCCTTTTCAAGTGTAAATATCTCATGCATTCACGTCCTGATAGCTGGCTTGATCCAACAACTCTGTGAATGAGTGATGAGCGTAAGACCAGGTTCTGACCAATTCAATTTGCTGGTGGCCCCTTTGGTCCAAAATTAGCCAACAACATACATTGATAAACGTGTGGGTTCTCATCACTGTTCTTACACAGAAGTCATATGTTTTATTTTATTTTTACATAATACATAATGGCATTCATTTGTTTCAAATAAATGTCTAACTACCAATTGGTTCTCCAGGCAAAAATGCCACAACACAATGGCTTCTCCTAAAATGGCTGAAAATATGTGCTCATTTAAATTATATCATTTATAAAACTGCTCTTAAAGTGCATGAAGAGGAGGCATGTCCATCTGTAAGGATGAGGTGTTGGTTCCCTGTGCCAAGGCGGGAGGGCGTTTATAATGACATATTGGTAGGTTCACGGTCCATCAAAGCCCTTCTTCCCATAGTTTGCCTGAAGAGGAGCTGCCTCTGAGTCACAGCCCACTGAGCCAGGGTCCTTTAGTTGTCAACTTTCCCGGGAGGGAAGCAAGAGACCTCTTCCAGACTGTCACCGTTGTCAGCTTTTTATTGCTAATTGCATGGTTTGTTTGCTAAAGAAAAATTTTTCCTGAAAACTCTTTCAGCTTTCTGTTTCTTCCTCCTCTCCTTCTTCCTCTCCCCCTTTGAAGCAAACACCATGGCTTTTTTGCAGGGACTACATACTCTTCTAAGTGCTTCGATGCTCTCATCCAGGGAACTGGTTTGCAAACTTCCTGTGGGGGTCTTTAATTAGAAACTACAAAAGAACACTTGCAGCTTTAAGGCCATCTAGTCACAGTCCCTTAGTTTTGTGTGGCACCATGTGGGGTCCCCTCCTTTCATTTAGTTTCTTGGACACAGTAGGGTTTTTTGTAAAATTAATTATACTGTGTTACACTGACATACCTCCAGATTACTTCCAGCAGAGGCTTGCCGTGGTATTAGAGATTCGACAAGACTGGGATTCGGGACCGGAGCGCTCATTTTAGACGGGGGTTAGGCTAGAAGCATGAAGGGAAACAGTGCAGGGAGGGCAACTTAACTGGGCCTCCTTGTGATACAGGTTGCCATCTGTCACGCTGTCCTGTTCATTTTTATTAACCCGACAGCCTTAATCTGGGGCGAAAGGATGTTTTTGTGTCTGTCAGCCTCAACTCCATTGACCTTATAATAAATGCTTCTGTCCTTTTCTCGTTTTTCTTCCCAGCTGTCAGCCAAGCTGAACAGCCTCCCAATCCTCATCTCCATGAGGCTGGAGTTCCTGAGAATCCTCTGCAGCCACGAGCATTACCTCAATCTGAACCTCTTCTTCATGAACGCTGACACTGCGCCAGTATCTCCCTGTCCCTCCATATCCTCCCAGGTAATCGGCTCACTGAAAGAATTGTACTCGCTATTTCTCTGCATCAGCTTCGTTTAGTCACTTATTCTGTAAAGGTTGGTGTTTTTAACTAAAAGAAAAATCAAGCTATTGAAAACTATTGAAGCGGATCGGTTGATCCAGATACATACAAGTACGCTACCCGAAGCTGCACCACCTCACTGGTCATCTGCGTGCTGCGTGACTGGTGTCTCTCTAGGCTCCAGGGTCCCTGCTGAGGCCAAGTAGAGCAAGGACTCCATGTACACTATGAAAATTTAGAAATTTGTAGAAAAGTCACATGTCTTTTTCTGTCTCACATTAATCATCTTTCTACTTTAGCTTGATAGTCTCCTTTACTCACTTCACTTTTCCTAAACCCCTGCACCACAAAATTTATGAAATTGCAGGCTCCTTTATATTAATTCCAAAATGATCTAATAGTAGTTTTTAACATGGGTGTTATATCTTTGAACTTTCTTAGACCTTTTTCCTGATACTCTTACAGAATGGAATTCAGCACAACATGAATCCACCTTGAATCATAGTCCAGATAACTTAGCTCTTGAAGCACTGAAAAGAGCTCATTATAAACCAAGCAAACGGGCTGTTTTATAGAGAGTGTATTTCTAACAAGTCTGGGACATGATCAGCCAAAAAGAGTAACACACGCGTTAATACTTAGAGGCAGGACTTCAGCCAAGAACAGTGTTTCTCCAGTTAGGTTCAGTGGGCCCCAGATTCTGGACGATTTTGAGAGGTAGTAAGCAAATACAGGATTCCAAAGTCATATCAGTTTTGGAAACCCTGTGTTGACAGATTTCTTTGCAGAAGGCCATCCAAGAGTCTCCAACTTGTTCATGTAAGTTGTGAATACACCGGGGAGTGGTGCGGGAAGAAATGGGAGGGGTGCATGACAAGCAGTGATCCCCAACATGATTTGACTCCAGAAACTTTTTGTTTTTCTTCCATAGATTTCTCAAGGGATTAGTGTGCTCTAGAAGAACTTTAAGGAAATGCTATTTTATAGTCAACATTCCATTTATATGGAGCAAATCAGTAGCTCAGAGAAGCAAGTGGGATTTCTCAATATTAGGTTCTGTTTCTGTTGCATATTCCTTGATACTAGCACAAAGGGTAAGGCTTGTCTTATTAATTAAAAAATAATAATAATCTTGCCAGAAGACATGAGCCAGATAGTAGCTCCGTGACTGTGAGTGTGGACTGAGAAGGACCTGTCTTGCAAGCAGCAATTCCCAATGTGCTAACTTTGCCCTAGGTCCTCGCCCACGTTTCCCTTGTAACCACCCCAAGGAGTTAGGAAAATGTCAAGGGTTTCCAGAGACATTTTAGATTCTCCTAGTGAAATAGAAAGTGTGCCCCGTAGGCGCAGGGACTGCCTCAGACTGGCCAGTCTGACACTTCCCGACGTGACACCGCTTCTAGTTTCCAGACCAGCCAAATTCAAACACTGTGTGCAAACGACGCATAGTGCAGCGCAGTATCCAGGGGCCTGTTTGTTCAACGGAGGCAGTTTGTCAGAGAGGACTTGCCTGCTCACAGCTCCAGCATTGGATCCAGCTCCCATTTCCCTATCCAATTGTTATCCTAGGATTCTCATCTTCAACCTTTGATTGTGGGTGGGAAGGAAGTACTACTCACTGTGTAATAGACTCTGGATGCTTCTGTTATATCTTTCCCAATGGGCAGTCCTCTCTATGTGGGGATGGGGAAGCTAAGTGACCACTCTACGTGTTGGTTTCCTCATCTGTCCCATAGAGATAGTAGTGGTACCTGCCTCACTGGGTAGTGCTTACAAATCCTGGCCATACTACGTGCTCGATAAGTACCAGCTCTCGTGATCTCAATTCCAGTTCTTGTTACTCATAGAACCGCCCCTTGCATTTCTGCAGAACTCGAGCTCCTGCTCCAGTTTCCAGGACCAGAAGATTGCCAGCATGTTCGATCTGACTCCGGAGTACCGCCAGCAGCACTTCCTCACGGGGCTTCTCTTCACTGAACTGGCTGCTTCCCTGGATGCTGAAGGGGAAGGGTATGTTTCTGACATTGAAATTGGAATGCAAAGCAAAAAAAAAAAAATCTGCTACCTACTAAAGTTTGCAGTTCGCCCCCTTGTGCTTGGTGAACAACGTTGCCATTCACCAGTTCCGAAGAGTAAGCGCATCGGTGCTTTCAGAAAACTATGCCCACAGGAATGTGGAAGGCATGGGGGAGGGAGAGAAACCATGGAATGGCATTTTCCAGCCACTTTTCATTGAGAAGAACTTACCAGTTCTACTGCGTAGCAGGCTTCCCAGAGCTGCTTGATTAGTAAACTCCTCAGGAATGAAGCCATTTTCAACATGTGCCCCTGGGTGGGGCGGGGGGGCGGGGGGGGGGGGGTCAGTGTGCACACAGAGGTAGCAGCAAGACGCCACCAGGCTCAATGCTGACAAAGAAAGTGGCTGCTAATGAGAAAGCAGTTGCCCTTTGTCCAGATTTATAAGGTTTCTTGTAAAGAGACCCTCCCAAGCTAAGAGATGGCACAGGTCTGGGGCTTGTAAATCCTTTGATTTCTTGTAAACCTGATCACCGAGGGGCATGTGGCAGTATCCAGCCTTGAAGTCAACGGACAGGAAGGATGGTCGACCACCCTCTTCTTTTCTTTGCTCCCTATGCTCCACGAGCCCTTATGATCGGAAAAACACTGTCTACCTGATTTGACGAAAGGAGGCAGTGCCTTCCAAAATATTATATATTCTATGAACAATTGCTGAATGCCGTAGATGGGGCAGGCACAGTTGAGTGTTGGAGCCTATCAGAATCAGCGCACAAAACAGACAAAATTCCCTGCCCCCACAGAGCTCACCATTTAGGGCCTCAGATCCCAAGATCATTAGGATTGGAATGTAATTCGGTGTTTAGATTAGACTCACAGAAGTGAAGGAACTTGCCCAAAGTTACATAGCAGAACCAAATCCAGAGGCGCATTCTTCCAAGTCCCTCCCCGGCGCTCACTCTCCCTACCACACCATCCCCAGCCCGGAAAACCTATTTCTATGGCTTGGACCTCTCTCTTCCTCTGCTGAAGAAGTTTCTGGGGGAAAGTATGCTGATGAATGGCAGTGTGGCTGTATGTTACAGATTTTTGTTTAACTGGGAGTTCTCAAGTTCTCTCTCAAAGTGCTTATAATTTAGTGAAAGAAACAGGGCATATCTGCATGAAACTATTACAGGAGCACATCCAAGTTAGTGTAACTGCACTAACAAATAGATTTTACCTGCTTTGCTCATACGGATATTGCCTAAGTAAATGCATGCCTCTGTCTCCTAGTAAGTGTGGGAAAGTTCCTGTGTTTAGCTCCAAATTCTGCCTCCCTCCAAGAGTATCCTTAGTGAGCTTCATTTTCCAAGGCTTCAGTTTCATCTTCTCTTAACTCTAACTAAACTCCTCTTAATTTTCTCAGTAGCATTTCTAGCCTATAATTAACATGAATTTCCACAGCAACACAAAGTGCCCTGACACATTCTGACAAGGTGCTAACACGGAGCTCTGAGCCCAAAGAAAACTGCCTACACACACACACACACACACACACACTTAACTGTCCTTTAATAGGAGTGATTTACATGATTTCTGAAAGTACTCTTATTAATCACATTAGCAGTAGTTCTGTTTTCTGTTTCCCTTCCAGTCAGATGTCTGGAGAAACAGCCCTGACACCTGTTTTGATTCCTTGTAAATATGTTGCTGTTATTGTACTAGCAAAACACACCCTACCTTTTCTAACCCCCAGTGGGTTACTAATTAAGAGTATCATCCCTTCAGCAACACAATAATCCCTGATTTCTGGGTTGTCAATTACTCTCCTGGTAAGTTATTAGAACTACTCCCACAAACTTTACCATGTGGACCGAACTCTCGGAAAGATCTCATCCTTTAACAATACTTCCTCTTGGTCAGTACTTCTTTTGCTGCCAGGACAATCTGTAGACCCACCAACACCTGCCCATCTGTGGTAGGCAAGCGCCAGGGGGACAGATCTTAGTACCTGGACCCCTGAAAGGAGCCACACCTCCAGTTTCTAATGGATCTCCCTGCAACCCCCATTACCTGGGGGGTGTCCACAGATGTCCACACATCATTAAATCTGTAATGTTTTCACCCTGGCTAGTGTAGCTCAGGTGGGCCTGCAAACCAAAGGGTCTCTGGTTCGATTCCCAGTCAGGGCACATGCCTGGGTTGCAGGCTGGGTCCCCAGTGGGGGGCACATGAGAGGCAACCACACATTAATGTTTCTCTCTTTCCCCCCTCTCTAAAAATAAATAAATAAATAATCTTTTAAAAAATTAAATAAATCCATAATGCTTTCAAGCATGTGGAAATTACCTGGCACCAAGGTGCCAGCAGATTCAGTGTCTGGTGAGGACCCACTTCCTAGTTCAGAATGGCCATCTTCTGTGTGTCCTTCATGGCAGAATTGGGCAAGGGAGCTCCCTGGGGTCTCCTTTATGAGGACTCTACCCTCATGACCTAATCTCCTCCCACAGGCCCACACAATCACTTTGGGGATTAGGTTTCATCTTGTGAATTTTGGGGGGGTCACAAACATGCAGTCCATAGCACCTTCATACCCATTAGGGTGGCTAATAAAAAAGACCGACAGTAACAAGTGTTGACAAACAGACTATGGAAACTTCATGCACTCCTGCTAGGGTTGTAAAATGGTGTAGCCACTGTTGAAAACACTTTGAAGTCCCTCTAAAGGTTAATCATAGAGTTACCATATGATCCAGTAATTGTACTCTGAGGTATATACCCAAGAGAAATAAAATTTATATCCACACAAAAGCTTATATAAAAATATTCATAGCAGCATTCATAATTCATAATAGTCAAAAAGTGGAGCCCTGGCTGGTGTGACTTAGTAGCTTCAGTGCTGGCCTGCAAACCAGAAGGTTGCAGGGTCTATTTCCCAGTCAGGGCACATGCCTGGGTTTTGGGCCTGGTCCCCAATTTGGGACATGCGAGACGCACCCAGCTGATGTGTCTCTCATGTATGCATCGATGTTTCTCTCTCTTTCTCCCTTCCTTCCCCTCTCTAAAAATAAATAAACAAAATCTTAAAAAAGTTGAAACAGTCCAAATATCCACCAACTGATGAGTGGATAAATAAAAGGTCATATACTCATACAGTATTGTTTAACAATAAAATGTAATGAAGTACTTGGTGCTACAACATGATGAACTTGGAAACTTCATGCTAACAGCAGACCCAGGACTAGAACACAGGTAGTCTGTCTCTGAGCTGTACACACTGCCACCCCATTGATTTTCACACTGTCACCCCATTGCTTAGGAGCATTCTGGTCATGCCTTGTTGTTTGAGACCATTTCGGGTACTCTCCCTCAGAACCTCCATAACCTCTAGTGTTCCGTGTTGTGCCACAGGGTCAGCAGAGTGCAAAGGAAAGCCGTCAGTGCCATTCACAGCCTGCTAAGTTCTCACGACCTGGACCCACGCTGTGTCAAACCAGAGGTGAAGGTCAAAATTGCTGCCCTTTACCTGCCTTTGGTTGGCATCATTTTGGATGCTTTGCCACAGCTCTATGACTTTACAGGTAACCATACTTTCTGTTTCCTTCTCTGGATTGATGGGGGACCCTGCCAAATGTTCCACTTGAATGAGGTTTCTGTCGTTAGCTCTAGTGCTGATATGGTTATGTGAACAGTTCTGCTCACTGGTGCTCCCCAAACCTTCTTACAGCCCCAATACGTTTTTTTGTTTAAGGCACATAGCCCTGTGTATGTTTTTTATGTAGAAATTATTTGTTCATTCATTCATTCATTCATTCATTGGTCTGGTGGTATATAGTGAACTTTGTAAACTATACACCACAAAGGATGAGATAATAACAGAATCACAATCCCTTTGGAGATTACTACTCCAATGCCTTAAAATAAAGGTACTCCTTATCTTTTCTTTTATGAGTGCTTAAGCAAAGAAGCAGCTGCAAATGAACATAAACAATCGCTCCATGCCAAAAAAATAATAAAGCATGGTGTCCTTCAGCATTAGGACATTCTGCCATAGCAGAGGAATTTTGCCTTTGGTACTAAGAAGCCGATGCTAAGGTTTGGAAGTAGGTAACTCACAAAGAAAGAGAGGAAAGGATGAATTGTCTCAAAGGGTGTGTATTACAGTGTGGATTAGGGAATGTAAATGAAAGAAAATGCCCTGCACCTGAGAAAAACAATCCCATTGCCTACACACACACACACATACACACACAGGACTCTGACCACTTCAGAATGGTTCTTGCTTTTCCCCTAACTCAAGAAAGGTTCTTAGAAATTTCCACTGCCCCCTGGCTGATGAAGCATCCTGGGGTCTGAGGAATGCTCACATGAGCCCAGCATCCCGGCAGGCAATAATCCTTGGAATCTTGGAACCATCCGCATTTTCCTGCTTCCTCTAATGAAAAGTATCATTCATGTGTGAGTAAATTATTTCTAAAATCATTGTTGGTAAGAATTATTTAGCTCATCAAATGAGCAAAAAAACAGCCAAGGAAATGACAGAAGCAAGCTTAGTACACAGGGTGAGCAAGCTGCGGGGTGAGATGCCTAGAGCTTCCTCTCGTAGTGCCCGACTGGAGGGTGAGCGGAGAGCAGAGTCATCTTCAGATTTTTAAGATGTAGTTCAGAGCAGGGTATCTTGCGGACCATTGCCAGAGATTTGCACGAAAGTTTCTAAAAAGTCTCATTTAAAGACCCATCACTGGTTTGTTCCCAAAGCACACACATTGTCCAGAGATTCCTTGCTGATTAGAATTTTCCAAATCAGTTACTTGGGATCAAAACTTTTTAGCACTTTGTCTTTGAACCTTTTAAATCTCAATAATTTCTTTTCTTATGCATTGAACCTTATGCTTGTGATTTAGTAACAAATGGGTAAACAGTAAAAAGTATCCCATTATTAATGTGATATAATACATCTATTGTATATGTAATCTTTAGTTTGATAAACTAATAAGAATATAGTCTTTAAAAAAGATATAGCCCTGGCCAGGTGGCTTAGTTGGTTGGAGCATTGTCTCATATACCAAAAGGTTGTAGGTTTGATTCCTGGTCAGAGCACATACCTAGGTTGTGGGTTCAATCCCTGGTCAGGGCATGTACAGGAGGCAGCTCATCAATGTTTCTCTCTCCCTTCCTCTCTCTCTAAAATCAATAAACATATTCTCAGGTGAGGATTAAAAAAATAAGAAAAATTAAATTAAATTAAGAGGATACAACTTAATTCAAACTCCAGCTCATTTATTACTATATGGGACCTTTGAGGAGATCCTCAGCCTTTCAATGACTTCCCTTTCCTCAGGAGGAAAAAGGTGAAAACGGCGCCTACATCTCAGGAAGCACGAGAACTTCTTCTATAAGAGCATTTTGTGCAGCACATGTTTAGATCCTTCCTTCCTTTTCTTGTACCCGTGGCCCTATGCATGTTTAAAGGAAGTGAGAATGCATCCTCAAATATCCCTATAATATTATCAGGTCTCATATAAGTTCTATGTGTCAATCATTTTACTATTTGTTTAAAACTCCAATTGCCTCAAAACATAATACTGAATTATTTTTTTTTAATTGAGCTCTTAAAAAAAACTGAGTTCTGTTTGCAGAACATTAGCAGATGAAAATACTGTTCACACTCTACTTTTTCTGAAAAATTGAAGGTCCAAATACTGATAATGTAGACAGGTCTAATAAAATATGAGTTGTTAACAGATCAATCAGATGCAAGTGTTTTAACACACTTTTCTAAGCATTTTCTAAGTACTTTCTGTATTTAGAAATACAGAACACTACCAATACTTTTTGGTAGTGTTCTTAAAAACCAACCCTTTGAACCTTTCTGTTTGCATGCCTCCATACCTATGTGTAAAGTATGTCTCTATTACAGATGTGATAAATTAGCATTCACTTCCAACACTTAAAAATTAATAAAGTATTGCTTAATTTATGATAATAGCTTGTCATTCTATAAGATACTTGTTTAATGCTACAATTATAGGTTCCTTTATGTTCAGTTATTATTTAAAGTATGTGAATAAATTTTCTAAATATTATAGGAAAGTGTTACGAAAGCTTTGAGATTTTCATTTTCACAATTTGAAACATTAATTTCTAGCAGCGTCTTGTCCTGGACATTCTGTCTTTTTTATTAGCCTGCTTTTCCCTGTATATAGTAACAGATAAATAATGCTAAACATCAGGTTTAAAGTTACTGTGCTGCCTTTAGGACTGATAGGGACCAGTCACACATTGGGTATTGGGTAGGGGACATAGGAAAGCACCATCTTTGGCTTGACATTACCAAAGATTTTGTTTAAGACTTAAATTTTGGGGTTGGTTTTGAGGACCACTGTTTTTATTTTTTTTATTGTATTTTTCCATAAGACAACTATTTAAAGCAGTTTTCAGCTTACAGCAAAATTGAGGGGAAGGTGTAGAGACTCCCCATACACGTACCTCCTGCCCCCACACATGCATCGCTTCCTCCATTAGCAGCATCCCCCACCAGAATGGTGGGTTTCTTACAATTGATAAACTACACTGACGCACCGTTATCACCTAAAGTGCATAGTTTACATTGGGTTCACTCTTGGTGGTGTACATCCCAAGGGTGTGGATAAATGTGTGATACGTATCCATCTCTGTAGTACCATAAGGAGCTCCTCTGCCTGAATACTCCTCTGTGCTCTGCGTATTCATCCCTCCCTTCCCCCTAACCCTCCACAACCACTTAACTCTTACCGTCTCCATAGCTTCGCCTTTTCCAGGATGCCACGTAAGTAGAATCACATAGAATGAAGCCAATCGGAAAGGCTACAGAAGTAGAATCATATAGTATGTAGCCTTTCCAATTGGCTTCATTCACTTAGCACAATGCATTTAAGGTTCTTTCATGTCTTTTCATGGCTTGCTAGCTCATTTCTTTTTAGTATTGAATAATATTTCATGGTCTGGATGTACCAGAATTTTTTCATCCATTCGCCTGCTGCAGGACATCTTGGTTGATTTAAAGTGTTGGCAATTATTAAAGAAGCTGCTATAAACACTTGAATGCAGGTGTTTACGTGGACATAAGTTTTCAGCTCCTTTGGGTAAAAGCCAAGGAGCACGACTGCATTGATGAAACCAGTGATGTTTGAATTGCAGCTGCAGATCCCCGTGGTGGAAAAAACCGCACCAGTGGTTCGGATGAAGAACAAGAAGGGATCGGTGCAATTAACCAGAATGTGGCACTGGCCATCGCTGGGAATCATTTTAATTTGAAGACAAATGGAACAATGCTGTCTTCCCTGGTATGTTGCCCATTTCTCTAGTTTATTTTTCATTTTATGTCTCTTCCCATCTTCTGATGAGCTTGTTCTCATATTCACCTAGTAGAACCTACCATAGAGTAGGCAGTGAGATTTCTGCTGTATTGCTTGATGCTAGAAGGAGCCACTATGAGGCTGGCAGCTGTGCAGGGAAACGGTGCAGATGAGGCTGCGCATGGTCGGGCAGGGTGCTGGCCCCAGCAGGAGAGTCACAGATCAAATTCGGACAGTCTCAGTGGGCCAAGGTCAAGGCTCAGAAAACCAGGAAAGAGGTGAACCTGGGGAATCAGATTATTGCAGAGGATCAAACCAAGGCTCCCTCAGGTGGGAGGTTTGAGCTATGTTTATTCTATGTATTTCTCATTCACAGTGTGTCTGCCTCCAAAAAATGAGTGAAGGTTACTTGACAGAGACTTCTTAAGCAAAGGTCTTCAGCTTCTCTAGGTTCCCAGAGACTCTGAGCAAAGGCATTTGACTCTGTCCTCACGCACGGACTGTGGGTTTAAAGAGGGGCTCTTCCTGGAATAAACCTTCTGATTCACTTGAGACACAGTCTCTCTCTGTTCCTGGATGATCTCTGACCATCCCTTTGCCAAGTCAGCTCTGCATCCTCCGGCTAGTTTAACTGAGCATTACTGTGTAGAGACTATCTGCGGAGCACGCAACTCGGTTCTCTCCTGGGAAGGCAGCATCTAGACCTAACTTGTCTTTGCTGGATGGCTTTCTTCTCTTTCCTCCAGCATGTAGTCACCCTGCCACCCACATCCCCAGGAAACAAACCCCCATGAGGGTTGGAGGGCCAGAAGGAAGAAAAAGACATTTGACAGTTGACAGCACTCATCCTATAGTTTGGAAAATACTGTGTTTAATGACTTCCTCCACTTTCTAATATCCATCGTAGGAAAGTTAGCTTTTTGAGGTGCCGGGTGCCTTTTACATTGTCGTTTGATCTAAGGGCAAACGCCAAATGTCCAAAGCTCATCTATTAGGAGATATTCCCTGTGAAATTATATCTAAAGATTTCATATCTTCTTATCACCCTACTCAGAAAAACTAAAGTAACGTCATGAGCCCTATCATCCCCATCAACACCGACATTTCCATCACATACTCACAAATACCTCATTGCAAATTCACCACTGTATTCCACTGGGTGTTAGCTACGTCACATGCACCAAGGCTGCGGCCACATACTGTTCTTTGTGCCAATTTGATAAGTAGCAGAAAGGATGCCCAGCACTCTAACATGAACTCTCGTGGCCAATGTATTAAAGGAAATAGCCTGAAGTCCCACACCCACACACCCAGGAAGACATAAATTGTGGTTAAAGTCACATTGCAGAGGACTCCACTAAATTATGGATTTGGTTAATTTGTTGAGCATATTATACTTTAGACTCTGTGACAAAGAAGTTAAATTCTGAACAGTTAGGGCATTTCTGGAACCTAGCCAGGCTAGTTCTCTACTGTAAGACTCTGCTTTAAGTTGTCCAGTGTCCAGATTGAGGCAGAAATACTTAGCAGCATGGGAGCCCCTTTTTATCATTGAGATTGCGGGCATGGGGTGGGGTCAAGGTCCAGGGCAGGCCACCAGACCACAGAGCTCCTGAGGCAGAGAATGTCCAAAGATACGTGGCTAAAAGCCTGGCTCAAATACTGCCCCAGGTGAGCCCTTTGTCCAGGCAGCCCAGCTCAAAGAACACAGCTTCCCCTGTAGGAAAAGGCCAAGTTCGTGGAGACAGACCCTAGCCAAGTTAAAAGTACAGTTAGAGTGTTCTAAGAGATTAACACCCCCTAAAACTTTCAATGTTTCTGTTGCTCACCTTCTTCCCCTGCATTTTTCTCCATCTGCCTGCTTCCAGCCCTATAAGCATTACAACATGCTAAATGCCGACACAACCCGAAACCTCATGATCTGCTTCCTCTGGATCATGAAAAACGCAGACCAGAGCCTCATTAGGAAGTGGATTGCTGACCTGCCATCGATGCAACTCAACAGGATTTTAGATCTCCTTTTCATCTGTGTCTCGTGCTTTGAGTACAAGGTAGGTGTGTGATGGCTCGGTTTTAGAGTCATGTGCATCTCCCAAGTCCCATCCTGTCTTGTCCTTGTCCCCCTCTTTTTGGGCAATGGAGGCATCAGTAATTTTTCTTATTTCTGTATTAAAATCCATACCTACTTGCATATCCATAACCTCTGTAGATTCCACAGGGAAAGGATCCCTGCCTTCTACAGAGAGAGCTCCACTCCCGTGAACAGGATTTAGCCATGGGATCCCCCAGAACAGGGTCTCTGTGTAGCACATGTCCAAAGTGGCTGGAGCCACCTGGAGTACATAGACCTCCCCATGGACAGAGATCTTACCAAACTCAATGTCCTTCTCCCTCTGTCCTGTCCAGGGAAAGCCAAGTTCTGACAAAGTCAGCACCCAAGTCCTGCAGAAGTCAAGGGATGTCAAGGCCAGACTGGAAGAGGCTTTGCTCCGTGGTGAAGGGGCCAGAGGGGAGATGATGCGGCGCCGGGGTCCAGGTGCATTGGATCTGCCCTTCTCTGCTTTCTGTCAGAGAGTTCTGCGCCGTCTGTGGGAAGGAATGTCCTCCCAACATGAGGAGACACCATCACTGACTTAAGGCATTATGGGAATAGAGACCAGCAGGTTTGGGATTCTGCGTATGGAGTGTATAATGTTAGCCCTGTGTCTATCAGGGAAAGCTACTTTCCTGAGGTCACAGGAGCCCCAGAAATGTCCCCAGGGGTGGTGGTTAGAGATCACATCCAAGAAGGGGAGTCACAGTACGAGAGAAAAGGTGTCTCTCTCAGGGCTGAAGCCTCTCCACAGGATATTTGACCTTGTCTCCGTGGAGCATGGTCAGCACACTGGGTAGTTCTAGTTCCGAGATCACCTCCCCAAATCATTCAGAATAGAGGGAAGGGCTCAGGTACCCTCAGTCTTACTGATAGCTCGCCTGATGCAACGGGACATGAAGATTGGAACTTGAAAGGAGCTCAGCTGTTTCAGGGGTGGATGGGCACCTTCATTTGACAGCCACCCTGTCCTTTTCAGTAACTCAGCGAGAACCTCCAGAGTTTCACTGGAACCCTGCATTCATGAGAACATGCTCACCAGCACCCCAGAAAGGCAGGGTTTCTCCTAAAGCTCTAGCTTATAAATCAAAGAGCAAGCCAGTGTGGACACGGACAGGGGCTTTGTCTCTTAGCAGCATCCAGCATGGATTCTAATTAGCCAGAGAAACAATGCTGAGTCCTCTTAGTTGACATTATTACAGCACTTCTGGTTATTTTGGAGGGTTTCACGCTAATCAAATTCTTATCATGCATTTCTGAACTCCTAGGGAATGACCGGTTTTCATGCCTAAGTGAAAATTTGAGATGGAAGAAGGAGCAGACACATTGGCGGCAAGCTAATGAGAAGCTAGATAAGTGAGTCACTCAGCAACTTTGTGCTACCTTTACCTAAAGTTCCAAACTATTTTTCCCAGGCTACTTGTATTACTATTTCCTTACAAGGGTAAGAAACTAAAATCATATTCTATGTAAATTCGGTTCATCCAGGGGCTTGGTATAATCAAAGGTATAAGTTATGATTTCCAGCTCTTAAACATTTATCACATTGATAAACATTTAAAGAAAACAAATATTTAGCCATCTCAGATAGCTTCTCCAAAGCTGCTGCTGGGGATAGCACAGGGTACCCAGGATCACGTAATGTCAATTTGCATTTCCTCTCCAAAAATGTGCACAGACCTGTTCTTCAGAGATGTTTATATCGGCATCACATAAAATTATTTTTTAAAATTGGAAACATTCTAAATGCTCAAGAATAGGGAAATATTAGGTTGGCATTAAAATGTTTTGAAATCATTTTAATGATATGGGAAATGCTTATGATGTAGTTAAAGAAGTAAAAGCAGGATAGACACTTGATTTGAGAGTAGAATCTTAAATCTCTAACTATATATAGTAAATACATTCTTAATTTACTAGAAGGAAATTTACCAAAATACTAGCAGTGGTTTTCTTTTGGAAGTAATTGATGTTTTTTTACTTTATGCTTTGCTTAATTCCTACTATGGATGTAGTATTATGTATATCATCAGAAAAAAAATTATAAAGAAATAAGAAAAATCTTGCTTGGATTGAAATATATGAGATGTGTGTGTGTGTAGGTATGTATATGCACAATAATCTGGATATATGAGGACACAGAACTAAGTATGTTGAATATATAGCACATGTCTGCTCTTCCCCTTAGCAGCAGGTAACCTAACGGATCCCAGAGTGCACTGAGCAAAGCATTGCACAGCTAACGGCACGCCCACCACACACTTGGCACAGCGTAGGAAGGGTATCCCCATGGTGTGTAAAGCACCCATCACAAGGGAGTGGAGGGTGGGGCAGACTTGAGTAACAATGTTAGTTTATAATTAAATATAAGTTACTGTCTTTGTTGTTGCCACAGAATGCGTCATTCTGATCCACTTATAAGACTCTTGGAGACCCTAATTCATTTTAAAACATTAAAGAGATAAACACATTTTTATTATAGATGTTACTTGGAAAGCCCAGTTATTGGTCTTATTAATGACATCCATTTGGTTTAGGTATTTTATTCTTGTTCTATGTCTCCTGAACTGATTTATAAGATACTGGTTCTCAGAGTCCGTAAGTTCTAGACCAGGCAATGAACAACAACAAAAAGCTCTGACCGGTGTAACTCAGTTGGTTGGGCATTGTCCCACAAACTGAAAAGTCACTGGTTAGATTCCTGGTCAGGACACGTGCCTGCCTGGGTTGTGGGTTCGATCCCCGGTCGGGTTGCGAGGCAACCGATTAATGTTTCTCACATCAGTGTCTCTCTCCCTCTCTTTCTCTCTCGCTTCCCGACTCTCTAAAAATAAATAAATAAATAAGTCTTTTAAAAAAGTGTTTTAAGCATGCATGTAGTAGGCGATGCAGAACTGCATAGATGGTTAGGACATCTACTCTATGAGATTAAAAGAAGAGCTTAACAAGGCATGTTTTGCTTGGACGGTGTAAACTGACATTTTGGGAAACCTTTCCCTTTCACTTGCAGAAACAGCGCCATGCTGAGCCTTCTCACTCAGGGTCTCGCAGTTCTCTCTCCTGGGTTCTCGGCCCCTGAACTCCCTGGTGCGCTGCTCACTGTCAGAGCTAACGATCCACCTCTGCAGATTTTCAGGGGTGGTGCCTTTTTAAAATTGCCTTCGTTCCCCTTCCGTCTTCCTTTTTTAAAAGACACCATAGCAAAATTAAGCTGCTCAATTTAGAAAATTTTTTTGGAAAACTTTCTGTAATTATGATAGTGGTGTCTCGCACCACTTTCAGACCATGTGTCAGTCATTCTGGCTCTGTTCCTTTTCGGGCAGTAGTTTCTAACCTGGGCTGTATGTTAGAACCACCCAGGAGCTTTTAAAGCTTCCAGTACCCAGATGTACCTGTGGCCATTTAATTTGGAATCTCCGGTGGTGGGACCCAGCAATCCGCATTTGGTAAAACTCCCCAGGTGATTCTATTGTGCTGTCAACTTTGAGAATCACTATTTCAAAGGAATAGTTAATGGGCTTTTGAAAAGCCAGATTAGCACTGGTGGTGGTCGCAGGACAACACGAGTGTACTAAATACCACCAAACTATACACTCAACAACGGTTAATATGGAAAATTGTGTGTTATACGTATTCTAGCATGATACAAAATTTGGGGGAAAAAAGGAATTAGGATACCCTAGCCCTTCACCATCCGCCATAGCAGCCACCGTAGCAGTAGTATAAGGGGAAGATACACACCGGATTTTGAAGACTGAGTACAGGTGAAAGAATGGAAACTATCTCATCAGTAATTTTTGTAGTGATTACACATTGACAATATTTTTGATATATTGAGATAAATAAAATGCATTACAATTAATTTCACCCATTTTGTTTTGCTTTTTTTAGTGTAGCTCCTGAAAAATAGAAAATGACATATGTGGTCCCCATTGTGTTCCTGTTGGATAGCATTGCTCTGAATCTACACCTATCAGTGAATTAATGAAATGTATTTTAGCTTTTAGAATTTACTTATTTTACACAAATATCATCAATTGGAGAATGAGAAAAACATGTAAAGCAGCTGGGGACCAAAGAGCCTATACTAAGCATGAAATCATTTAAAACTAAGGGAAATATTTATTCAGAGGTATCAATGGCATGAACACCAGTGCCACCCCCACCGTTAGGTGAAGGGGTCTCAAGAGCAGCTGGTGATCCGGATCCAAGCCTTTGGAGCTCACCTCATGACACCCTGACCCCTGTGCTAACAATTTGGCCACTAGGACATCTTTGGAAGGTCAATTTTTTCCACTCCCCTTTCCTGGCAACTAAATTTAGATGATATCCATCTCCAGCTTCCCTTGGATTTTGTGAGAATGGATGAAATTGTGCATAAAACGCTCTGAGTCCCTAAAATGTAACCTAGTAGATAAAGAGCACCAGTCAATTTTCCACTCCCTAGTGGGCAATAGCCAGTCATGAACATCCAGTAGGATATTGGAAGGCCCGCCCCACAGGAATGCAGTCTCGCCTCCCACTGGAAAAGGACAAAAGGCCCGCACTTGACTGTGCAACCCCAAGGCAGCCTCTGAGAAGTCAAGAGACTGCCTCATCCCTGACCCAGTTCTGAAGCATCACCCTTTCCTAATCCAGCAGCATTGCTGTTTGCCAAATTCACATCCCACTCAGTCTCTCCCCCTTCAGTTGGTTGCAGAGGCTCACATGTGGAGATGGTTCTTAAGCATGAAATGCAGGAATGTTCCTGAGGCTTTATGCAGCAGCTTGACTGGCTAGCGTAATTGCTGGTAGCAACCAGTGATTACTTTTCTATCCACCTTGTTATTTCTGTAATTCTCGTCATTATTTATAATAGTGAGAACGAGGATAGATTCAAGACTCTACCTAGAAAATCTTTTTAACCAGACGCCAGTCACAAAAAGCACCCTGCGCTCCTTAGTTACCCATAGCCAGCTTGCTTTGTATTCATCCAAGACTGACTATTTAGAAGATTTCTTTATGCCTTGTTGCATAGATTGCTAGCATTGGGATATGGCCAGGTTTGATATGTGCTTTAATTTGACCTCTTTTTTCTTTCTTAGAACAAAGGCAGAGTTAGATCAAGAAGCCTTGATCAGTGGCAATCTAGCTACAGAAGCAAATTTAATCATCCTGGACATGCAGGAAAACATCATCCAGGTGAGGACAGCAAACACCCGATCTCTTTGGCATGAGTATGTTTACTGAGATTTCACAAAGAATTCTTTAGAGGAACTTGTCAAAGAAATAAACATGATCTCTAAATGCCTTTTTAAAAAGAAATGAAGTTAGGCAGTTTACAAGTGTCCAAATTACAAATTCCAGAGATAATGAACATTCTTCAGGCTTTTTTGACTTGCTGTTCACTTGGAATGAGTTAGGGGCTTTATAAACTGGACCCTTGTAGTTAAATCTGCCTGAGTGTTTCAAGTTTATAATGTGCTGGTGGGCTTATAGTTCAGTATCTAGAATAAGGATGGTTGCTAGGGTTGTTTATTGTTTGTTTTGGGTGGGTCAACTCCAGTTGAATTACGGTTGATGTCTGGTATAGGAGCTACGATTATGACTGGATTCAGTGTAAAAAAGAGTGTGTCTGTTTTGGACACAAATTAGTGACGGAAAGTCATTTGTGCGCTGAATTTGCCATCCCTGCTATAGAAAAGTATAGCATCACTGTGAACAGTAATCACTGTGAACAATACAAGTCATCACATTAATTTCATCTTCTAAGTGAATGTGTCCCAAAATTACCAAGACGTCTAAGTTATATTCGGTTTTTAGTTAACCTGAAAAATTAGTCCTTTATGTGTTTCCAGTGAGAAATCATTAGAGTAGATCCAATGTTTGTTTGGGGGGGGCGTGGCTAGAAGAAGAAAAATTGTTGAAACACAGTGGCATTTTAGGTATCCAACTTTCAGGTTGTCTAAAATCAAGGTAATCCTGGTACAAAAATAAAGATAAAAAGTATGTGGTATTGTTGACAACTGAAACGCTTGGCATCCCATTGGGTATATCTTTATGTAATACAACTTTGAGTGCTGCGTACTTAATGCCAGTCCTCAACATGTATTTGCAGTTTTCAGAGAAAGCTGAAACTTGTCATTATCTCTGGTGGTTTTAATCTTACTGTCTCTAATAAACAAACTCGTATGTAGAAACGTCTCTGCCACCAAGCAGCCCCTATTGTTCTGGGAAGCCCACAGTTGCGTTTTGAAGCTCAAGGGAAAGCTGTGCCTGGTATACAAAGAAAGAACATTCCAAAAGCTTTTGCCCAGGGTGGGGGAGGTGTGCCTTATAACTTAGTTTATCAGCCCAGAATTAGGCATAAACCCCAAATAAATTGGGAGTTTGGGAACAAAATCTTTTGGAGATGGGTCTTCGGTTCTCATGCTAATGGATGTATGCAGTGCTTTACGAAACCTTGTGATCTCAGATCGAAAGAAATAGGACTTCAGCCATCCCTGTGCTAGTTGTCAAAAGTGTCTGCTTGTGTCTTCACCCCTCAGTGCCCTGGCACAGCCCAGGGTTCAGTGATGCTCTTCTTCCATTTCCCCAGGCAACCTCCGCTTTGGACTGTAAAGACAGCCTGCTGGGAGGTGTTCTCAGAGTCCTGGTGAATTCTCTGAGCTGTGATCAGAGCACCACCTACCTGACTCACTGCTTTGCAACACTCCGTGCTCTCATTGCCAAGGTAAACACGGATTGCTTGTTTTCTGACTCTTAATTAAGAGTTAAGATTCTCATCTGGCTTCCTACATCTCCCTTCAGGTGTACCCAAACCCACAGAGTATTCTATTGACGCCGCAGTGAAGGTCTGAAGTCTCCCCTAGAAAGAAAGCAGATGCACCATGGAGACGAAAAACAGGGGCCCTCACACTTGCAATGTGGGCTGAACTATAGAAGTTTGGACTGGCCACTCACCGGAGATATCAGAGCAAAAGTGCATTGAGCAACTTTGCCTTGCACTCTTGTCTCTAATACCTCATCTGAGTGAGATTGAAGTTCTATGCATGTCACCCATTAGTAAGTCGTATAAAAATGTCATGTCATAAAATGTCAGAAAGTTTAGAAATAAATTTTTCTTTTTCTTAGCCCAAATATAGATATTCCTTAAGTAAAGTGGTTTAAGGCAGTTCACATTCTCCCCCTTTATTGCAAATCTCAGTTGATGCCTTCTACATGAGATCTTTCCATTTAGAAAGTGAAATTCTGCTTTCCCCATGCAGAATCACTTTCTCTTTCTTAGTCACCAATAATTTTTAGGGAGTCCAGTAAGGCAGGATGATTCCTTCAGAGTTGTGACTTTGCCGGTGAATGCAACCTGGCTGACAAAGCAATTAATTATGCAGCCGTTCTTCGTTGTGCGGTTCATAATTAAATCTTAAGTCAACTCCATCACTTCAATTCATCCTCTGAGTCAAGTAGCTCATTATCTTTATGGAGCCACGCATTAACTTTTCTGGGCTTTTTGCTTGTCCAAGCAGACATTCGCATAGTTCAACAAGCATCCAGAAAGCATATGAAAGCAAGTGATGCCTAATAGCCCCTTATGTCTCTCCTAGTTCGGCGACTTGCTGTTCGAGGAGGAGGTGGAGCAGTGTGCAGACCTGTGTCAGCGTGTGCTGCACCATTGCAGCAGCAGCATGGACGTCACCCGGAGCCAAGCCTGCGCCACCCTCTACCTCCTCATGAGGTTCAGTTTTGGAGCCACCAGTGTAAGAGCTCACACCAGAAGGGTGATCCAGATTCAACAGAGAAAGTCAATGCAAAGCACTGGTTGAGGAAAAGTTCGCAGGGTTGCAATTTACTTCTTCCTGTGTGAAGAAACAATCAAGTATGCAGATGGACAGCAGCCTTTGTTTGAATTTGCATTCAAAAGTAAAATCAAAACTGATGAATGCGGTGGTTTCCACATGCATGTTTAAATAAAAAAGATAAATGAATATATGTAGATTAAAAGTTGGCATCTGTAGGGAAAAATACAACAGGCAAGTTAAGAATTCAAAAGAATTTGTCCTATTTATAAAGTTTGCTTAACTGGTTCCATAATGACCTGTGGAAGGTGATTATTATCATTACACCTTAGTTTTCATTGAAGCTTAGGCGGCTTTGGAGTTGTTTTATTGCAAAAGATTCAACTTTTGCTTTAGCTTGTCTAGAGATTGATATGTTCAGTTGGAATTTACATTTGTAGTCATGTTAATGGGCATGCTCAAGTGATATTAAAAGATAAATTGGCCCATGGGAGAAAGCAGTGTTCTCAGAATGTATTAGGTATAACTGTTTAAAAGAGGACTTTAGAATAGTCATATTTCTACATGGGCCTGGAAGGAAAGGAGAAACAGAAAGTCACCGCCTACCCAGAGTCCAGGATCTTGGAAATCCCAGCCATTGAGAGAGATCCTGTTCCTCTTTGCAGTTTAATTAAAATTCCAAGCAGAAAAATCTTGGCACAAAAGGAGACATCCTGTGACCCAACTTTGTAAGAAACTTCTAGCCTGGCAGCATGGAGGCTGCCCAGGCCCCAGTGAAAATTTAAAGGGAGCTGACAGATTTACGTCGGAGCAATATCCTTTTAAACCATTTAAACAATATGCATCTTATACAAAGTACACCTCATCTTTCATGGAGAGAAAAGAAGATGATTGAAACTGCGTAAAACATTGGAGTTATTGGTGTCTGTCTCTACTGTCTTCAATTACCTACTAGCTGAATGCCTCTTATTTGTTCCATTGTTTCTTTTCCCTAATGCAGAACTTTGCAAGAGTAAAGATGCAAGTAACCATGTCTCTGGCATCTCTGGTGGGCAAAGCGTCAGACTTTAATGAGGAGCACCTGAGAAAATCCTTGAGGACGATCTTGGCCTATGCGGAAGAGGACGAGGCCATGCAGACGACACCTTTCCCCACCCAGGTAGACTGAAGAACACTCCTTGTCTCACGACTGGGTGGGGATCAACCACTAATAAATACGTATGTGTATATACATATATATGAATTTATGCATATGTATGTATGTGTGTATACATATGCATATATACACATACCACAATATAGTTATATATAAAATATATAGATATATATTTATAAAATACGTAAATATTATATATATATAAATAAAAATGTAGAACCTAAGCTGAGGTCCTAAGCTGCTTCCCGCTTGGTATAAAAAGCCCTGATGTTCTAGATAACAGTTTAGGGCATTTCAAGTTGCAAATAACTGAAACTAATAGTTCAAACTATGTAAATAGTGCAACTAGTTCAAACTATTTTTTTTTAAAAAAGGTAACCAAGAGGGGAAAATAGGATTCAGGATTCAGGGCTAATTCCTGTGTCCTAAGGGCCAGTGCACATCTGGGCCTCAGGAGCACCTGTACCTGCAAAGACGAAGGCTCCAGAGGACCCTGTCAATGCTGCCTTCCATTTGCAATCTTGACTCTTAGAGAAGCCTGCTCCTGGCTGCCCCTTGCACTTTCAGTGCGGTCCTGACTCGTTGCCCTGGACTACATACAAAGTAAAGATTATCTGGGCCTTGTACACTCACCTTTTGCAGGTAGAAGAACTGCTCTGCAACCTGAATAGCATCCTATACGACACAGTGAAAATGAGGGAATTTCAAGAAGATCCTGAGATGCTTATGGATCTCATGTACAGGTAAACTTCTCTGACACAATCAGGAGGGGGTCACTTGTGCATCTAGGGTTTGTCACAGTAGGGCTCCTGTTAATGTAATGATTATCACAGGCTCTGTGGGCACACTGTTTTGGATGACATCCAAAACCGTATATAGAAATTGGTAGAAATCAATCATTCAGAGTAAGTTGATTCATGTGCAAGTTGTCAGGAAGATCTCCCGAACTGAAAGTAAGATGCCTATTTTCTAACACTATCTCCTGCTTACCATAGGATGAGAGAAGAGAACTATCAACTGTTATATGAATTACTTCCTATACAATTTTTTACTATTCTATTAAAACATACATGTACAGTTTTATTTAAAAATCATATTTTACTCTGTAGTTTAAAAATACTGCCTTACAGCCCTTCTTCAGGAGAAACTACTTACAGAAGCAAATTGTTCTGATATGGTATAAAAATGGTAGTACTTTTGTCCCCTGTTATTTTGAGAAAAAGGAAAGAAAAGGAAGAAACCTGCTAGAGATCCATTAAAATACATATGGTTTGCCCTGGCTGGTGTGCCTCTGTGGATTGAGCCCCAGCCAGCCTGTGAACCAGGAAGTCTCCTGTCCAACTCCTCGTCAGGGCACAGGCCTGGGTTGCAGGCCGGGTCCCCAGTTGGTGGCGTGCAAGAGGCAACCAATCAATGATTCTCTCGCACATCCATTGGTTGCCTCTCACACATCCATGTTTCTCTCCTTCTCTTTCTCCCCCACTTACCCTCTCTCTAAAAACACAAATACAATCTTTACAAAAATAAAATAAAATAGATATCATTTTATCAGGTCTTTTTCCTCCCATAAAGCTTTAATTAAATGCTATTTCTTGGAGTCCAGAACACCTTAGACATGGAACGAAAACAGCTGGACTGATAAATGTTGGCCTTTTCTCTTGTATTCTGAATGTGTAGGTAAAACTCTTGGGGAAAAAAATTCTTAGAAAAACCAAGTGGCCATACACAGTAGAAAAGCAGTGTCATTAAGCAGTTGTCCTTGAAACTCTCCCACTCTGCCCTCAGAATTGCCAAGAGTTACCAGACATCTCCGGATCTGCGGCTGACCTGGCTCCAGAACATGGCAGAGAAACACACCAAGAAGAAGTGCTACACGGAGGCCGCCATGTGCCTGGTGCACGCAGCTGCCTTAGTGGCTGAGTACCTGAGCATGCTGGAGGATCATAGCTACCTGCCCGTGGGCAGCGTCAGCTTCCAGGTGGGGGCAAGTTCAGCTTTTCCTTTAGAGCGGCGGTTCTCGACTGGGGGTAGTTTTGCCCCGCAGGCTAGAAGGCTTTTGAATATTTCTGGAAGCATTTTTGGATGTTACCACTGAGGATGGGAGGGTGGGCGCTACCGGCATCCAATAGGTATAAGCTGGGGATGCTGCTAGACTTTCTAAATATAATGCTTAGGACAGTCCCCCTCAAAGAATTGTCTGGCCCCCTCAAAGAATCAATAGTGCCAAGGTTGAAAAACCTGCTTTAGTGTATTATATTTGCCTCTTTGTGTTGCTGCACCATCTTGGTTTGTTTTTTAAATTATTGATTACAATAAATGTAGAGTTGATAGGCACTTCACACATTCCCAAACATTTCACACCTGTGATTTCATCTGACCTCCCCACCCACCAGTGAAGCAGGCAGATAGGGAAGGTATTACTACACCCACTTCACAGATAAGGAAGCAGAGCAAGTTTTCTAAGGTTATTTAAACTCTTTCTCACAGACCTGTGAACCATGAGAACATTTTCCAAACATTGGAGAAATGATCTTCCTTACGGCCCATTCCTTGGATTACAGTTCCCAACTCTGTAGTATCCCATTCCCTAAGCCAAAAACCAAGGAAGAACCAATTTGATGTGGGAAGGGAAAAGGGGGATGAATCAGTGCATTCTTATGATGAGCTGAATGTTCCCATAGTTAGCAAAGGGAATTCGTTTGCCAGGCCTGAAAATTGATTCAAGCAAGAATGCTAAGTAGCCACTGGGACTGTTTTTACTAAATAGTTTAGCACAGTATTTAGAGGAGGAAAAAGTGTTAGGAGTACTGTTTGTTTGTTTTTTATGAGACATTATCTGTAGGAATGACCAACCCTAAAACCACAAACAATATAGTTAGTACAGTAATTAAGCCCCTTTCAAGCCAGACTCACAAAATGATAAGTGTTTGTACTATTATTATTTGAATTTGCATGACTGGTTTTGTAAAAGGCTTTGTTCTCATTATTGTTCTTCAACGCACTTTTGTGACGCTGTGTGAAGCAGAGGGAGGGCAATTGAAAGTAGCTTTCACCGGCTTAGAAAGGAAATCACTGAATCTGCTGCTGGTAGAGTCCGGAGCTTCTGATTTCCCAGAATACTGTTCACCTGCCACTCTGGGAATGCCTCATATTGTTAACTCCTCTTTTCTTACGGTCTTCGTAACAAAAATTTCTATTTTTTATCCTCAGCAAATAAACTTTCTTCTCAACTTAGCAATATTTGTTATAAAAGCCAAAAATTAAATCTCATTCAAAAAGCATAAAATATCACATTAGTTTTGTATCTGCTTCTTTCATCAAATTTATTTTGGTCATTTGTTATTATCAAGGGTAAATATTATAAGTGCTAGTCTTTCAATACCCAGAAAAATCTTTAGGTTTATCGCTTAGCTTTGAATTGTATTGTCCTCCTTTCTTGTTTCATTAACAGAACTATTAGTATTCTTTTATGCTTTTTCCCAATTATTCTATTTTATTTGATATCTATCACTTTAATAATTATTAAACCTTACAATTCTAATTTCATCTAGAATTTGGTTGATCTGCTTATACTGAGTCAAGCCTGGGCAAGATAGAATAGTTATTCTAGAAGCTACAGGAAACCCCACATTGTCCTGACATGGGGGTGCATATAGCTCTACTTTTTCATATTCTTTATCCATTCTTTCATTCATTCTTTTCAATGATGTTTATTAAGCACCTATTCTGTCCTCATGAGTTTTACATTCTGGCCAGGTAAAATGACATATAACTATTTCACTCCTTATTCAATTATAATTATGATAAAGGCTATAATAAAAATGCTGTGAGTGTTTATAATGTGACCAAGCCTGGAGGTCAAGGGAAGCTCAGAAAGACAAGGAAGGTGAAGGGGAAGGCAGAAGGAGCTGTGAAGTGTGAAGTCTTCATGATACACAAAACATGGTGAGTTAGGTGTTAGATACAGAAGAGAAGCAAAATTATGTTGATGCTTAGGCACTAATTCTCTTTTCTCTCAAATGAGACATACCAAATTCATTTGGCAATGTATGCTTGCAAGGGACAAAACACCAAACCCAGAGTGAACAAAGGTAAAAATGGAATTTATCAGCTTGCATGAGGGAGGTGAGCCTGGAGTAGCACCTGCCAAACTGGACCTGAGGGCCCAAACAATGTCATCAGACCTCAGTGTCAACACCATTTCCTGTCTCTGCTTTCTGTTATGTTGCCTTCATTCTTCACAGGTTTCCCACACTTACTGAGAAATATTTAGGCTTACATCTTCCCAGGTTCAAGTCCAGGAGAATAGACAAGTGCCTCATTTTTTTCTGGCAGTTGCTGAGAAAGTCTCAGTGCATCTCATTGGTTCTGATGGGAACATGTCCTTATGCCTGAACCAATCATAATGGCCAGAGAAATGGAATGAGAAGTGGAATTGGCTGGGCCAGAGTTGAGGTCCACACCTGGAGTTATGGATGGCTCCCCAGGAGGCTTTACTTTATAGAAGGGTGAAAGAATTCTGGCAGCATTAGTAACAGATGTTCAGTGTTGAGTTCTTAAATGCTTTGTGCTTTAGTTTTCAACCTTGTTCTGCTCCAATAAAATGGAATTTTTGGAAAAGAATAATAAACTGGAGATGATAAATCTGTGAAAAGAAAATAACTTTGAGGCCACCGAATTCCAAGGAACTGAGATCATTGAAATCCTATGCTCTGGAGTACACTATTTACTTCACAAATGTAGATGTGAATACATTCTCAGATGCTGCTGTTACTTTTACCTCCTAATTCTGAAGCCAGGGAAGTCTGTCCAGAATCTTTTTCCTATGACTACAGCTATTGAAACTACTTAATCTCAAATCTGTTCCTCTGCATGTAGACAATTGCATACAATTCTGAAAAGTATTTGGTTTTTGGGTTAGATTCTTTTGAATGAATCTTTTGGATTTTCTGTTATCTCCAATTCAGAAACTTCATTATAGAGAGAACACATTTGGAAGAAAGACGGCCACAAAAGATTCTGAAAGCCTCCTATATCCTTAAAACTACATTACAATATTGGGTGTGAAGATATGGGACCATAACAACTGTTTTTTCCTTGATTGCTAAGGTTGATTCACTTGATCCTGCTAGCCAAGCTAGGAGGCAGACAGATCTTTACTTTAAAAGCCAACTCTGGTCCATTGATAGTGGCTGACTAGAGTACTATGCTAAGAAGACTGTTGAGACTCTACCTAAGCTTCAGGGGAAAGAGTGCTATAATTGATTAGTTATGCCTGCCATGAGTGCAGGAAAAGAAAATAGTGGTATGTGTGCTGTGAAATTTCTTAAGCTAGAAAGATTTCCCATTTTGTCTATGTTCCACATTCATTTCTTCCACAGCTGTGAGACAAGTTGAAGAAAACGACTCTTCTCTTGACCTGTCAAGAGTATGAGAGTCACTGCCAGGGCCAGAGCTGGGGAGAGGCAAGCAAGGCACATAAGGCATGGAGTTTAAGGAAATAGATTTTAAGGAAGCATTCTCAGGGTCAAGCAACTTGATGGTCAGCACTTACACCGCCCTGAGAGTAAGTGCAGCCCTGGGGTCATAGTGGTTCACCCTAGCCCTGGCCTCACTCACTGTGTTCTCTGCCAGAGACTTTAAACTCCAGTTTATGCAAAGGAAGTATGTAGGAAGTAACAAAATGTTTGGGGGTGGAGGGAGAAAAACTTCTACATTACCATAAAAATTTCCATAGAGAAGACATTCCAGTTTCCTACTGGCATATAACATTATGGCTATTCATGTAAAAATCAAGGCGGTAGTAGCAACATTCTTCAGAAAACACCCTGAAAACTAAGAGGTTCACTCAGCTGGTGAAACAAGGCATCTAGTCAACTGTTACTTACTTTTTGCTTTTTAAAAACATGACCCCAGCTGGATGTCCCTTAAGGTCGTTTCACTAAACTAACTCTACTGTTTTTGCATTGAGGTAAGTATCCTCTATACATCTCCTAATGGCTATTAAAAAAAGAAAACTGTGGGATTTGAAGACCGGTTCCTCACTTGTCCTCTCGGAGTGCACGGCAGCCAGGGCTCTTCCCGCAGAACCACAGGCCTGTGTAACGTCAGGCCTGCTGCAGATCTTTGTGCGTGGCTCTCAGTCCCGCGTTTTGGATTTCTGTGGTGCCTTTTGTTAGTCTGGTTTCCCTGTTCTCTGAACTTGTACTGTGGTCTGTCTCAGAACATTTCTTCCAATGTGCTGGAGGAATCTGCCGTCTCTGAAGACACCCTGTCGCCTGACGAGGACGGCGTGTGCTCCGGCCGGTACTTCACTGAGAGCGGCCTGGTGGGCCTCCTGGAGCAGGCGGCCGAGCTCTTCAGCACGGTGAGCACACAGCAGGTCCAGGAGCCTGGCCCCCATGTTTGGGCTGAACTCCTGATGCTGTGAATGTGGCCTTAGTGGCCAAGCCAGTCCCACTTCATGACAACACATGCAGGGGTGTGCAGGGGTGTGTATGACAACACATTGCCAGGGGGACTTTGGTGGATGCAAATTACATCACCTCTCAAGGGAGGGGAGAAAGCTTTTCATCACCGCAGCAGTCTGGTTTTACCTGCATGCTCATTGGCCGGGCAGCAGTTTCGCAGTGTTATTTCCTTTAATAGGGGTGGAAACAAAGCCACGGAGAGGTGACATGGCTTGCCCAGGGTTACACAATAAATGATGAGGCATGTTTTCACTGCCTCATCTTCCCTCACATAGAGGAAAACATTAGGGTGGCACCACAAGGAGGAGAGGGAAGGGATAAATAGGCAGCATCTTTCTTCCTAACAACTGACTCATCCTCAGGATCGCCACAGGCCAGATCCAGCCCCCAGAAAGCAGGGAGCAGAAACCATGGAGACCCCTTCTTAGCCCCGTCTGGGTGTAAACACTCCTAGTAAGAGAAAACACGTACAGATTAAACCAGCACTTTCCAACCTTTTCCGTCTCACGGCACACACAAACTAGTGACTGACACTGCGGCACACCAGAAGTATATTTGCAGCTGCTCTGACAACAAAATAGGTATAATTTTGATTCATTCACACCAGATGGCTATTGTTGTACTGGCTGTCGTCATTTTTTTATTTGACTGTCAAAGGGAAAAGAGGTCAGCGCCCCTGACTAAATAGTCAGGTGTTGCGTGTTTTTAAAATATTTGCAGCTCACCTGCTGTGGCAAACTGGTCGGAAATCACTGGATTAAGTCACTGAGATTCAGGGCAAGGGGGAAAGTATTTTAATAATTTCCATCTTCCTTCACATTTTAAGCCAAGTAAATATTTAATACTTCACTATATTTAGATAATCCAATTTTGTTTTCATCCTTATATTTTTCTTTCTTTCCTACTTTTCAATTCCAAGTTTCCAACCTACAAACCTCTATGTATTTTAATTATTGTTTTAACTATCTTCTTGCTTCTTTTTTCCTGATTTACTTTTCAGGATTCAGAAAAAGTCCCAAATACTCCTACTGATATTTTTCCTGAAATTTAAGAAGACCAACTATTACAATCCTACTAACTCCTTTCAGGCATATATTGAATATCTGGTCATCAGTGGGCGCCTGATTACATTTAAATATGCTAAATCTGCCGTCCTGAACTGCTCTTCTCATCTCTTGGCCTGTTTTTTCTCTCTGAAAACCCTTTTCCCTGCTTAACAGCATTATGCGGAACCATTTAGCATGTTCAATGTGAGTGCCCCAACCATCCTGAAGATGCTCAGATGTCACTCCTGTTCTGTAAAATATTGTGGTGCCAATACTGAACCCATTCTCCAGTGCATAATGAATTCTGGTTGCTCTTCCAACTTTCCAAGGATTAAATCCTCTTTGATTTTCTTCTCTTTCCAAGGGTGGATTGTATGAGACAGTTAATGAGGTCTACAAACTGGTCATTCCCATCCTAGAAGCACATCGAGACTTCCGGAAGTTGACCTCCACTCACGACAAGCTGCAGAAGGCCTTTGACAGCATCATTAGCAAGGTATCTGGGGATCCTGGCCAACACTGTTACCTGGTGGCAGCAGGTGACCCTGTCCCAGAGATGCTTAGCCCTCCATCCTCTCTAGGGAATGATTTACCTTGAGCACATCATTACCACAGCTCTCACCTACCAAACAGGAAAGGGCTGGGAATAGACAGGAGGACTGACCCTGATTCAGAGTATGAAAGGAGGCAGCTTGAATTACTTTACAAGCAGGAAATGTGAGAATCTTTTAATCTCACTTAAAAAAAGCCCTAGAAATTTTTCATGGGATTTCTTTTGTTATCGCTTCCAAAATTCATTCCATAAACATTAAATTTTTTAAGGAGTGATTTCTGTTTATATTTTCCACAGGGGAAAAATGCTTTATAACACAACAATAAAAGACTCCTGTCCTTTTCAATTCAATAGGTTCTCATAAATTACATAACTGAGGAGAGGTTTTCTTGTTTTGCTCATTAGGGTCATAAGAGAATGTTTGGAACCTACTTCCGAGTTGGCTTTTATGGATCCAAATTTGGGGATTTGGATGAACAAGAATTTGTTTACAAAGAGCCTGCAATTACCAAGCTTCCTGAGATCTCTCATAGACTAGAGGTAAGAGAAGCGACTTTGTGTGCTTAACATTGTATACTTTACCAAAAAAAAAGTTAGACTTGGTCATTACAAAAAAACAAAGGGTCGTGGATTCATCTTTGATCGATATATAAAATTTTCCACTTTGCATATAGAATATGAACATATTAGGTGAGATCATGAAGTAAAGCAAGATTTGATAGTTTTCTCCTAAGCTTATGTGTATACTTGTCAAAGTTTGTAAATTTACAGGGTGAATATTTTCAAGACTATCCAAAAATTCAACCAAAGTCATATGCTTTCTTGGAACCCTTTCCAAATTTTAGTCATAGTTTTTCAGGTTGAAGATTACCTTGACTTTGAAGTAATGTGGCCAAATTACTGAACCATCCTTAGAAAATTCTGTGGCCATCTTTTTGGTGTCACTGGACAACA
This sequence comes from Desmodus rotundus, assembly GCF_022682495.2. Taxonomy (NCBI): domain Eukaryota; kingdom Metazoa; phylum Chordata; class Mammalia; order Chiroptera; family Phyllostomidae; genus Desmodus; species Desmodus rotundus. The sequence goes on from NC_071387.1 coordinate 49,585,108, forward strand.
CATCCCACTTATGACACAGAGATGCTCCCAGTAGCCACACCGTGGGCTATGGCACAGCAAGCTCTTCCTGCTGGTCCACGGAGAACCCCATTTTGGGCAATAAGAGTCAGTACCCCAACCAATGGCTGGCAGCCCCAAGTTCAATCTGCCGTTTATATATGATCTGTGTGGTAGTGGAAGGAAGCAGCATGTTCCTGGAGGAGAGGCTGAAGAAAAAGGGAAACAGCAAAAAGAAAAGTGAGGAAAAAGGAAGCAGACATTGAAAGAGCCAGGTACTTAGAACTTAGGAGGAAAGTCAAGGGGTGCCCCCAAAACAAAACCCTCTCTCAGGGTGAATAAGTGGGGTCCACTGAACTAATGACAGCAATTAACCAGAGATTCACTCCTTATACTTTCTTGTTATTGCTTTGAATTTATGCCCTACTGTGGCTGTAAAACTTAAAACACTTTTGTTGCCAGATTTCTTCTTACACTATCTTTCATGCCAAATAAAACAAAGGTCTCTAATCCTTACTTTACTCTAAGAAGCAATGGCCCAGAGTGGCTGGGTGACTTGCCCAGAGTCATCGAGCTCAGAGAAGAACTAGCAATTGACCCCAGGAACACCTGGGTTCTTAATGTGTTTCCCCAACTTAGGACTAGAAGCACATGTGTTTTCTTCTTTTGCACTGTGTTTTGTCACATTATGGAAAGCCTAGTGACCCCCAAGTCCCTAGGGTACACCAGGCAAGAAGTAAATAGTGCCATACCCCTGGGGCGGCTTCAGGAATGATGATGGCGCTCGTTGAGTTAGAGGTGAAGTGTACACACTCCAGGGAAACATGTAAAAGTTTGTGATGACAGACTTCCTTATGTTTTTATTTTTGTCTCAGGAAATGCTGGACTTACCTCATTAGATCAGAGAGACTTTCAGTAATCAATGAGCAAATTCTCCCTTATTCCAACCTTGTTCCGCTTCTGAGAGATAAAGAGTTGCATTAAAATAACCTTTATAATATGTTGGTTTCTCTTGCCTAGGGATTTTATAGTCAATGTTTTGGTGCAGAATTTGTGGAAGTAATAAAAGACTCTGCTCCTGTGGACAAAACCAAGTTGGACCCTAACAAGGTAAGGGGAAATTTGCGAAAAATAACCATCAGGCTATGATTCCCTTTGTTCTACCCCAGGAAAATAAAATGACCTCCTTGGTTGGACTCCCCAGGTCATTTCAATGTAGCCAAATTTTTCTGTCAAGAGTTCAACTACTACTTGGTTACATCTTTAAAAAACCACCCTGACTAATGTGACTCAGTTGGTTGGAGTATAGTCCCATAAACTGAAAGGTCCCAGGTTTGATTCCTGGTCAGGGCACATGCCTAGGTTGTGGGTCAGGTCCACAGTTGGGGCGTATACAAGAGGCAACCAATCGATGCTTCTCTCTCCCATCAGTCTCTCTCTCTCTCTCTCTTTCTCTCTCTCCCTCCCTCCCTCCCACCCCCCACCTTCTTTCCCCTCTCTGAGCATGTCCTTGGGTGAGGATTTAAAAAAAATCCATACTCAAAGGTAGGAATCATAATAAGCTACTACTTATTAAACACCAACTGTGTACCTAGAGCCACGTTAGGCCCTACATACCTCATTTCATTCTCCAACAGCGCTGTGAAGTAGGTGGTGTTGTTCCTGTTTTATAGATGAGAAAACTGAGGTGTGCAGTGGGGAAGCAGCTTGCCATGATCATTCACGTGCCAAAGCCAGTACTCAGACTCAGGCTCTGTCATTCCCAAACCATACTCTTACTCACTGTTCCCTGCTGCCTTTCTATAAAAACTTTAAACTCTCAATTTAAAACATGTTAGAAAGATGCAGCCTTCTCACCAACAACTGTTTTCAGCTTCAGGTGTTCCTTCCAGGAAAGGGCAGGACCACTGTGCTGTTGGGGAAGGTGTAAGGGGCTTGGAGTTCAGGTTCCTCACTTCTCACATGAGAAGGTGTCCTGTCTCATCCCTAACGAGAGTTAGCGTCACACGCCTCTGGGTACAGGCCCAGTCCTGCACAGGCCTGCTCTCACTTCAGACACCAGTCTCCAGTAGGGCCCCGGGCTTCCTGCACTTCTGACCAGATGGCTACAAATTCAGATTTTCCCGCTTCACCCCTCAGATCAGATAATTCACTAGAAAGACACAGAGCTCCGAAAAGTGCTATACGAATGATTACAGCTTTACGGGTACGGGTACACAAGGCAAGCCTGAGAGGGAGCCCAGAGCTTCTCTGCCCTCTCCTATGGAGTCCAGGCCTGCCACCCTTTCAGCAGGTCAGTGTGTTCACCAACCAGGAGGCTCCACCGAGCCTTGGTGTCCAGATTTAACCAATCTAGGTGGGCCCGATTGGTGAGCTCATCAACCACATAATCAAACTCAGTCTGCAGCCTCTCTCCCCTCCCTCCCCAACCCTCTGATCACATGGTTGGTTTTTGGGTGACCAGCCCCAATCCTGAAACTATTTAGGGACCCATCAGGCAAGAGTCACCTCATTAAATAAAAAAGATACTCCTATCAGTGAGAAAATGCTAAGGATTTTTGAAGCTCTGTCCCAGGAAACACAAACAGAGATTAGATATATTCTTTATTATACCACAGAGAGATGCCTGCCCACTCAGCCCACAGACAGATATGTTCATGAGAGAGCTTTCTGAGCTGCTGGAAAAAATGCAAGTTCAAGGTATTGTTAAGGGCTGGGGGACAGAGGAGCTGTTCCATCTGGCAGGCCTATAAAATGAGGAGTCCAAACTCTTCTCTCAGTTCCGCCCTCTAGGATATTAAGAAGATGATGCAAGCAGGGAGGAATGGCCAAATTTAATGGCTTGTTTTTCTACATATTTCAGAAGACTTGCACATTTGAGACATACTCCCTAGTCTAGGGTTGGTTGAAGCAGTAACTGGTGTAAGGCCCGCGCTGAGCTTCAGTCAGAAATGTCTGAGGTCTGCAAAGGTGGGAACTGTCTGCGGCTGTGTGCCCGCAATGACCTGTGCACAGCACATGCTACGTAGCGTCCCCGGTGCCACCCCCGACGCAAGGTGCTCTTCTTCCCTCTTTTAAAAGGACTGAAGTAGGTTGTGAGAGTTTGAAAGAAGAATCCAAACCCAGAATTATAACCCGACTTCATCACACTGGTTAGTGATTTACGGCCTGAGATCAGTGACCTCGCCCATCCATTTCAGCGGGTGGGTGTGGCGGAGTCTATGGTCATTGTCATTCTTTTTACTTTTTTAAAAAGGCCTTCTTTCTTAGTAAATTGCCCTTATTCACAGTGTGCGTGTGTGCGTGCACTTTTAAATGAGGTACGTGCCGTAAAATTCACTCTCCTGGTATTCTATGCGTTTTGACGAACACATGTAACCACCACCGCAATCGAGCTATGTAAGAGTTGCGTCGCTGCGAAGTACTTCCCTGCCCCTCTGTAGCCGTGCCCTCCCTTTGCTTTCAGTCCCTGACAGTCACCGATCTGCACTCTGTCTCTGCAGTTTTGCCTTTTCCAGACGTCATGTAAATGGAATCCTAGAGTAAATAAACAGAATCGTAGGGCCTTTGGAGTCTGGTTTCTCTCACTTAGCACAATGCACGTGAGATTTAACAATATTGTGGTAGTTTGCTCCTCTTTATTGCCGAGCAGTATTCTGTTGTATGCATGCGTCACCGTTTGTTTATCCGTTCCCCACTGGAGGGACACCTGGGTGGTTTCTAGTTTTTGTCTGTGATGAATAAGGCTGCTGTAGACATTTGTGTAGAAGTTTCAGGTTGAACATACGTTTCACTTCTCTAGGGGATGCACGTTGGAGTGGGACTGCTGGGTCATGTGGTCACTGTGATTAACTGTTTCATAAGTGACTGCACCATTGTGCATCCCCCCCACCGGTGTATGAGAGTTGCAGCTGCTCCCCTTCCTTCTCAGCACGGGGTGTTGTCAGTTTCACTTAGTCTGGCCATTCTTCCAAACGCACAGTGGTCACGGTTGTTCTGGAAAGGAGCGTTTGTCTCTTCTGAATAGCAGCTGGCAAGCTTCCGTACCAAGTTTCAGTTGGATCAGTTAGGAGGGGTGGCTTGTGGGCCTGACTTCACAGACACACACTGCCCTCTGCTTCTGGCAGGCCTCTCTCTCCCTGCGGCTGGAGAAGAGGCCTGGCTGATGGCTGAAGTGTTGCCTCATAATGTCTTGCCTGACGTACTCAGCTTCTGTGGCATTAGTGACCTGGGGTGGGGGGGTGGTGGTGCTGCTGCACTGGTTCCAGCATGCCCCTCCAGTGCGTCCTGGGTGGTTATTTGCAAATAACTCATCTTCTCTTTCCCTTGCCTTTTTCCCCCTCAGGCTTACATACAGATCACTTTTGTGGAGCCTTACTTTGATGAGTACGAGATGAAAGACAGGGTAACCTACTTTGAGAAGAATTTCAATCTGCGGAGGTTCATGTACACCACCCCCTTCACTCTGGAGGGGCGGCCTCGTGGAGAGCTGCACGAGCAGTACCGGCGGAACACGGTCCTAACTACCATGCACGCCTTCCCCTACATCAAGACCCGCATCTGCGTCATCCAGAAGGAGGAGGTAATGGCACCCGCAGGGACTGGGCTGTAGACAAGGCTGCCACGGAACAAGTGGGCCTGGGTAGCCTCCCTGACTGACAGCACAAACCTCCTCCATCGCGGACTGGAGTGGAATCTAAAAAGGGACACACTTGAAATATTATTTTGGTGGTTATTCTCTCATTCTTGTGATGCCAGGAAATCCCAGTTAGGCAGCCACATGTTTCATAACACTACTTTATGTTTAAATATTTTATATTTTACCTTTAATATAAAGATGTTTATATAATTATAATTTTAAATTGTATTTTAATGACAAATTGATATGAAATGTACAAATTTAAATTTCAAACACTTTATATTAAGTTTTTGTGTATGTAAAAGCTTATAGGTGATTTAGCCATGATTGTGTTGTTAACTATCAGAGACAGAAACAGCAAGCCAGCAGCCCCGGTGAGCGAGAGGTGAAGCTGGAGGCAGGGCACCATGCACTGTAGACGAGGAGGCCGAGTGACTTCCGGTCCCAGCTTCCTCCTGTGACCCTGCACAGGCCACCTGTCTTCATTCAGTTCCCTCATCTATACAGTGACAGGAAGGAGCCCTTGCTCTTCCCTGGATCTGTGTACCGAAGACTTCTCATCCATGAGACTGGTCAAGAAAGTATCTAAAGTCACAGATCATTCAAAATTAAACATACATTAAACATTTTCTCTTACTTTAAAACACATCCGTGTACATTTATTTGTCATGCATTTTTATATAATGAATGACAAAGCCTTCTCTATTATTTTGGGTTGGCTGATCACAATTCAGCATTGTCTTCCTTTTGTAAACCCTACCCATAATGCACTTGCTAAACAGTATGAGAGAAGAATCCTTCTGGATTTTTATGACTTTTTTACTCCCAGCCTTTTATAGTTGTCATGTGCACACCTAATATGACAGGAATATTTATAACAATAACTTTCATAATGTCTTGCCCAAGCATTGAGCTTGGTTTATGTAGAAACAACTGTTTTTCTTTCTGCACCCATAGTTTGTGCATTATTAGATTAGGTCATTCAAATAACAAGTATAACAGGCCTAATCAAGTTGGTGAACAAACACAGATGAACTGCGTATGCACCTCACCGGGCCAGAGCAGGAGGGACGGAGCTCACAGGAGAGTGGCCCACTAGCTCAGGTGTTCAGCAGGCACATCAGAGAGTGAGTTTCACAGGGCAGGGAAAACCTGGACTGTGACTCAGTTAAGAAGAGGGTGGTGCAGGAGGCATCTGCTGTGTTTCTTATTGTTTTGGACTTTTGAACACTAGGACATTAGGCATAGCACAAAAATAAACTCATGGTCCCAATAAAAGCCTTTACGATTGTTCTTGGCCATCTGTTATTCTCTGAGAACCTGTTTGGCTGCTTATTGTCTGTTAGGCCTGTTTGAGCAAAATATCACCAAGTGGGTGGCTTAAACAACAGAAATTTACTGTGTCCCAGTTCTGGAGACCAGAAGTCAAAATTCAAAGTGTTGGCAGGGTTGGTTCCTTCTGCAGGCTGTGAGGGAAGGATCCAGTGCAGGGCTCTCTCCTTGGCTGGTAGATGGCCACCTTCTCCCTATGTTTCTCCACATTATCCTTCCTCTGTGTGTGTCTCTGTGTCCACATTCCCTCTTCTTACAGGGACATAGGCCATACTGGATTAGGGCCCATCTTAATGACCTCCTTTTATCTTGGTTACCTCTATAAAGACCCTGTCTCAGATAAGGCCACATTGTGAGATCCTGTGGCTTAGGACTCAATATATGAATTTAGGGAGACCCAAGCCCACTCATAACATTCAAGAAGGACCGTATCTGAAACCACCGGAAATTAGCAACCAGCAGACTGACCCTTAAAAGAGTTCTATGTAACAGGAACTCACCTTCAGGGTAATTGGGGAAGGCACACGTGGTGCCACAATCCTGTGTTAAGGTGGGGGAGAAGGTCTTGAAAGCTCTTCTTCTGATAGCTTTCCCAGTTACAAGTTGGGTGACTTGTTTAATAACATAAAAGGAAGCCTAGCAGTGCAGAAAGAACATGGATTTTGAATGTAGACATCACTGTGATCAAATTCTGGCCTCCCCACATACTACCTGTGTCATTTCACGGCACTTTCTTCACCTTACAAATCCCTCTTTAACTATAAAATGTAGGCAGTAAGGAGGTTCTTTAAAGGAGTAAATAATAAATGTATGCACAGTTCCTGGAACATAATAAGTACTCAAAAATATTAGGCCCTTCCTTCTTCTTAACCTGTACAGATTATTTTAAATTACTCTGAAAGCCTGCCTAGCTGCTTCTTCAAATCCAAGTGCACTCCATAACATAGCTCCAGGTTTTCCATGGCTTATAAGAGTGGACAATGACTTCCCTACATTTTTGTCTTATGTTCAGTTTGTTTTGACGCCAATCGAAGTTGCCATTGAAGATATGAAGAAGAAGACCCTGCAGTTAGCGGTTGCCATTAACCAAGAGCCCCCTGATGCCAAGATGCTTCAGATGGTGCTGCAGGGCTCCGTGGGAGCAACTGTAAATCAGGTAAGCAAATCCAGCTGGTGGCAGCTCCTCTGGTTCTTGTTATTTCCATGATATGCTTGCACTTGAGGTTGATGGGGGGAGTCTGATGAACATGCAAATGATGTTCCTAAACTTGGATTGAACACTTGTGAGGTCTAGAACACTTTGGGTGACCTCTTCTGCTCACGGAACAACCCAAGGTAGAAAAGAAATCCTGGAGATGAGTGGCCCATCAAAGGAGCACCGTTTTCTCTCAGTCTTCACTCAGGACCAGACTGGACATGATCCAGACTTGGGGTCCTGTTGGAAAGTGCTTAGTCATGCCCAATTTAGGCAGAGTTTTTGCACAGCTTGAGGCTAATCTAAGAATGCCTGTAGGAGAATGGGAAAAGGGTCTAGAATAGAGGTCCTCAACATTTTTGGCACCAGGGACCAGTTTTGCTGAGGACAATTTTTCCACGGATGGGGGGCTAGTGGTGTTGGGGGGAGGAGGCAGGGCTCAAGTGGTAATTTCAGTTTTTTGGTGGCCAGCTGCTGTGCAGCCCAGTTCCTAACAGGCCATGGACTGGTCGGTAACCACTTTGGTATTCTCTGTCCAGAGGATCACTTTAATTTCAGATCTAAATCCACTCTTGTCCATACCCCACACTGAGAAACTGAGAATTGTGACTCTTCCCTCACTCAGCACAACTGGACCCCCCTGCAAAATTCTGTGTCCACATAACATCAAGGGAACAAAAATAGCAGACAGGAGAAATGACTATTATATTTCCAAGATCAGAAAATATTAGGAAGCTTCTGCTTTCGTAAGTCCCAGTCCCTTCATGAAAACAGAAGACTGTGTGAGCCCACAACCATGGACTGCGTACGGCTGCATTGTCCTGACTCAAACCAGGACTTACACGAGGGCAACTGGGCAAGTGAATAGGAATGGAAGGAGCGAGACAATCCCCATTCTTAGAAAAGCATCTTAAAGCCTTTGATATAGTAGCATTGTTTTTATATATGAAGGGAAACCTATTATTAGTAGCATTTGATTAAGAAAATACATTTATACTTCTGACTATTCTCTGAAAACTTTAGACTCCTCCCTGAGAATCGAAGATTCCTGAAAAGTTTAAGACCTTCTTTAATTTTTTTTGTTTGTTTTGGTCAAACCAACTATAAAATTAAATGTTCAAATCAAGAAATCATGCCAAGACTTTCCCAAATGCTTTTGTTTTATTTCCAATGTCAGTATTGTTTTTTTACTTTTTCCTTCAGGGACCACTGGAAGTAGCCCAAGTGTTTTTGGCTGAAATACCAGCTGACCCCAAATTCTATCGACATCACAACAAATTGAGATTATGCTTTAAGGAATTCATAATGCGGTAAGAAGGAAATCGGCTGGGAGTCAGTAGGGCAGAGGTTCTCAAAGTGTGCTCCCCGGGCCAGCAGCACCAGCAGCATCTGACAACTAGCTGGAAAGGCAAATTCTCAGGCACCAGCCAAACCCACTGACTCAGCATCTGCAGAGGGGGGCCCCACAATCTGTGTTTTCACAAGGCCTTCGGGCATTCCAACACACGCCCAAGGTTGGGCGCCGGTGCAGTGGAGGAACCCACTTGTACTACTGTTAAGTAACTGGCATTTCAACTATACAGTGCTCATGTTCATCGTCGCACATATGCCTCACACTCTCATTACAAAACAAGTATTATCGCCATCCTCATTTTACAAAAGGGGGAACACAGGCTCAGAGGTGGAAGATGACTTTACTTAAGGTCACACAGCCAGTTAGCAGCAGCATGAAGTTCAAATCCAGGTCTTCTGAATCCAACCAAGTAGCCCACACTTCCATCAAGGTGCTGATAGTCCAAGATGCATTAGAGCCTGAGAGGTTCGTGGCCTTGGCAGTCTGTGCAGTTTCCTGTGTCATGCAGTAACTTATTTTTACACATTTAAATATAGGCACTGTCTCGAATTGAGAGACAAAGGCAATATTCTAAACCTGGCTTTATCCAATCACCTCTGGCAATTCCCAGTGTCAGACAAGACCCTTCTCTGCTCCCAAACTCTGCAGTGGGGCTGCCTTCAGGAGCAGCCTGCCCAGCCTGGCTCTTTGGGCAAGTTCTTGAAATCTACTGCAATATAGACATGTATATTGGGATTCCGTGACCCTAGAAAGCATGATTATGAAGGATGTGGTGGCATTTCACTCATAAGAAAGAACATCAGAAAAATGCATACCAATATTTCTCTCACCCGGAACCTTAGAGAAGCAAACAAAGTATAGGATTATCCTTACTTGGTAGATGGGGATATTGGAGGCTAAAAGTTAAAGTTTGCTAAATTTAGTGACAACTCATCAGAATGCTAATGTTGGGTGAGACTACTGATATCTCCTCCTTCACAGGTTTGGTGGGACGTGTGCAAATTTGCTATGTACAGAGGAAAATCACAGCTGCGTGGTAGTAAGGGGTGGGTGGGTGTGGCTCTGTGTGATACGTGCATGTACACCCACGTGCACACACAGAGATTATATGTATTAATGTTTTGCTCTTTGAATTGTTTCCTGTGTTTGATAATGTTTGACAACAATTCTAGCATTACACAAAAGCTAGATTTTCCTTCATAGTGCATTTGCATGAAACAGAAGACTAGAAAGTATTGGGAAAATTTTTATTTACTATTTTATTTACTTTCCACACGTCTTCACTTAAAATTAGTTGTGGTTGAAGGCTGCTGAGGTTGGCAGTGGCCCAGGCCTCTCTGGACCCCTGAAGGACCCTATGGAACTTTTAATGAGCATGCAGGCTGACCCAGGTCTGATATTGGTTGTGGGAATGCCAGAGCTGGGCACCCTTCTGCTCCTGACACGACGACACATATTTGCAGGGCTAAATAACAACACAATGTGGCATGTGCTAGGAACTGCTAAGAGCGCACTACACAGTGCTCGCTTCAGTAGCACATACACCAACATGGGAACGACACAGGGAAGATGAGCACAGCCCCGAACAAGAATGACACACAAATTCATGAAGCATTCCATATTAAAAAAAAAAAAGTGCACTGAACATAGGGCTACAGAGTTCCGAAGAGAACCGTCCTGTATAGGCTGGAGTAGCTGGGGAAGGCTTCAAGGAAAGTATCGCTCAAACCTTGTCCTAAACGTACAGGGGGCAGATAGTGGGTGGCGGGAAGAAGGAGCAGTTACAGGTAAAGGGGCTGACGTGACCACAAGTCTGAGAGGCAGGAAGGTCCAGGACACGTCTGGGCACCTCTGACTCAGCAAGAGCAGCACATTTCCGTGAGAGCGACTGGGCAAGGAGGGGAGACCTGAAAGGCAGTGGTATTGGTAAACGGGACTCTGAGAATTTAAATGTGAAAGAAAGTTCATTAGGAAAAGACATGATTTTTATTCCTCAGTTAAAATGCACTTATGAAGTCTCCACTGAACGTGGATTTGCATTTAGCTCCATGCCCCAGGACAAGCGACTACAAAGAGAACCAGGGCTGAGTTAAACTAGTTCCCGACAAGGTCCACAGAACGAAGTGGGTTTTCCTAGGCGTGGGCCTTTAACAGAATCCTGCAGTGGACTTTTAGCAATGTTACCTTTCTACCCCGAATGGTCTGCAAAAATACTGGATTTTCAAAAGCAAATTTTCCATTTAAAATGTTCTCCAGCCCTTCTAATGATGATGCACACGGGGAAGCGGGCTACAGTCCCGCCTGCCCCACTGCCGGTTGGGCTGCTGCAGTTCCCATGCCCAGCAAGCTTCCAGGCTGCTGGGGCTGCGGGGTGGGATTGGGACTGAACTTCCAGAGGCTGCTTGATCGCCCGCCTCTCACAGTTTCTTTTCCCTCCCTGTCTCCCCAGGGCCTTAATCCCTCAGGCCACGCCTTTTTTGACTCACACATTTTTTCTTCCCTTTCCTCCCTTCAAAACAGTAAGTGTCCCTACTGTTACACTTCTGAAACAGCTGTAGAGTCCGTTCATTCATCTATTCAGCAAACCGTATCAAGCCCATGCTTCGTGCCAGGCGCTGTGCTGCCCGTGGCAAAGTGGAGCAGTCCCAGTGCGAGTGGGACAGGCACGCAGGGGAACGGCAGTCCCGCTCCTGTTTCACGTCCGCACAGACGGTGGTTGGCTTGACTTTCCTTTCACCTTAGTTCACGCAGGTCAAAAGTCGTAGGAGAGACTGTGGTGAAGGTTGTATAGCTGTATAAATCATTCAGTAAAACTCCTCAAAAGGTACATTTAACATGAGTGAATGTTATGGTCTATAAATTGTACCTGCGACACTAGTGGTAAGTATGGAAGCCTTTCTCTCCTCTCGTTGCTCAAGTCCAGTCATCCGTGACAGCTTTTTAATGAATAGAGTGACAATTTTGTGAAGTTGGTTTGAACCTTGTTTTTTCTTCCGCCCACTCTGCTTTCAGACAGCAGAGGTGACACAGGAGTGGAAAATGTCAGGGGCGGGGGGGGGGGGGGGGGGGTGCCGGAACAGCTCTCAGATTTTTCCTCTGGTGACCCCAGCTTCTCAGCAGACTTTAGCTGCAGGTCAATAAGCCCGGATATCCAAGGTGAACATAAGTGCATCTTCCGACTCTGATTGCTAATAGTGGAAATGTGCGCTAGCTGGGCCCGCTGCGGCTGGGCCCCGCCTCTGGGCAGTGGCCGCGCTGACTCAGCTGCAGCAGAACCGGATGCAGCCGTAAAGAATCTGGCAGGCCGACTGCAGCTGCAGATGCCCATCCAGCCAGTTCTGCGGCTCTTCAGAGAGCTGCCAAGTTGGGACCTCAATCCCCTCCTACCGTTTCCTGTAATAAGAAAAAAGCCTCAGGGTTTCAGAGCCCAAGATGGACAGATACAAACATTCTGTCCCCCCACCCCCACCTGCTCCCCAAAGCACTGAAACTCTTTTAGGTGCTGCAATTTGTGCCAATCTGTGTTTTAAATTTTCTTCTTATATTTCTGTCTTAGTGAGCTCAGGCTGGTAAAACAAAATGCCATAGGCTGAGTGGTTTGAACAGCAGACGTTCATCCCTCACGGTGCTGGAGGCCCGGAAGGCCAAGGGTAAGGTGCCAGCAGATTCAGTACCTGGTGAGGACCCGCTTGCCGCTTGTAAATGGCCACCTTCTCCCTGCACCTTAGGTGGTGCAGAGAGAGGAAGAGGGAGAAAGCTCTCTGGGATTTCTTCTTATAAGGCCACTAATCCCGTCCTGTGGGTCTCACCCTCAGGGCTTGATTAAACCATAATTTCTCCTAAAGGCCCCACCTCCAAATACCGTCACACGGTATTAGTTTCAACACATAACTTTAGTCCCTAATATAATCTAAACTTTCTCGATCCTGTAAAGACTAAATTATTTTTAGATTCACTTTTATATCTAAATAAAAGATAGCAGTATGCATGGCCCCAGTGACAGATTGGTTTCAGAGACACCCAGGGAGAGTTCCACTGTGCATGTGTACTCACAGAGTCAGCAGATGGAGTGCTGAACGGTGGTGGTTTTAAATGAGAGTTAAGGTCTATGAAGAGGAAGGAGACGGAATTGGCCCACGTGGCCAAAGGAAACCAAATGTGTACAGTGTAGGTGGAAACCGAAGTAGTACGTAGAAAGAGATCCAAATATTTGATGCAACAACAAAGCCTTAAATATGAGAGATTGGCTCAGAAGCAGGTCAACAGTGGGGACATGTGAATGACTTCTGTTACTTTCCCAGGGTCACAGAGACCTGTTCTGGTGGGCCTAGGATGCTAAACAGAAAACTGAGAAACTCAGAAAACTGAGCGACAAGTGGAGCAGCTTGTGTGTGCGCGTACACACACACATGCATGCACACACACGCGTGCACACACGCACACACATGCATGCATGGCTTGTTCCCCCTCCCGTCCAGCTGCGATGATTCTAAAGGAAAAAATCCAGTTGTGTTACAGTCTGGTCCTGTCCCCACTCTGATCCACCCCACCCCCAGCTCTCTGGATCAAGCTCCAGGTCCCCAGGGCCTGCTAGCGCTCTCCTGCTTCAGGGAGGGGGCCCTGGCTGGAGGGTGGCTGGGCTGACACCAAATTAGAGAATATGATCACTGGAACCACAGGCTCTGTGACCCCTCAGGACAGAAGCCCAGGGCCAGTGTAGTGTGAACCAAGCACTAAAGACGAGCCTACAGTCTGATCCGGGACGGACCCCTCTTACCCCCCAGCATGGGTTCTAGTGTGCTTAGTAGGTCCTGAGAATCTGCTTCCAGCCATCAGATATGAGAGTGGACACATTCCCAAGCCCGTAGCCCCAATCTAGTCCCCTTCCCACACCTGCCCTTAGGAGGGGGAAAGGGCCACCACTGTGGCTTCCCTGATGGAGGTGGTGACACAGGCCCAAGCAGGGGAGGCCAAGGTGGCTCAGAGGGGACAGCAAGAAGACCTGGCCGCAGTTGCTCCTCCTCTACCTGAGGGTGCACTCCCTGCCCCCGTAGTGCTGTGCACTTTCAGTCTGGTGCCTCCCCGTCCACAGCAAAGGGGGCACACAGCAAGAGTGCCTCTTGTCGGGCTGCAAGCCCTCTTTGCTCTAGGAAAGGCAGGCAACATTGACCCATCGGCCCTCCCACTGGCAGTTACTCCACTAAGTCCTCATGTACCTGACACCACTCCATTACCCTAAACCCATTTTGTAGGCGAAGAAAATGAGGTTGAAGGAGGTTATGACTGGCCCAAGGTCACACAACAAGTAAGTGGCAGAAGCAGGATTTAAACTGTTCTTCCACTGGGACAGGAGTGCCCTTGGGACCGGGGGTCTAGCAGAGGCCAGGCTGCGAGGGAGGAAATGAAGGGGACAGGCTTGGAGAAGGCTACTGCAGTAGGCCCCTGGGACCCCTCCACTGGAGCTCTTCTGCAGAGAGGCCAGGTATTCCTCTGGTGCCCTGCTCCCAAATACTCCTTCTCTACCTTAAAGGGCCTGGAGCACACAAGGGTGGGCAAAAGTGGGTTTACAGTTGTTCGTATGGAAAAAGACTTGCAGGTTATGATTGTTACAATTAACTCAAAAGAATGTCACTCGCAACTATAAACCCACTTTTGCCCACCCCATATATATTTGGCCAGTCATGGAATGAGGCTGGGAGCCTCATTCCTCAGCAGCTCCAGCGTCTGTGTCAGACTCCCCTCGCTCCAGCCACTGTGTTTTTTCACTGGGCCTTGAGTGGGGACTTGCTGAAGTGTTATCAGGAAGAAAGTGAGAAAGGCAGAATGCTACAAATTGGGACCCCAGAGAGAATAGTTTCCTCTTGAGACCAAGGCCTTCTGCCTGGATGGTGGTTGGAAAGGTCAGTGTCTTGCCTGGGCAGCGTCTGCGGGGTTGGGGTCAGGAGAGTGGGCTCCTGAGCCAGGTTGCCTGGGTTCAAGTACCCACCCTGCCTTAACTAGCGATGTGACCTTGGGCAAGTTACCCAACCTCAGTTTCCGCAGCTGTAACAGTGAATACCTCTTAAAGTTAGTGTCTGGATAAAAATAATAATAATAATAATAATAATAATTGAGCTTAGGATGGGGCTTTGGCACATACTAAGTGATTGGTAAGTGTAACATTATTCAGTGGGGCAAATAGAGACCTTATCAGTTAGGATAGGGACAGGGACTTGATCTGATCATAGTCAGATGACATATAAAGGTCATCTACCCAGGCCTTGTGTGCACCTCCAGGGTTTGCACCATGGGACGCAGTGGGGCTGATGAAACATTGGCCTGGGAACATCAGGACCCAACTCTGCTGCTCCCACAGGTGTGTGACTCTGGACAGGGCACTTCGTGCCTTTTCATCTTAGTTTCATCAACTGTGAAAAATGAGGGCCTGGAATATACAATTTTTAATAGTCTGTCAAACTCAGACTGAACAAATAGCTTCTGTACTCAGACTGGGTGTGTACTAATCACTGTGTTCTAGGTTTCAGCTATGTGCCAGGACTGTTCTAAGAATTCTGTGTGTTTAAAACTCATTTCATCTTCACAGTAATTTATTCCCTTCACATCACAGGTGAAGAAACTGAGGCATGGGAAGCTTGAATAACTAGCTTGATGTCACAGAGCCAGGAAGCAGCAAAGCAAGATTCAGACTTGAGTATTTTGGCTCCAGACTCTTTCTTCTTAACTACTGTGCTGTGCATTTCTCTCTAGGAATTACATTCACTTGCTAATAATGGGGAATTGTTTGAAAATAAAGAAACGTATTCTATCATATAAAATAAGATCAGGTACAGTGATCCCAGAGCTGTATGCTGACCTCAGAAATCATCAGTGACCCCAGCTCTTTCCATTCTTTTGCTCTACCATACTGATTATCATGCACCCATCCTCACAGTCTCACAGTCACAACACGGCTGCAAGGGCTCTGGCCATCATGAACACATCCTGGAGTAGCAAAAAGCTATGCCCTTTTAATGACCTTTCCTAGTGACTTTATGCTCTATCTCATCAGCCATTCCTATCTGTTAAGGGAGGCTAGGGAATGTAATTTTCCAAGGGGGTAGGGGCATACCTAAAGATCAAAGGGAATGGATATTGAGAAAACAACAGCATTTTTCTGCCGTGCAGAAGGACTGATGTGCGGGCTGTGCTGAAGGGGCATTGCAGAGGAGAGAGGCCAATAGATGCAGAGAGTAAGGTCCACATGACCGCCTCTCTGTAGGAGGCCCCAGAAAGTAACTATCAGCAAGAGCCAGGAACCATGTTCTAGAAGCACAACTCCCTGTCCTACCTGGACCCCTTCAGCTGGGCTTGTGGCCTCTGGCTGCTGAAAAACCCCAGGTGCATTCTCTGTAAGAAAATGTTCTTGTTCAGTGAATTTATCAACAAAGGGAGCAGCAGAGGAGTGGAATGGTGGTGTCAGTGAACCTAATGAAAATATTATAGATAAGACCATTTTTAAAGAAAGTTATTTGCAATATAGTTGTGATCCTGTGTATACTTCCCAAGAGATACAGCTATTCTCTAGGAGGGAAATCTAGTACATGGCTCTCTTTATTTCGTGGATTTAAATTAACATAGTGGAAATTACTTAACTTTAATACGAAATTCTAGAGAATATAATCCAAATGGAAGAAAGAAATACAGAAAATGTAATATATGAAACAATTTTATAAATTCTAAAATTGGTTAAAATATAAAGTAATATTACTACAAAAATATGGACATTTTTCACTCCACCTATTAACATATTTGTCATTGTAAAAATACCATGTTTATCTATTGCTGTGTAATAAACTAGCCCCAAACTTAGTAGCTTAAAACAACAAGTTGCATTTACTTAATATGAATGTGGTTCTAAGGGCAGGCCGGGCTCAACAAGGCAGATTTGCTCCCGGTCTCTCACTCAGTGACAGACAGCGGCTGGGGCTTGAGTTGCCGAAAGGCTTCTTTCCCCCTGCATCCAGAGTCTGAGCTGAGAATAACTCGAATCGCTGGTGGTTCAGCCCTCCAAAGGTACATGTCCCAGGAGAGACAGCCATACTACCCAGGCAGAAGCCATACTACCTAGTCACACAGAATCACTTACAGCACATTGTGTCCACTGGGGTGGTCACAAAGGACCACCCCCTCTTGCTGGGGATGTGGCCAGCATCCCCAAGGTCTTCCTGAACTTGGGTTCAGGAAGAAAATACAGGAGGGGCAGTCATTGCTGTGACCACTTTGAAAAACAGAATCTGCCACACTCCGAAGGCACGTATCTACCCGATCATCGCAGCCTCTCGTTCATTACCCCAACAACTCCAGGGGATTTATGAGATTATTATTCCCATTTTACAAATGAGAAACCAGGATTTCAATGGCTAAGTCATCGTGCTAATGAGTAGTCGTAACTGGGTTTCAACCCCAGCTCTGCCTGCATGTAAAGCGCATGGTACAGCATCAGTATGTGTCGGGTAGCTGTTACTACTTCTGATAACACGGACTACAGTGAATTTAGTTAGCTCTCCCACAGTTGTCCGAGTAGACGTCCCCAAGTTAGCAGCCAGCTCCTGCAGGCCTCTTGCAGTCTGCCTGTGTTACTGACAAACCTGGCCCTCGAAGTCATCCTGGAACTGACTTGACTTTACCCGTGTGGAAGCTCACAACTGTTAGTGAAGCAGTAATAAAAAAATAATAGGGGGAGAGGTAGGTTTCTGAGGATTCATAGGCTATATACCTCCCCTTTCTAGCCGTTCCTTGAAACCTTTGATATATAACCTCAGGTGTCCTGCAATTGGCTTCAGTTAATGTCAGACTTAAACGATGGGTGAAAATCCAGTTAAAGGAGTTCTTTTGGCTTCTGGCTGAGTTAAGTCCACCCCTTCTCTCACAGCTGGCGAACTGTGTGATGAAGCTGTGGTCACAGGCTTCCTTTTGCCTGGGCCAGGTAGCTTTCCCCTGCCCCTGCGACAGGCCACGCTCTTCACCTTTGACTGCCATCCTGAAAATGAGTTCAGTGGTAACAAGGAGAACTTGGTAACCAGGTCTCGGTATCCTCTTAATTTAACCAAGATTAGCGCCACTGTTAGGAAAACAGTTTAAACCACATTCATCACCAGAATCCTATTCATTTGAAGGATAATAGAAATGTTACTAATGATTGCATGTCAGCTAAATTTCAGCCATTATGTTGTCCCTTCAACCTTTGTTGGTATGGAAGTGCCCTTGAGTAGAACAGTATAAAGGGCAAGACTTTATTATGCCTAACTAATATGATTTTCTTCCTCGGTTTGTCCATACTGTGTGGGAAACCATGAAAACACTAGGCTTATCTGTCCCCCAGTTAGATAAACACAAGGTTTTAGTATTTTCTCTTTAACGCTCTACGGGTTCCCCTCCGTGGGGTAGGTGTGGATCTGTTTTTGTTGGTTAGGGGACTTCTGTTTTTAATTCTGGAAAATGATCAGCTGTTATCTCTGAATATTGCCTCTTACTCATTTACATTCTCTTAAACATCCTTTTAGAGGTGGGCTGGGCAGCTCCATTATATGTTTATCTGCAGGTTTCTTACACGTTTGTTTCATATTTAAAATTTTTACCTCTGTGGTGATTCTCTTAGGTCTGTCATATAGTTCATGAGTTCTGCAGTTGCATCTAGTTTATTGTCCAGCCTATCCACTGAGACTTTTTCTTTATTTTAGTGACTCCACTTTTATTTCTAGAAGTTCTATTTAGTTCTTTTCTGCAGTTTTCCTGATCTCTTTTTTCATACTCTCCCATTTTTTTCATAGATTTTGTACCTTGTATTATGCCTCTCTATTAACTTTGGGCTTTTACATTATTCTATTATCTCCAATTCTTATTGGGCTAATTCTCCTGCTTATAGTATCTGTTGGTTCTCCCTCATGGTGGTTGGTTTCTACGTGTGGTCTGTAACTATTTTATTGGGAGCTCATCTTTGGCAAGGGCCCTGATTAAGAGACTGTTTCTCTAGAGCAGCTTTGCATTTATTTCCACCTGAACCCTAGGGATTTCAATAATCTCGGTCTGATTTTATAGTTAATTGGAGTACCCACAATAGAGGGGTATAAATTAGTAACTCATACCCACATATGGTGCAAGCCTACAATTTCAATTTCTTTAGGTGACTTGCTTTCCGATTAGTGGCCCCAAGCTGATAACAAACTTCCATTCCACCTCTCTGGACAATTTTCAGCTTTTTTTCTAGACCCTTTTACATGGATGGGGTAGCTTTTCAAGGCTCTGAACTATAAGCAGGTGGCAGATCCAGAACCCCACTTTGCCCTGGGCAAGGCTACACCCCTCATCCTGTGTGGGCATTGAAACCTGCCTTCCGGCTCCCTCCCCCAGGACCTGTGTGCGGTCTTCAGAGCCACGTGACAGCCCTCCTGGCAGCTGCCACCGCACTGGTGCTGTTGTCACTCTGCTTTTGATTTTTCTCTTCCTTTGTGGCATCTGGAGTTTCCCTTTCTCTTTCGACAAAATTCTGTTGTGCTTCCCCGACATTTCCATGTCTGTAGCAGGAGAGGCCTGAATGGCGTTAGCTGCTTCTGCCACGTGGCTGTAAGTCACAGTGAGTTTCTGGTAAACAAAGAGCTTCCATTCTGCAGTGACCTGAGTTTGAGTCTTGCGGCCACCACTTCCCCACATGGTTGTCTTGGGCAAGCAACCTAACATTTGTGAGCTTCAAGGTCAAACTAGAGATAAACATAGGCTTCCCGGTTTTGTTGGAAAACTTAACCACACGATGCATGTGAAATTCCTCGAATAGCACCTCGCACATAGCAGATCGGAGCATCAGTCTCACCTGGGCAACTTTTTGAAAATACAGATCCCTGGGGACTGCCCTTTAGAGGTTCTGATTTATGAAATCTGAGGTGGGCCCCAGACACCCACATTTTGAAATGCTACCCAGGTGATCCGGATAGGCCATCGAGTTTGTAAACACTCCTAGGGTCACTCATGAAAGGTTCACCAGATCATCACCCCACATTTCTAAGCACTTCAAACTCCTCTGAAATAAAACCTCATTTTCTCCCCACCCTGAAATGTGCATCTCAGGTGCGGTGAGGCCGTAGAGAAAAACAGGCGCCTCATCACAGCAGACCAGAGGGAATACCAACAGGAACTCAAGAAGAACTACGACAAGCTGAAAGAGAACCTCAGGCCCATGATCAAGCGGAAAATTCCAGAGCTCTACAAACCAATATTCAGAGTTGAGAGTCAAAAGAGGTAAGAATGGGGCAGAGAAGGCCTCTTCCTGGGGGATAAAGGGTAGGGCGTGAGGCCCAGCAATCAGGGCGTGCTCTGCTGCACACACCGCGGAGCGCTGGGAGTGGGCCTGGGGTTGGACAAGCTGCCAGAGCTTGATCTGTTCTGTGTCCTTCCTGATCCTCCCTGTACCTTCTCCTGTCCTTGCTGGGACCCTTCCTGTTGGCCCTGTGCCAGCCGTCCTCCGCTATGTATTCCCTGGTGCAATGTAAAAGGACCTCAGCACCTTCTCTTATTATTTACTGAGTTCTCTGATTGATGTCCTTTTCCAGTGGGCAGTTCCCACCCCCCCCTCTTCAAAAGTCTAACTGATCTTTCTCACCTCCTTTTTCTTTCTCTTTCTCCTTAATTTCAGAGACTCCTTCCACCGATCTAGTTTGAGGAAATGTGAAACCCAGTTGTCACAGGGCAGCTAAGAAAAACTGTCTTCACCCATGGAGACTGGGACTGAGGTTCTGCAACCCCAGAGGACTCACCGGTACTTAAAACCTAGGACATTTGCCATGCAGGACAGACTACAGGCTCGCTGACCAGACAGCACTCTGGAAACTTTGGGATCCAAATGACCACAGTGGGGTCTGACTACATTTTGCCCATTTGGGGGGCATAGGTAATAGAGTGTGGTTAATCAGGGTGCTTGTGTATTTACTAAAGCATGTTTTTTCGTAATGTTGGACAAAACGAGGCATAACCAGCATCTCCTGCTGAGTGGTCGGTTACTGTCTACATGAAAGATGACTTCCTCTGGCCCATATTAGGCTTTACAGGATCAACCCAAATTGCCCGAGGAAAAATGGGAAAGTCGTCCACCAGCCTACTCAGAGTAAACCTCACTCATCCCCGATTTATGGGAAAGGAGGGTGAGCTTGCAGGAGCGCAAAACGTGTTCAATGAGTGTATGAGGGGCCTCACCAGAAATCTGCAACTCGTCGTGGTTGGAACCTTGGTCGTGGCTTAATCACTCGTGACACCATTATCCTTTCAGTGACAGTGGACTCACTGTCGTCTGGTTATTTTTGCTCTATTGTTGCTGTTAAGTTAATTTAACGTGTGTTTGTAGAGGAACACACTCGAAGCACTGATTGAGGAGGCACATGGTACTCTGAGCGCTCAGCCCGAAGTCCTGGGTGCCGCGTTCACTTAAACTGAAACAATTCTCCTATAGTGCTTTGCAGTTTTTCTTATGCTCAAGCTTGCTCACTCTTTTTCTCCTCTCGGGATCAAGTTTATTTTTATAAAAGAATAATATCTCTTCTTTCATATCAGAATACAGTGCTGTACGTCAGCATGTATATATCACCTACAGGATACAGTCACCTGTGACTTCTTTTTACAATGTACTTTAGGGAAAAGATGAATAAAATTATTGTTTGAGAATTAAGTTATATATTTGTAATATGACTGATTATCTTGACTGGTACTAAAACTGTAATAAGAATTTTAAATAAAGTGTTTCCCATTGCAACTTGTGTTTTTTATTTATTTATTTTTAGGGAGAGGGGAAGGGAGGGACAAAGAAAGGGAGAGAAACATCTATTGGTTGCCTCTTGCATGCTCCCAACTGGGGACCTAGCCTGGAAGCCAGGCATGTGCCCTGACTGGGAATAGAACGGGCGACCTTTTGGTTTGCAGGACAGCACTTAATCCACTCAGCCACACCAGCCAGGGTGCAACTTGTGTTTTTTATATTAATACGTCTGAATGTTTTGTGAAGCACTTCGGAGAAAAGAAGCGTGTGTGGTGGTGGCCTTGGTCAAACAGTGCTACCCAGGGTTGTAGCTCTTCTCGGTATTTATTCTTGGTGGGCCGAAGAGAGAATTTGATTTGGCTATTCCCGAACGTTTTGTCTATACTGTTAGGTCTGCGTGAATTTATATTTTGAAAGAGAACTTCTTTTTAATCTAAAGCTTAAGTTTAAGTGGCAAACTTTGTTTTTTAAGCATTTGGGGCAGAACTATTTTTAAAATATACACCTATTTGCTTTCTTAAATGAGTTTACATGATGCACTCTCATTCCATCTGTTGGTTAGCATCGTCTGTGGGGAGGATACTGAGTGAGACCAGGTTAAATGACACTGTCACCACCCCCAAAGCCCCTCAGTGTGGTGAGGAAGAGACCGCGTACGTCTGCAGCAGGCCCTGCGGAATGCAGCCTTTCCTGAATGACTCAAGGGTGGCGCCTATGACATGCCGCTCTCAAACAACAGGGTTAGATGCTAAGTTATATAGGGCTGGCTTTTAATGCTAAGAGCCTTAATAATCCTAATAACCTAAGATATTCCTGACTAAACGTCCCCTGCTTTTAAATACCTATTGTCACAAAGTGTCTTTTTGTAGTCTCTCTAGTACCCCAGTGCGTGTCACTTGCTTCACAAGTGCAGGGACTGTGTCCACCGCTGCCTTCCTGTCCCATGGCCCAGGGTCCATCACACAGGAGGCACTCAGTAAGTATTTGCTGAATGACTAAATGAGCGAGTATCAGTAGGCCTGCTTCTAGAACAGCGCTGTCCAATGGGAATATAATGCAAACCGCATTAAACATAAAAAGAAATGAGTGGGATGAATTTTAATAATATACTCTATTTAACCTGATATATACAAAATATTGTCATTTCAAAGTGCAATCAATATAAAAATTAATGAGGCATTCTACATTCTTTTTTTCATACTAAGTCTTTGAAATCTGTATTTTCAGTTATAAATTCAAGGCAAAAACAGGTTCCCTGTCTTTGAAAACATACTTGCAACCAAAATGACCAATACATTTTCAATGTATTTTACACTTACAGATTTTATGCTTTACACTTAATACCAATTAAGACTAGCCACATTTCAAGTACTTAGTAGCAACATGTGGCTAGTGGCTACTGTACTGGATGGCCCAGTTCTAAATGCTTCCAGCTTTTGTAACTTGATGCCTATGGTCTGCGGGCTCAGAATATAAATAGCCAAAGTAGAGGGAACAGCATCTGGAGTAAGAACAACAGGATTCTGAATGAGAGCCTGTGGGCTTACCCAGGAGTAAAGCTGGTGGAGTGGGGGTTATACGGACTGGTCACCATTGGTTCTGGCTGCTCCTACCCTCTCTGAGCTAACCCCAGCTCTTTCCTCAATTCCAGATCATGTGGCTGTACTTTAAGTAAAGGTCGTGAATAAACCGGAAGCATTGCTGCACTTCTTTAATCACATAAACAAAAAACTTGGACATAGCTCCTCTGATTACGTAGTCTATATGTGGGGTTAAGAAAGAAGCATTTTATTTATTTTTCTTGATTTTAAAGAGAGAGGAAAGGGAGAGACAGAGAGAGAAGCTTTGCTATGTTGTTCCACTTGCTTATGCATTCACTGTTTATTTCTTGTATGTGCCCTGACCGGGGATCAAAACCAGCAACTTTGCTGTATCGGCATGATGCCCTAACCAACTTAGCTACCTGGCCAGGGCCGAGAAAGAAGCATTTTAAACATTCCTAAGAGTAAAGCAAATTAGGCCTTTTGTTTTCTGAACATTAGAGAAACCTGATAGGCCATGAAAGCCATCTTGATTTAATTTTGAAAAACTCTTTCATGAAACCTTATTGGAGAAATCTTCTGATTAGCTTCAGGCCCCTGGACCTTCAGCAAGGTCAAGGGTACAACTGTCACTATCTCGTAAGAATCTTAGAAACATGAAGCCTGGATGCACTGCACAGTCCTGGTGGAGTTGTCCTGACACTCCTTGTCTTACAGCCCACAACTCTGTTCAGTAGGGAGCCCCATCCATGGCAATAGACTTACTTTAAAACAAAAACCTGTCAAGCCTGGCATGGGTCATTTTGGTTGCAAGTATGTTTTCAAAGACAGGGAACCTCTGTTTTTGCCTTGAATTTATTTTTAAATACTTGTTATCTCAAATGTTGTAAAACTGCAATTGATTATCACTTCACACCCCCCACTCCTCCCCCCAAAAAAACCCTAAAGGTTTTAACACATTCCAGAATGCTGGGTGTGTCCACAGAATCCAGTGTGTTCTTTGGGACTTAGGGCAATACTTCCCAATCTTCCTCACATCGTGGGCATAAATGCTATTTATTGAGGCATAGCAAAGAAACCCAGACTAACTAGTTTAAAACAACAGTAAGTGTGAACAATAAGTATCTTGCCCAGTCCCTGTGGATTAGGACTTCAGGTGTGGCTTAGCAGGGCGGTCTGATTTAAGATCTTATATGAGCTTACAGTCAAGATGTCCGCCAGAGCTGCCATATCTGAAGGCTTGACCGAAGGTGGCAGATCTTCCGAAGTGGCTCATTCGTAACGTTGGAAAGTTGGTGCTGGGCATCGATGGGAGGCCTCAGCTCCTCCCCACATGGACCCTCCCAGACCGCGTGGGTGCCCTCACGACATGACCTTTACTGTCCCCAGCGTGAGCAATTGAAGAGAAGCAAGGCCAGAGTGCCAATATCTGTTATGGCCTAGCCCCAGAAGCCATACTCCCTCATGTCTGCCAGAAGCAAATCACCGAGTTCAGTCCACATCCAGGAGGAGAACTAGGTTCACCATTTTGAACAGAGGACTATTAAATAATTATTAACATGTTTTAAAATCAACATAAGAGGGTACATTAAAATTTCGTATTTCTTGCCTCACCAGGATAAACAGACAAACGACTCACTGCTGGAGACGACCTGCTCGAGCAGCCCTGGAGCTCTGCTGCTCTGCGTCCCCACCAGAAGGCTGGGGCGATCACTCCCGAGAAATACCTACAGGCCTGCCCACTGGTGCACCACCTGGCAAGCCCTATGCTAAAGGTAGTTCTCAGTTGGTGATCTTTTGTAAGGGACAGAAAACTAAACTTAAATCAGAATTTTAAATGAGGTGGTCGAGTTCATTGGCTCATTTAGTAGAATAATCCAGAAGTAATAATCATTCAGATTCAGCTCGATTCAGGACCGACACATCTCCTGGGTCTGTTTTTCATCTCTGCTTCTTCTTGGTTGGCTCCGTCCCCGCACTTTCCCTGGAAATTCCAGGCTCATTCATCCCGGCAAATGCAGTCCTGAGCCTCACAACCTCATACCGCCAACCTCCACAAAGAGGAAGGTTCTGTATTTCAGAATCCCCAGTACACTTCCTTGGGTTCACTCTACTTGGAGTTGCTCACGAGAAGCAAGTTTCTCTCCTTGCACTAGAAGCGTTGGATCAACAACAACTCACACCACATGGCTAAGGAACTGGTAGCTCTGCAGGGAACAAGGAAGAAAGGCTAAAGGATGGAAAACAAATCATATTAGCTCTCTGAAGGGCATTTTGCTTTTAAAGAAAACGCATTCAGAAAAAGGAACTTTTGTGACATAAGGATCATAGTTCATTTCATATCATGTTCACAACCTCTGAGCTGGCAGGACCATCCCCTGGGAGGGGCCTGAAGGGGACCTGCAGTGTATGAAGGAGGACCCAGGGCTTGTCACATCCTGAAGGAGAGTGGGGACTGGAATAGACTGCGGCAGGATGTTTTGCTGACCAGCGATTCATCCTCGGGGGTGTCTTGCCAAAGTGGTGCAAATGATCGGGAATCAGAAACATAGAGGTGGGAGAAGAATGAGAGCAACTGGGAAATGGAATAAAATTAGATTTCAGTGGGAAAAAGTCAAACATCAAAATTGTCTTTTGTTCTTCATTGTATCCCCAGCACGTGTCCCACGGTGGACAACACTCAATGAATGCTTGTGAGGGGCCGAAGTAATGAATGGAGGGGCCATCAGTGATGATTCCGGCCAGACTGCCCCTTTTCTGTCGCTCTGGACTAAAAGCAGCTCCTGAAGGAGGACAGATGATAAGGGTCAATGGCCCTGGCGGAATAGCTTTCCATTTCCTCTTGACTTTACCTATTAACAATGCGTAAGTAAGAATTAAGGGAATTCTTTTTCTCTTTTCTAGTGCTTTTCCTTGAATCATCCAAGACCTTACCCTTAATAATCTTAAACCCAACCTCACAGAGCCTGATTGAGAAGCCAAATCCCTGATGGTCACTGAGGTTTTCAGTCTTGGAGTTACTGGAGGAATTGCAGCATGGCCTCGGGTGAAAACTATCTGGAGAGCTGCCTACCTTCCTGATCCCTAAGGCCTCGATGCTGTAGCCCACCCTGGGAGGCATTGCTGTCTGGAAGGATGCTGCTGAGGCCAACCCACGCTCAGGTTTGACCATGATCTTTGTGCCATTAGTTGACAGCTGAGTGACTTCCACCTTTACTACTTTCCCCACACATTGGAAGACAGCAAATCAATGGTAGCAAGGATAAGGGAGTGATTTTCAGGGTCCTGTAGCTCTAAAAGTTACAGGTGCAAAATATCTCTTATCAGTTCCTTTATGTGATGAGAGAGAGAACATGACGTGGATGAACAAATTGTTCCGTCATCCAGCAGGTTATTAGTGAGATTAAAAAAAACCAAACCCACGGTGACTGCCAAAAGTCTCTGGACCAAGGCTCAGGGTCCTGGTTTCTTATTCTGCCATTTTCTAGTCTACAACTCTGGCCAATCTCCTATGCCTCTCTGAGCTTCAGGTTTTTTCACCGTGAAGTAGAGATGAGTTGCTCTGTCTTCCAACCTGTGGAGGAAATCCGCTGAGATGACTGATGCATGGGAAAGTGTTTTGGAAACTCGAAAGTGCTGTCCTAAATGTAAGGTAGTGCTGTTTACAATCGACACCTCCAGCAAGTCAGCCAGGCCCCCACACAGCTGCATCTGCCGCTGGCAATCAAAAGCAGGCCAAAGGCGCAGGCAGGACAGAGGCCCGATGTGCCAGAAAGTAAAAGCCTGGTGTATCAACTAGCAGTGACAGTGTGCCCTGTCTGGCCAAGGCCCACAGCAAGAGCCCTCAGGGCAGAAGGAAGAAAGGCTATCAGTGGAAGGAGAGGGCACACAGGGGCGCCTGGAAACCCGACGCTGCTTCCCTTCTGGTGTGTGGCATGTTTCCAGTACATTCCTCTGGGAGGTAAATGCACGGGTGCAACAACCCGCCTGTGTGTCCCCAGCCTGTAAGTGCTCCCTGAGGGTATCGAAGCATACCGTCTTCCACTTGAAACTGAGCAGCAAGTACTGAGCGGCAAGTTTCCCAGATAGCACTAAGGAAGAAAGAGAGAACTTAGCAGCCGAGACAGATTTGCAACAATGAAGCTGACATTGCTTATTTGGAAGCCCAGAGTTTGTCTGGGGCCTCCTGTTCTCCACTCCATTGGCTCCAACTTTGGGTCCAGGGCATGAATGTCTCCAGGTTCATGTTAAGCAAAAGGTTTCTAAAAAGGATTGCGCAGAGCAACAACCACGGGTTAAGAGATTCATTGGCCCTAACCCGCGGAGAACTGAGCTAAGGGTGTTCTAGCAAGTGCAGCAGTTTAGACGGAGTTTTCAAAACCAAGCACCCCCCTCTGGCACCCACCTACCCTAGGCCCTGGGTGGCTAATGTGCATGTGCCCTGGAGTGGTTTTGGCGTCGGATGCAGAAGTCAGCCTGTGGGGTAGTCAGCAGCTGGAAATTGGGAAAGGGAAGTGCTACGGCAGCATCATTTGCAGATTTCAGGGCGGCTCGGGGCCTTTCCCCTCAGGAATTGCAAAGCTGCCTAAGACAGAGTCGAAGTGGGAATCAGGTAAAGTAACATCATGGCAAACGGGCATGGACCTAAAATCTCCTTCCTGGGCCACTTCCAAGGGAGGAACCTGGGTGGTCACGGCTAAATGGGCACTTGGAATGAAAAGGGGAGAAGAGCCCTGGCCAGGTGGCTCAATTGGCTGGAGTGACATCTTCTCCACCAAAAGGCCGTGGGTTCCATTCTCCGTCAGGGCACATACCTGGGTTGCAAGTTTGATCCCTGGTTTAGCATGTATGGGAGAGCCAATCGATGTCTCTCTCTAAAATCAATTAATCAATCAATCAATTGTTCAGTCAATGAACATATCCTTGGGTGAGGGTTAAAAAGAAAAAAAATGAGAAGTGGGGAGAGGGGGGGTTCTCATGGCCAGCCCACACAGCTGAGTGTGTAAGTGGGATGTCTTTCCTGCAGAGATGAGATAAGAGCCAGTCTGCGCCCTCAGCGAGCACCCCCTCAACAGTGGGAGCACATATGTGTGCACGGCTATGAGGTTTGAAGGCTCATCACCTTGCACGCAAGCTCCAAGTTGGAACCTAGTCACGGGCTAATCACCCACGCCACACTTACTTAAAAATGTCTTCTCTTTCCCACGTACCCCTCATTGCCTGTTACTCTCTAGTTTTACTGCCCTCTCCACTAGAGCAGAAGTTCCTTGAGACCAGGAGCTATCCCTGTTTTTCAGCAGGAGAGAGATTGAAGATGAGGAAGTTCTTATCCAGGTAGACACCAGCCACCCCAGGTAGTGAAGATGGAGCTGTTTGTAGTTCATGTGGTGATTCTCGTCATGTGAACTAGACAGTGGAAAATGTAAATTCCATCTCAACTAAATAATGCCATGGTTGTTGTTGTGGGAGGAGCTGGTCAAAGTCATGTTAACAGAGGAAATACCATTTCTTCAAATATCACAAGATTGCGTTGCCACGGGGAAATTGGTTGAAGTTGCTTGTTTCCTAGGTAACGAATGAAAAAAACTGCCACAGCTGTCACTGGTGGGAACCTGCCCCGGGATCTGATCACCCACCAGTGTCTTCACCTACTAGACTGAACCCTTCAGAGCTGACAAAGTTGGGCACAGGAAAAACCCCAGCACCAGTGGAGGCTATAAATGTTGGATATGCAAGAAGGCCCCATGAAAGGATGGAGGAGGGCAGTAAGTACGGGGGCAAAGAGATGGGGTTTCCCAAGGAAGAGTAAGGACACTGGACTGAGGGTGTGAGTGAAGGAACTGCAATGGGGTAGGACAGGAGAGAGGTTTGGGGCACACTGAGGAGCGAGGTCAAGAGATGGGGTTAATCATAGAAAAAGAATCCTTCCTTCTTAGAGCCCAACTCTGCCATCTTCCCTGGAGAGGGACAGAATCAAGTAAGGGAAAGTCACAGTTTCTGGTCCTTCTTCACTCAGCTGTTCTAGGAAGTTCATTGTCACTCTTTAGTAACAGAATGCATCCTCTTACCCCCACTGTAGGTGGGTGTTGCCACATGAGGACTTGTGAGCCAGCCAGCAAGGACCAGGCCTGACTCACTGGGCTAAGGAACACTAAAAAGAAATCCAACACCCATATTCTCCTGCCCTCTGCTTCAGTCAGAGATAGCAAGAAATACCCTTGTACGACTAAAAGGAAGGGGCCCTTCTCCTCTGAGGCCGAGTTACATCACACAGACATGGGCTTGAACATAACTGGTGGCACTTCGTAAATACCTGGTAAACAAAGACAATCATTTCTGTCAGATTGTGTGGCCCACTTATCCACAGCCTCTTGTCCAGGGCCTGCCCTGGCCACAGTCTCAGGAAGGTGCAATTGTCTCTTCCGAGTGACCAGGCTCCTGCCACTCCCCAGACCATGGTCGAGGGACCAAGGAAATCAATGTGATCCCTGGGAGGCCAGGCACGGCCTCTAGCCCTGAGTTTCTAGTGCTTATTTCCACTTCCCTGGGCTGGGTTTGCCCTCAGTTCTATGGGGGCCTACCATAGCTCCCTCTTTTTACGGGATAGCTCGGGTGGGTTTCTGCTTCTTGGTACCAAATGAGCACCGTGGGGGCCCGATGCTCACGGAAACGCTGAAAGTAGGACACTGAGGTGAGGTGGGTGGCCACAAAGACGCTCCTGTCCCTCCCCTGAATCCGAACAGCCTCGTGAGTTGTGCTTTGGCCCATAGGATGCAGTGAAGTGATACGGCAAGAGTTCTTGCCTAGGCCTTAAGCAGCTTGCCAACCTCTTTTTTCACCCTCTGGGAGCTCTGAGCCTTGTGGAAAGATGTACCATATTCTGCCGTGTATAATGCGTGGCCGCGTTTTTGGCCCAAACTTTCAGGTAAAAAAAATTCTTTTGTTTTAATTTTTTAATTCAATTATTTATTTATTTATTTATATTTAGCAACAAAACTAATGATCGTATTCCAGGGTATTATTTTGCATAAAGATATCGTTATTGCTTTCCAGAGTTACTTTTAACACATAAGCATAAATAAAATAATTAAAAACATTTATATAGATACAGAATTAGTACTATCCATGTATAATGCACACCCGTATTTTTCCCTCAAAAATCTGGGCTAAAAGTGCACATTATACATGGCAAAATGCAGGTAATTTGCAGGACCCAGTGTAAAATGAGAAAGCAGGGTCCCTTGTTTATAAACTATTAAGGATTTCAAGGCAGTGGCCACAGAGCATCAGTACAAGGGGGTCTCTTCTGGGTGTAGGGCCTGTGTGAGTGCACTTGGTGCGCTCCTTTGAAGCCGCCCGGCTGCCACCCTGACGGAGTGACCTCGCGGGAAGAGAGATCCCAGGATCCTGGCCGGGTTCTACTGTTCCAGCCACCCCTGCCTGGATGCTTGACATGGGAGTAAAGCCATCGTGGACTTCCGGCCCCAACAGAGCCTCCTGATGAGAGGCATGAGTGCAGGAGTGAATTTAGGTCAGGTCAACCCAGGCTGCAGAACCGCGAGCAAATGCCTGGTTGTTATTCAAACAGAGCTCACTAAAGTGCTCACAGCAAATGGGCATTGTCCTCAGGGACACTCACTCGGGACGGTCTGTACACAGCAATGGATGACTGAAACAGGAGGACAGAATCCAGCGCCCGAACACCTGCTGTGCTCCAGGCCCCGTGCTGGTCCTTTTCCTGTGCCGGCTCAGCTGACCCTGGCAACCGCCTGCCCTGTGATTTCCATGTGCAGGAGAAGCTACTGCAGTTCTCTGGGCGAGGGGCTGGCCCACTGCTCCACAGGCAGTGAGTGGCAGAGGCAGAATTTGAACCTGAGGCTGACAGATTCCATAACCTCTATAGAATACCTACAGTGAAACAAAGAAAGGTCCAGAGAAGGGCCATGGACCCCGGAGACTGTTGGGTGAGGGTCTAACGCAGCCTTTTCCTGGTTTCCTCACAAATCGCACAGCTGAAATGTCAGATGTCAGACAGGGCAGTGATCACCATGCGAAAGGCCCCCGACAGGGCACCATCATGTCTCAGCTCCATCACTCTCTACCGCAGTTCCTGTGATGGGGACACTCAGAAGTGCCCTACACCAGGCTTACTCTGGTGTTCCGATAGGGAGGATATGAAGAAAATTTGATGTGCTTAGCTAGGGGTAGTCACCGCTTATTTATATGTGCAGTATCCCCCCAACAAACCTCAGGCATCCATGGTCACCCCGGAATGTGTCCCATCAATGATCTTGCCCTCAGAAAGAACAAGCGTTGATTTCAGCATCAGACTAAGCCACAGTTCATTAAGAAGCTGAAACAGCTGGCCCTATGTGATGATGTCCAACAAAAAGAGATTTTCTATTTATATTAGAATTTTATCTACAAAGCCTTCTTGAGTGTCATCGACTGGTGAGTGGGTGTGCAAGTAGGTGCCTGTCTGTCTGCCTGCGGGTCATGAACTCATCACGCCAGGTCAGCCATGAGCTCAAGGTTAAATGCTAAGTCAGCCTCAAGCAAAATAGTGACATTCCACAGCACAGAGGAGGTGCCGGGCGAGACAGCAATGTGGACTGGTGTCGGTAGCACAGCTCTGGAATCCAAGGTATACAGTGGTTCCATTCTCAGGCCTGAGTCTTACCCATTAGTGATTGCAATAAACTGAATGTGCCCCATCCTGCAAACTCTTATGTTGGAGCCCTAACCCCCAATGTGAGAGTATTAGCAGGTGGAGCCTTTGGAAGTTCATCAGTACAGGAGTGCGGAGCCGTCCTGAATGGGATTACTGTCCTTGCGAAAGGGACCCCAGAGAGCTCTCTCACTCTGTCTCTTTCCATCATGTGAGGGCACAGCGAGAAGGGGGCCAGCCAGCTGCAGCCTGGAAGAGGGTTCGCACCAGACACTGAATCTGCCGGTACCTTGATCTCAGACTTCCAGCCTCCAACCGTGAGAAGTAAACTTCTGTTGTTTGTAAGCCACCCAGTCTACAGTGCTTTGTCCTAGCATCCCAAACAGACTGAGACAGTGATGCTGGGCGAATTGGTGAGTTTTGTAAGCCTCTGTCTCCCACTTAGATGAGATACGTGAAGGTAAGATAACACATGACACGTTCAGCAAGGTGCCAGCCACCTTGGGCACATTTCCAGTAGCCATATCACCGAGTGGGTAAGGAGAGGCCAAGGGAGTTAGATGGCTCACTTGAGGTGATTCAGTGACAGTGACTTGAAAATGCGCATCTTAATTAAGATTGATGGGTCACCACAAATACTTCTAATAGAATATAAGAAAAGCTGCATAGGATAAAAACATTAGGTTGGTCGGGGGGAGGTTGCAAATGAAGGAGAAAGGAAAAATCCCAATAGTTTTCCACTCCCCCCACTAGGGCAGTTTTCTTCTCACACTAGCAGCCTGGGATCTTGCTGACCTCTGGCTCTCCCACAAGAAGTTCATGACAACATTGTTTTCAGAAGCCGATACTGTATCCTCCTGTCTCTACTTGCAAGAAAATAACTGGGCTCCCAGTAAGTACAGTTGGTGTTAATGGTGATTTATGATGTACCCAGTTCTCCAGATGGCTCTTCACATACAGATTATTTTCCTGAAAACAGAAGAGTACAGCACTTTTTTCTCATCAGGTTATAACAGGTCTACAATCCACTCCGTCAAAACTAGAACCAAAAGCTTTGAAAGAGTTCCCTCAAGACAGAGAGGAACACAAAAAGCACATTCCAGCTGGTAAATAATTGCTGGGCTTGCATTCCTGTGCATTCAGGCACGAGCTGACTTCTGTACAGCATAAAACTGTGAAAATGTCTAGGTTTAATGGGGCGTTATGGGATAAGATCTACTTAGATCCATCCTATCCTCAGATCGCAGCTGGGGTGCTGGTCCAGCCTAGGACTCTCAACTCACCCAGAATCAGATGAGCTAGACAGACCTTAGATGATTCCAAGATGACTGAGAAAGTTCAATCATAAGTACAAAACATTGGACAGACACATGCAGCCAGGATCCCATAAGAGTAAAGAGGAGTATTTGCCAAGGTCATTTTCAGATGACCATAGGTGCAGAGCAAAGTCAAATGTGGTTCTCAGTTCCCTGTCTTCTTCCTAAAGAACAGGTTGGAAAATGTCCCTACAAGCCTATATCCATCTTGTGCTGGAATGCTTGGGAGAGGAAAAGGTATTCAGCAGTCAACAGTGAGCTACCAAAAGGATTTAAAGTAGTTAATCTGTAGCAGGTTAATTTTAGCTGGTGGCTTTAAGTTATGATTTTCATTCAGGAAGAACTTTTAGTCAAAGCCTTCCACCAACGGGACAAACTTCCCATCGACTGACACAGCAGGTCAGGAGGCTTCGGCTAAAAATAAAGAGCAGAGATTTATGAAGGGGTCTTGGGGTCTGCAAACCACAAACACAACTAAGCGATATACCCAGAGCATTCCAGAACAGAAAGAAAAGCTAAGAGTTCTTATATTTAAAAAGTACATTCTAAAAAGTACATTCTTGAGAAGAAGCATCCTTAGCCTCTGGATTGGTCTGAGACAATCGATAGTCTTCCAGGCTTCCAGGGCCTTGGATAATGGATGTCAGGTGACCTGGACACATGACCATTCTTTCCTAAGTCTCCTGCAAGGGGGTGTTCAGAGGGTTCTCTATAGAATGTATAACTAGAGAGTTAAGAAGCTTAAGTTCCCAAGCTGGTTAAAGAAAGAATAGAATGATTTCCTCATGCCTCAGCAACTCAAGTTCAGTAATTTAGCAGCTTGACTATAGTGACTCCATTTTATTTTTTCACTCGCTCTCCATTCTTCATAAGCTGCCTCTGGAAGCATAGGCAAGAGAGCTGTGTGTTAGAGATGCTGTGGGGAAGATCCAAGAGCTTGGGGAGCTGGACTTAAATTTGGGCTCACAGACTCAAATGCCTTTAGGGGACAGGCAGATAAATGGTGCAAAATGTTAAGGCATTAGGAAGTAGATTAAACAGCAAAGGACTGAACAGACACATCCCACCTAAAGGCATCCAGACTTAATATTTAAAAAAATAAAGGACTGGTCTGGCCAAGTAAAAATCTCTGCTGGATTTGGACTGTGGACCAAGAGAACAGTTTGCCACTTGTGGACTGCAATATCCTTAAGCCTTCTTTGACTTCTGGGTTCTGTGATGTGTGTGGAAATAATGTACTCTTATCTGTTAAGAGCCAAATACTTGTGTTAACCTTTGTGGTAGGAGGAGGCAGGGTATAAAGTATAAAATGTGATCTCTATCCTCTAGGAACTCAAAAATATCTTTAAATGAGATATGCTCATACAAAGGCTACTAACAACACCAGGCAAAAATCACATCAAGGCCTGTAGTCACGCACAGGAAACTCTGCTAACTTACATCTAGATTAGTCCACAGAGAGTCACAGAATAGTCAAGGCTTGATTTGGGCTTAAAAGAATTAGCAACATTGAGATAAATGGATAGTAGATATGTCAGGTGGTGAGAACGGCAAAAAAAGAAAAAAGAGAAAAAAAGGAAAAAGCCAAAAGGTAGGGAGGAGAAGAAAGGTCCTTGGATCCTTATAAAAGACCTCACAACTTTTTCCCCAGACTCTGGAACTGGCTTCCCGTCACCCACTCTGTTCTGAGCCCGGATCCTGCTCCTCCTCAGCCTCCAGCCTCCCTCTTATCTGGAACTGAAGGCTTTTCCTAGGGCCCCAGTTTCCCAGTTCCTCTAGCTGGGCCCCACCACCTGCAGGCAGAGCCCTTAGCGCTCCCCTTCTATTGCTGGATCCACCCGCAACCCAGTCTGCAGACTTATCAACAGGCTGCGAATCGAATTGCCACCTCTAGGAGGACATTTACCTCCACCACGGCAAATCAATTCCATTTTCAAGTGAGTAGGGTAATTCTAAAAACCTGATGAGCACAAGTGAGGAAGCAGGACCCACATTCAGAATTGAATTTGTCTTTGAAACCACTTGTTTGTAGCAGGCACTCGGTGGTGCAGTAATTGTCATCAGTAGCTGACAGTGACTCACTGCTCACAAGGTGCCAAAGTGGGTGCTGAGCTCAGTGCACGCACGCCCTCACTTGCCTCCTCGGAACAACCTCTAAGGCAGGGCCCATTATTCTTCCCTCTTTAGTGGTAAATAAACAGAGGCTCAGAAGGGTAAAATAAGGCACCCCAAGTCATACAATCAATGAGGGGCCCAGATTCAAACCCAAGTCTTCTGTCTACCATCAACTATTACGCAATGCCACCTCCTGTTGCTGCACCGCTCCTGTGAGTGTGCCGACACGCACCCCACAGCTCGGGGCCCCGCCGGCCTACCATCTGATGTAAGCATGCCTCAGCTCCCCCAAAGCACCCATTTGACATGTACATTTGTATCACTCGCTCTTCAAATAGTTTCACATTCTGACTACATTAGAGTCACCTGTAGCATTTAAAAAATATTCAACCACCACGGATGCCTCACCTCAAGCCCCTAGAGACTCAGCTGGACTTGGGTTTGAATCAGACACCAGTGTGCCCGAAGTTCTCCCCAGGTGAGACCCTGTTGTGCAGGGCAGGGTTGGGAATGCAGGCAGTGAACAGTGGTTGAGAACCAGGGCTTGGGACCCGATTTCTGTGATCACAGGCCAGTTATGGTGCCTGGGGGAGCCTCAGTTTTCTCTCCTGTCAAATAGGAATCACGGAAGTGTATGCTTTATTTTATTGTATTTGTCCTCACCTGAGAACATGCCTATTGATTTTAGAGAGAGGGAAGGGAGGGAGAGAGAGAGGGAGAGAAAACATCAATGTGTGAGAGAAACATCTATTGGTTGCCTCTCCTAACACCCAGACCTGGGACCAAACCGACAACCTAGGCACATGCCCTGACCAGGAATCGAATTCACAACCTTTCAGTTTATGGGATGACGCTCCAATGGAGCCACACGGGCCAGGGCAGAGGTGTGTGCTTCACAGGGCTGATAAGAGGATCAGGGGAGATGGGGGAAAAGTGGTACACAATGCTGTTAGGTCCCTGGGCCTGCCCCTGGAAGCTTCGTTGATCCATAATGAGACCAAAGTTTATAGTTTCTAGTGCAAATGCACCACTGGTTGCATAAGAAAATGCATTTTTCCAATTTTCCACTCAGGTCTTCTGACACTGCAGCGTGGAGAAAGGGGCTGGGCAGGCTCCCCTTCGACTTGCTAGCTCTCTGGGAGATGCAAAGGCAAATGCTTTTGAGTGTCAGACAGCTAACGTACGGGTGTGAAGTAACGGGGTGAATGCTCTAAAGAGTGCTAAAATCAGCTGTGATGCCAGATGAAGTTCTCTCAAGTTTATTAAAAACAATAGCAGCTACTCGTAACAATATGGCGCTGGCCAGACAGATCCATCTATGCCCACCTAGAGCAGGTAGGGTGTCAGTTTGCACCCCCAGGAGCTGCACCTTCAGTTTGGCAGAACCGGGTCAGTGGCTGCTCACTGCTTCTGCCACAGGTGAGCTGAGAGAAGCCACTTCCCTTCCACTGGAACCCAAGGGTTTCAAGGACACTGGCCTTGACTGTGAATGGGGCCTGCCAGCCACATTTGGACTTGTTAGAAGCAGACAGTCAACTAGAGGTTAAAGTTGCGCCTTACAGACAGAGGAGGCAGAACCCCCTGCAAGCCCAGCTCCGCCTCAGACTAGCGGTGCTGCCTTAATGTACGTCTCGGAGCCAGTGGGCTCACACCTGAAAGGTGGATAAGATTATCCTCCTTCTGAGGTTGTTGTAAAGATTAGAAGAACAACGGACACAGTGCCTGCACTCTCAGCACCCCGGATGTGTCCGCTTTCCTCTGATGTCGCCATTCTTCAGTAAAGTAAGAAGAGCCTAAAGCCCTGCCTCTCGCTGTGCCCTGGAGAATCAGTTAAACCAGAGCTGCACAGTTCACTCTAATCCATTACCTCATCCCTCCTTGGGGCCCACAGTCACGAGCATTGAGAATCAAGTTTGAAAGAGATAGTGAGAGGTGAGATAAAGGGTGTACAATGACAACAAATAAAGGTGGAGGATTTGTTCCTGGTTCGTTCTCAGGGAGTATGGGGCCGATGGCCTGCTGAGTGGGGCACAGAGAGGTGACACAGGACTCCTCCCACATCTCCGGCCTCCAGGGGCCCCACACTCAGTGCCTGTGCTTTGGATGAAATTGATGCTGCCCCAGTCTCCAGGGTGCGCATGCGGTACTCGGGCCTGGCCAACCTGAGTGTCACACTTCTCAGACCGTGACAGGTTCAGAAATGGGCATGTGACCCCCCTACAGAGCCAAAGAGATACAAGGAAAATCTGTTTTTAAATGGTTTTTTTTGAGGTATAACATATACCATAAAGTTACCCTTTTGAAGTATACAATTCAATGATTTTTTAGTATATTTACAGAGCAATTATCACAACAGTCTGGTTTTAGAAGATTTCCACAACCCTCAAAAGATGCCTCACACCCATTTGTGGTAACAAGGAGACTTTAGCTGCGGAGTTGGGAGAGATTCCCACATTCCTTTTGGCTGGGTCTGTTCGCAGTGATGATGAAAACAGCCTGGAGCTACAGGGGGCCATGTGCAGAACCTGAGACCTAAGTAGTAACTGCAGAAGGAGGATCTAAGAGATGGAGAAAAAGTGAGTCCTGAAGTCAAGAGTTGAGACTCTGATCCGACCAAACCTGAAGCCTGGGCTTCCCCTGGACTTCTCAGTTACAGGAGCTAAGAAGTCCCCTTTTGTCTTAAGCCAGTTTGATGTGGGGTTTTCAATCTCCTACTACAGGAATAACTTCAGACTCTCATGAGCTGAAACCTTTGTCAACTTCATATTGAGATAGGAAGGCCCTCTTCAGATCTGTTGTGATTATAGATTATTTTACACATGGCCATAGAGCTGTTTCACAAATGAGGATTCGGCCTTGCTAGGTAAATTGCTTTACCAGGACACACGGCAGCATCTGAACAAATGCTCTGCTCTGTGTAATGCTGAATTTGGTCCTGTCTTTCTTTCTCAAGTTATCATCATCATCGCCATTATCTCTTGTAAGATGTTTAATATGAGACAGACCTTATTCTAAGTATTTTGCAAACATTAAGTCACTTAATCTTTACAACCACTCTGCAGGTAACTTCTATTATTACTCCCACTTTACAGATGAGGAAACTGAGGTCTAAAGAGATTAAGCAACTTGTCCAAGGTCATATAGCTTACCGCAGCGGGGCAGGACTTGGACGCAGGCGCACCAGCTGCAGAGGCCACGCTCTTGCAGCCTCTTGTAAATTCTCACCAACCTAACTGCAGCTTTTAATGCAGTTCCACTGGTCTTTTATTCAGAGGCACTGCCTTTTTCTGAGCTTTTAGAAATAGAAAGCAAGCAAAAGCCCAAACATTTTCCATATTCTATAGGTTCTTCAATTACATAAAACGATTTTTAATCTAGTTGATTTCCAGGAGTCACAAACTCTTGTGCTTTTTGCAGCTTTGTTCTGCCCTTCTCAATACATAGTGCAGATGAGGACGAATGATGGCAAAAGCCTTATTTTAATATCCTTCTTGTGACGAAACACTAGGTGAGGGCACTGCCTTTTAAATCTTAATTACTATTTAATGACATAGTACTTGATATTGAATATTATAATTTTATATGAAATTTTACATTTCATATCAGCCAACTGACAAAAAAGTTAAAGACCTGGAATTTAAAAACCCACTTATAGAAACAAAATATACACATAGTAAAAGTAACATAAATGCTTTCTCTGATATCGTGAAATCACATGAGACATGTACAGTGCTTCAGAAGCTCTGAAATGCTGTATGGATGTAACATACTGTATTCTTCACCATTTTCACATACATTGTCTCAGTTGATCCTTACCTAAACTGTGGTTGGACAGGGATTACCCGGTGAATAAACATTGGTATTTTTAAAGGCAGTACTGTGGAAGGCTTTTATTCTTATGTAGGGGAGTGAAGTTTATTTTTATGTGGGAGTGTCTTGGTCCTTTAGAAAATTCAGCTGGTAGGAACTGGCTGGTGTGGCTCAGTAGTCGCTGGCTTGATTCCTCACGGGGCACATGCCTGGGTTTCTGGCCAGGCCCCCAGGTGGGGGCCTGCAAGAGGCAACCAATCAATGTGTCTCCCACACACTGGTGTTTCTCTCCCTCTCTTTCTCCCTCCCTTCCCTTCTCTCTAGGCATAAAGAAATAAAATCTTCAAAAAAATTCAGCTGGTGGATGTATATAGGATGATTGGGGGTGGAGGGCTGTAGGAAAGAAGAGCCATTTAGAAGGCCTCTCTCACAAATACCTCAAATTTATGTTTTATAAATACAGGGTCCAGCAGAAGTAACACCTGCTTGAGTGTGGTTGGTAGAGTAATAATGTGGGTGTAATAATTTATAGTTTTAATTTGAACATTTCACCTAAAATGTCATATGGTGTGCTTGAGCATGATATTGTTATGTTACAGAATTACATGCTTACGGTTTTTTAATGAAAGATTTTGTAATTTAAAAAAGGGTGTCATTTGCACTAGACCCTGTATGTCGAGTTCCGCCTTAGTCCTTGAGACTGACTTGGATCCTGGGGGGCAACAGAACTTTGTTCTGAGTTCTAAGCCCTTGTTAGATGAATAGGTCATCAACAGGACACTTGAGAGCCTTAAGCAAAGGGGAGTGGTAGATAATTGGAAAACTGTGGGATGTGTGTGCTGGTGGGTGGGAGTGTGGATTGGAGGAACTGAGGTGGAACCAGGGCAGATTATCCTGGACAAGTCTGCTCAGTTTTCCAATGATGGAGGTGGGCTAGAGTCTGGCTTCCAAACCCTCCCCCAGCGATCCCTCGCTGCTGAAGGCAGCCTGGTGCCCACAAGGGGCTGGGGTATAGACTTGGCAACTTTATTTTTTATTCTTCCATTTTTTGTTGTCTCTTTATGTGTTGTAGCAGTTTTATCTTTTAAATTCATGTGGAATTTGCATTTCAATGTGTATGGAGCTTGCATTTCACTTCCTGATAAAGGGAGTGCCTGCCTTGGGGACTCATGAAAATTTGACAAGAAGTCAGCATTTTCTCCTTCAGACCTCAAGCCCCATTTTCCCAAGCTCTCACTTCCAGGCTCCTTCCGAGGCCTCACATAATTACTTCATATTCATCTTGTAAGCAAAACAGTCCAGGTGCCCACTGACTTCCTAGGAACGCAGTACTAACTAGTTAATCTGCTCCATGAATCCCTACAAATATGGGGGTACCCTGGGGCATGGTTTGTGGGTGACTTGTGTGCATTTTGATTGAGGTGTTTTCTGCCTTCAGTGGAATGCCCTCACACGGTCCCCCGTGGCAGGAATGTGAAACCTGAGAGGAGAGGGCAGAGCTGCTGGGGAGGGAGGCTTTGCAGCAGGCCCGTTAGTGCCTCGCTGGTAACAGCAGGCTTCTTCCGCCTTCACTGCCCTTTCCTGCAGGGGGAGGACAAAAAGAAACAAGCTGAAATTTTCATTCATTCTCAGATTATTTTATCCCACCTTGGAGAGGGAAATCCTGTTTCTGCCACTTACGAGTTCTTTGAGCTCGGCTGTGTGAGCTAATCTCGGTTACCCCACCTGTAAAGGGCAGTTACAGTAACATCTTCTCTGTCTCCTTTACAGGAGAGCGGGTTACTGGGAGAATGCAGAAGTCAGTGTACATGGGAAATGCTGCTCATTTGCTGTGTAAAGAATGGAACGCCGATAGTGACCGCCACTCTCATCTGGGGTCGGGATTCTCTATGACTGCTCTCTGTGGACATCTATACCTTGGTGTTATGGGCACAAGAGAGAGCCTCAAGCAGTATTAAGTGTATTATTCTAAGAATGACATGGCTTGTGACACTGTATTTTGCAAACCAAAGACTGTAAGTTTAAAGTCAATAGAATACTGCACTGGCTGTGTGGCTCAGTGGATTGAGCACAGGCCTGGGAACTGAAAGGTTGCTGGCTCGCCTCCTGGTCAGGGCACATACCTGGGGTGCCAGCCAGGTCCCTGGTTGGGGGCGTGTGAGAGGCAACTGATCGATGTATCTCTTGCACATTGATGTTTCTCTCCTTCCTTTCCCCTCTATCTAAATGTAAATAAATTTAAAAAAAATTAAAAAAGATAATAGAATGCTAAAAGGGAAGTGTTCTGGAAAATTGAGGACCTGTGGTTGGCAAAGATATTTTTTTTTTTACAAAAAGTGCTGGGCTAGGAGCTAGGAGACTTGATCTCTAGTCCCTCGTCTGTCAGTGACCTTGAGCGAGTGTGGCACCCATTCTGGGCCTCTCTTCCCCTAATCTGTAAAATAAGGGTGCTTGACCCATTGGTTCTTAACAGGGATGAATTTGGGAGTCACCTGGGAAGATACCCAAAGGCAGAACTTTATTTTGTTTTTCTTGCTGTTTCCAAAGCATATGAAAGCATTTGACACAGGGTAGGTACTCAATATACATATACTTTTAATGAATGAATAAAACATTTTGAAAATTCATAGGCCAGGCTCCACCCCCAAATCCTCATGCAATACTGGGTGGAAGCTGTACGTGTTTGGAAAAAGCCCTCTGGATCATTTTGCCAAGCACCCCTGGCTAAGAACCACTACGCTCAAGGAGCCCCAAGGTTCCTTACACGTGAAGTGGCCAGATTTAGGAAATAAAAATACAAGACGTTTGA
The DNA here is from genome assembly GCF_022682495.2 of Desmodus rotundus. Classification (NCBI taxonomy): domain Eukaryota; kingdom Metazoa; phylum Chordata; class Mammalia; order Chiroptera; family Phyllostomidae; genus Desmodus; species Desmodus rotundus. The sequence continues at coordinate 49,626,662 of NC_071387.1, forward strand.
TTTCAGATAAACAATGCAAACTTGGAGTATAATTATGTACCATGCAATATTTGGTTGTTGCAACTTACATGATTAGGTAAGGCTCCTGCTTAGGCTGAGGGGTAGGGCCGGAGAGCCACACCGTGACACTGGCTCGGATTTGGGAGTCAGAGAGAAAGTCCAGGTTCGAGTGTCTGCCCTGCTTGTGTGTTCTTGACAAATGGCTTAGCTTCACGGGCTTCATAACTACAGTACCAACCCCGTACAATTGCTAGAAGAGTTAGAGATAATGTGGATATGATGGCTAGCACTTACCTAATACAGTTTAGATGTCATTACTGCCATCGATATATTCAGTTGGTTTAAAGTAAAAAACCTCTACATTGATAAGACCTTTCTTGAATGGACTGTCAACTAGTAAAGTGTCCTTCTGAGATGCCCAAGCTTACAGTTACTATCCCAGGTAGGCCTGGGACAGTCAGACTGATGGCGGACCTTCCGTCAAGCAAGAGCTCTGTGTCCAGGGGAACGAAGCACACTGAACAGGAATGGATTGTACCGAATGAGTAAAGAAAGGAAATTCTTTCATTTCACTCCTTATGAAATGTCATTTGCTGGACTTCCTTCCTTTTTCTAATGTCAAAGGTAAATATTTGTTCAGGTTTTATAGGGTCACTCTACAGAGGGATGGACCATCACCTGGGCAATGGAAATACTTCAATCCTGACCTCGTTTATTTCTCTTCTAGGTTAAAAGCATCTTTTGTTTCTAGAGTTTTTGTTGTTTCTAGAAATTTCTAATACATCTTCTCTGGTTAAAAAACAAACACATTTGACAACAAATGTGGAATGCTCATTAAAAGGAAACAATTCTCTCTAGAAACATGTATTTGGACAAAAATCGCTAGATAATTTCACTATCAAATTTAAAAAGGTATGGCTGGAGAATAGATTGACCATTAAATTTTCAGCCAAGCTGTGATTGTCAGCTACATGCGTTAAGCTCCTCCCTGTTATTTCATTGTTTATCCAACATATCGTATTTATTGTTGAGTCTATATTGTGCAGCAGAGGCTGTTGTGAGTGCTAGGGGTCCTCAGTGAACAAAACAGACCCAAATCCTTGCCTTCGCGGAGCTTGTGCTCTGGGGTAGGCAGAGACATGAAAGCATACTAAATAAGCGTACTCGGTAGCGTATGGGCGGTAAGTGCGATGGGAAGGGAGAACAGGCGATGGAGCATGGGAGTAAGTGACGGTGGTGGAGAGGCATTACAGTAAATAGTGGGCCTCTCTGGGAGGGTGACCTCTGACATCAGAGTGGGGAGGTGATGGAAGGAGCCATGCTGATGCTGAGGGCGAGACGAGGAATGTTAAGCACACATGACGTAAGGCAGGAGCACGTCTGGAGTGTTCCAAGAGCTGCAAGGAAGGCAGTGAGGCTGGGGTGGAGAGAGGGAAGAGCAGAGAAGGGGGAGAGAAGACAGGTTAATCAGTGTAGTCTTAATCATGATAAAAGACCTCAGGAATTTAACCTCCAATTTTTAGTCTTTATTTATTTACTCTGTGACTGCTGGGAAATTCTGAATTACTTCCCTGGAGTGATGGTCCTTTACTTCTAAACCATGGGTAGGTTAGAGATGTTTCACAAAACTATGACTGGAGGGAATCAGTATAGCTCAGTGATGATATACGTGTTTTAAACGATGTGAGTCCACAGTCTGACTCACTGTGCCCTTGAGCAAGCTACTTAACCTCCCTGTGCTTCAAGTTCTGTCTCTGTGAAAGGAGGCAACTCACGGTGCCTCCTTTGGAGTTGTGAGTTGTGGGGGAGGGTCCATGGAAATTGTTTAGCATAGTGCTTGGCTCATAGAAAGTACTAAGTAAATATGATTATTTTTAAAAAGCATAATTAGGAGGACTAAGTATTTTTGAAATATCTATTTCAGTGTATATCTGTAATGTGTATTTAATAACCAAAACAAGCTTTTGAGCAAAAAATGTCCTATTATTGTTATTCATAATTGTGGTAGCCAGCCTCTAAGATGATTCCCCAATGATCCCTGTCTCTGAGTAGCCACCCCTCTCCCTTCTTTAGTTTCCCACATTGTCCCAGGACCTATGAGACCATACAATATGGCAGAAGTGATGGTAGGTCACTTTTGAGATTAGGTTGCAAAAGCCCTGGCTGGTGTGGCTTAGTGGATTGAGCGCTGGCCTGCAAACCAAAGGGTCACCAGTTTGATTCCCAGTCAGGGCACATGCCTGGGTTGTGGACCAGGTCCCCAGTAGGCACACAAGAGGCAACCACACATTGATGTTTCTCTCCCTCTCTTTCTCCTTTCCTGTCTCTCTATAAATAAATAAATAAAATCTTTAAATAAATAAATAAAAGACATTGCAGCTATCATTTTGCTGTTCTCTCTCTCTCTCTCTCTCTCTCTCTCTCACTCTCTCTCTCTCTCTCTCTCTCTCTCATCACTTGCTTTGGGGGAAACCAGCTGCCTTGCCAAGAGCAGCCCTGTGGAGAGGCCCTCTATGGAGAGGGTGTGAACAAAGGCCTTCTGCCCATAACCATGTGAGTCACAGCCTTCTTGGAAGTGGACCCACAGCCCTGGACAAGGCTTCAATGACAGTAGCCCTCATTGACATTGTGACTGCAACTTCATGTGACGCCCCGTTAGAGAGATAAAAGACGGGCAACACAGAGTGGGGAGCCCTCCTAAGGTACACAGACTGGAACAGAGGGCAAACACGTGCGTTGGTTAGACAAGCAAACTGCCCTTGAGCCAGCCTGAGATGGTGAATGAAAGGAGCTGGGTGCACTTACTGGTTAAGATAATAATAATAATAGCTTTCTAGAATTCCGTATGTTTCCTGTCATTCCTAGGAATGACAGTACACAATAAAATCCTATAAGTAACTGCCTTGGCTCCAAGTCTCAAAGCTGAATTTCAGAGAGGGTGCTGCCCCTGAACTAAAGCCATTGGCCCCAGACTCTGAGTCTGCCTCCTCCCCTTTCACCATTCTCTTCCCCTCCTTTGGCCGTGCTTTGTCAGGCTGTGCAATTGTGCCTGGAAGAGAAAAGTTGCCTAAGCCCTTCTTTGTTGGAATTCAACACTATGTTATACATACCAGGTCTCCTTTGAATACAGCATTTGGTAAAAGGCTCTGACATAACCAGAGCAGGGAACCCTCCTTTCTCCACCTTGGTTGGTTCTGGTGCTTAACCTTGGACTTTACCCACCCACCATCCTGACAAGTTTTGAGGACCTCTAGGTAAGCAAGCTATCTTTAACATTTAAAACATAACTAATGATTAGAGGGAGCTACACTTAACTGTATCAAGGAACATTAAACATGACTAATTGTAAAATCGCATCAGGCTCATGCCCATCAATCTATGGAACGAGACGAAGCCCTGCCAATGGCGAGAAAAGTCAACACTTCTTTAGTGACGATACTGAGGTTGTACTGACATCAATACTCCTTACTAAGTTTCAACTGCCATAATCTAATTGTCATCGAACGCAGGGCAGCCTCAGGGCCCCACCACCCTGGAAGACTCCCCTACCCTTTAGCTTCACTCAGAGAGCCTTCATTTTTATCTTCCACTAAACGTTTCTTTGATTAAAAGACTCTGAGGCTCAAAGGCAGCTCAGTTATATGAAAATTACTGGGTTAGAGAATGGTCATATGAGGTCAAAGTTGAAAGATCACCAGAGCAAGGGTTCCTTGCTGAGGAAGAAAAAAGCTTCAGTGACAATGACTCAGTGCAAACTTATCTCTAAAATTTTTAAAAATGTTATGCATATGCTGTCCTAGCTGGAGGTGATTAGTGCCGAGTTCTGCTCTGCCTCTGGCCACCTGAGTTTGAGTCCTGCCTCCACCACTTCCCACAGTGTCTTCCTGCAGGTGTTTCAACCTTCCTAAACTTCCATCTTCATTTTTACAAATCGTGGATAATAATCGTGCCTACCTTACACAGGAAGTAAGAGCTCAGTACGTGTTTTCAATTATTAAAATCATATTGTTTAAACTATAATAATACTTTATATCTTCCTTAGGCCAAAGTTAATTTTGTATGTGTATTAACTTCCCTAAAAGATGGGTAGTTTCTTGGGATTCTTCATGTCCTTTTTAAAGCTGAACCCAGTGTTTTGGGCCCAGTAGGCCCTCGATAAGTATTTGTTAAATAAGTAAATGTTCTAAATATAGTGGTTCTGCAGGGACAGGCTTGTACACCTAATCCCTCTACTTAGCTTCCTAGAAGAATGCCCTATACCTTTTTGAATCCTCTATAAATATTTTATAATAGTAACAATGACATAATGAAGATCATAATTGTGAATAAAGATTACCCTTGGCTCAAATTTCCTGAACTAGGGTCATGTCCTTCAGCAACATATAAAATGTATTCAAACAGGACTCCAGCTTAATGCAAACTGAACACTTACTTGTAACATAACCAAAGCAAATGATTCAACTCATCCTTTACCTTCCAAATCGTTATTTCCAGGAACCACGAGGCTGAGACTATCGTGTTCTAGGTTGAAATAAATTAGGAACTCTTTTTTTTTTCTAGATTAAGATAATTATCTTACATGTTTTCTGACACCAGCAGCATGGGCTTTGACATCCATTTCCTAAGCTGAGCAGGGCCACATGATGTCACTGGGGGCCATCTCAAATAAATAAATAAATACTCCATTAGAAAAGGGCCCGAGGAAATTTGCTATAACCTTAACAGTGGCTATACCTGGGAGATGGAGTCAGACGTGATTGTTATTTTTTCTTTATCCTCTTAAATATTTTTCCAAAGCTTTTTTTTCTTATAATGGGCATGTATTACTTTTATAGTCTGAAAAACTATTGTGTTAGCTTATAACATCAGTGTTAGCTAATGTTATAATGTAAATATATGACTATCAAATTAAAAACACATGTGTTTCAAAGGACACTATCAAGAAAGTTAAAAGACAATTCATGGAATAGGGGGAAAAGTTTACAAATCATATATCAGACAAAGGACTAGTATCTTTATCAGATTTAAGTAAAGACCTCTTACAACTCAACAATAAAAATTTTTAAATGGGCAAGGAGTTGAATAGATATTTCTCCAAAGAAGATATACAGATGGCCAATAAAAATATGAAAAGATGCTCAGCATCATTAGTCGCCAGGGAAATGCAAATTAAAACCAGAAGGTATCACTTTATATCTACTAGATACAAATAATCAAAAAGATTACAGTAATAACTGTTGTCAAGGATTTGGATAAATTAGGACCTTCATAATGAGAATGTAAAATAGTACAGCCACTTTGAAAAATTTTTAGTTCCTCAGAAAGTTATAGAGTTACCATTGAGCCAAGAAATTCTACTCCTAGATACACACTCAAGAGAAATGAAAACAAATATTTATACAAAAACTTGTACACAAATGTTCATAGCAGTATTATTCATAAGAGCCCAAAAGTTGGAACAATCTAAAATATCCATCAATGTATGAATGGATAAATAATGGTGTTATCTGTACAGTGGACTATTTATTATTCAGCTATAAAAAGGAATGAAGTACTGATAAATGCTGCAGCATGGATAACCGTGCAACTATTATGTTAAGTTTAAGAAGCCAGACCCAAAGTCTACCCGTTGTATGAAATGTCCAGAACAAGCACATGCATAGAGAAAGAAAGTAGATCCGTGGTTGTCTGGGACTAAAGGTGGGGACGGGTGCTGGGGGACGACTGAAATGGATTTTTTATTGGAATGATGAAAGTGTTGTGGCCATAGTCGTGATGGTTGCATAACTTAGTGAATAATGCAAAATCATTGAATTATACCCTTTAAGAATAAATTTGTGGTATATGAATTGTATATCAGTAGAAAAATGATGAAAAATGAAGATTTTCAAATATAAATCCAGTAAAAATTCAGAATCTGCCACACGTGATTGGATTTGCCAACTTTGGAGGGCCTATGAAATAAATGCTTACTAATTGTAAGGAAGGAGAAATAAAGGGTGCAGGGCACTTTGTGTAGGCAAGAGGCCCCCTCATTTTCATCTCCCCACTCATCAACTTGGGAAGAGGTTTGGGGTTTTTTTCATAGAAGCATAGATATTTGCGGGGTGGGGTGTATTTTAGAGAGAACCTACTGAATCCATATACCCTATTATACAGATGAATAAACTGAGGCCCAGAAGGAGGAGTTTATTTACTGTTACCCAGTGAGCTGGCAAAAGGGGCTGTGACTAAAAATAAGATTTCCTGTTCCCAGTATCTCTGAGCTGCGGTTTGCCCTCCTCTTAACAGGCAGGGGGCATCAATTTCAGGAATTTGCATGTCTTTTGCCACCAACAAGTGGAGGAGCATTGATTTTCCCAGCTTCTCCTCCCTCAGAGGCTAGCATTTCAACTTGTGAGGTTTGATGGCTCTTTAATCTGTTTGCAAAAAATGTTGTGACGTGTGTAAGGCCCTGCTGGTTGCTCTGTGAAGGAGAGCTCTTAAGAAAATCAGTAAGTAACGAGCTGGCATTAATGTTTTTTGTCTCAGCAATACTTGGTTTTTTTCGGTCCTCCTGTCCTGTTTATTCAAACTGTCTTCAGATCGAAAGAAGACCCAAGTCACAGCCTCTTAACCCCTACTCAATCTCTCTTGCACCCACTGAAATTGCTCAGAATCCAGTGTCAGACGTTCTAGTTCAGTCCTCAGTTCCCGAGGCAGCCACTGCGTTTCCTTTGGAGTTCCCCGAACCTCCTCGCCATTCTGGACACGCACTTTTTCCTCCCCACGGAGGATTCCGTCCTGAGGCCGAGCAGAAGCGAACGCACGGAAGACACGAGGCCAGTCCAGGAACAGCAGGAGGTTTTTAGTCGCCTCTCAGAGACTGCCCTGCCCAAGCACCTGCAGCAAACCAGACTCCGGCATGCTCCCCAGTCCCTCTCTCAACACGGACCAGAAAACGGCCCCAAAGCACAGGGCAGATTCTTAGCGGAGTGGAGGGAGGCGGCAGTAAAAAGGCACTAGACAGGAGTGTTAACATGCCACCCCTGCGGCGCCCAGGGACGCCTCCGGGTCAGAGATAATAGCTCTGAATAGAAGCAAGTTTCACTGGGGGTGGGGGGGTCGTGGGGGCGGGGAAAGAGGTGGGGGGGATGGGCTATTTCCTTCCCTGGGGGAGGGGGGGAAACTAAACACACGTGGGCAGAAGGAACGTGCCGGGGCGGAGGGAACTCCTTGGGCGGGTTCTATCGGTGCAGTAGCCGGAAGGCTGGGTGTGGCGAGGAGGTGCGCGAAGGTGACTCGTGGGCACTGTGGGGTTGGGGCCGCGCGCAGGCGCACTGAGGCCCGCGCCGGCCGGTCCCGGGGTACAAAGAAGCGCCGCGGAGAGCCGGGTATCCTGGAAGTTTCTGGGGCCACCTGGGGTTCCCTCCCGCCCAGCTCCGGGACGCTGCCACAGTCATTTCCCCACCCGGCGTCTGAGGCTTACTAGTCTCCGCCAACTTCGCTTTGCCTTGGTTGCAGAGCCCGGCGGGTACCCTGCGTTTCGGAGTTTAATTCTGGCGCTGGCCAGACGGGGCCGGCTCCGCCCCCTCCGCTCCGCCCCTCCTCCGAGGTCGGGGAGCCGGGCCGAGCCTGCGAGCCGCTCGCGGGGCGCGGCAGGTTGGGGAGAGCGCTCGGAGGTGAGTGGAGCGGGGGTCTAGACTGCGCCGTTTTCCCCTGCGGGGTGGGCGCGGGGGCGCCCGGGCTCCGATCTCTGTCCTGGGCCGGCCTCAGCCCAGCCAGGCAAACTAGGCGCGCGCCAGGGCGCGCGGCGGCCGTGCTGGAGCAGAGGGGCAGCCCCGCGGACTCCCTCGCACTCGGTCCCCTCGGCAGCTTCAGAGCGGGACTAGGGACAGGGTCACCCACCCGTGTTTGGCGCGCGCGCTGCGGCCACGGGGCTCGGCCTGTGTGGGAGGGTAGCGGGGCGCGCCCGGCTCGAGGCAGCGGGGAAGTCCTGCTCCGGGCTAGGGCGCACAGCCCTTTGGTGCCCCCAGGCCCTTTAATCAGCTCGGGATGGGGCGAGAGAGTCTCTCTGAGACGTCTCCCCGTGCGTTATCGGGCACTGGAGGGACTGGCGGTCGACCCTATTATTATTCTGCCCCAGAGCAGCAGCAGGTGGCCTCGAGTCGCCCTCAGACCACTCAGAGATTACTCGGGTCAGGGCTGGAGGGGCCGGGAAGTGGGGGAGGGGTGTGGGAACTTTGGGCTTCCTGGCTCACGGAACCCGGTCCGGACAGCGTGGGCTTCTGGAGCATCTGCAGCAAGTCGAGGGAAGGGGCGAGTGTCCTGAAGCGGCCCAGGTCCCTGAACGCCCCCCCTCTAACATTCCACTTAACGCAAACGCGCAGGGAATGCTGCGCTCAGGGCAGCTACCTCCTCCCCTTGACCGTTCATCCCGTCCACCTCGATCCCGGTGGAATTTTCGGAGGCAACTCTTCGCGGTGAGTTCTGCAGGTCAGCTAGAGCTGCGCTGCGTAGGGGAGACTTGGTGAGGGCTTTGGCCGAGTTAGCATGAAAAACAATCTGTGGCGTCCCCCAGCGCTCGCTCTCTGCACGTCGTCTCCACGGAGGTTCATCTTGTATTCAATATTAATGAAATAGTATGTCAGAACGAGGGTGCTAGACTAACAGGAAGGTTAATAATCCAGATCTATAACGGTGCAGTTTCTTGCCTCACCTTCATCCACCGCCCCCTCCCCCCATTGCACCTCTGAGCTGGATTGAACTCAGGGCCGGTTTTCTCATTTTTCATTCATGAGTTTATTCAGCTTGATTTTAATTTTTAATTTTTTAAGTCTTACTAATTTTAGAGAGAATAGAGATAAATCGATCTGTTGCACTTATCCACACATTCACTGGCTGACCCCTATATAATCCCTGACTGAAATGAACCCCTAACCTTGGCGTCTGGTCCCTCTAATCAATGGAGCTACCCGGCCAGGGCTCAGCTTGAGCTTTAGGTGGTATTTAGCATTTTACCTGGTACTTGTTCCTTTCATCTAACTTTGTGTAAAAAAGTTGGGTGTTGGGCACTCCTCCAACTTTATTTTAAAAGTGCAATATAATAAACATGCCATACATTTACCCTTTTAAAGTGTACAATTCAGTGGCTTTTATCATGTTCACGAAGTTATGCAGTTGTCGTTACTACCTAATGCTAGCTTTCCAAAAGCTACCCCATACCCATTACTGGTCATCCGTTAGTAGCCATCCTCCATTCCCCCTCCTCCAGCCTAGTACTCCCTCATTTTAAGGTGAAGTTTTCCCAAGATAGAGATTAAGAAAATTGAGAAATTACTAACTTCAAGCCTTTTCCACTTAATGGATTTTGGGGAAGGTGCTTCTGCTGAGGTGGTGGAAGAAAAATTAAGTATGGGCAGTCCTATGTCAAGATTAAAATGTCTGAGGATGAAAGAGAAGCCCCATCCTTAGACATTTAATCTTCATACACAAATTAGGAATGTGATTTATCCTCATAGGATACAGGGGTGTATTGGGACACTCTTTTTGCTCTCTAGATTTGCCGAGTGGACAGATTATTCTAGTTGAAGTTCTGCCTCAGCAAGAGTGAGTTTTGAAGGGGGGTGGGTGGGTATTTGCATTTGCATTGTGGAGGATGGAGATGTTAGAGAAAAAAAGGGCTGAGGATTTAAAAATAGTTTTGTTTTAAATCATCCAAAATGTCCCACAGAAAGAAATTACAAGCCAATGGCCACTAAAATCTGTACATTCAAGACTTCGGTTCATTTTGTGAGTATCAACATCTGCTCACAGATAGTCACATGAACTAAACTGCTCGTGCATTAATCCCCTAGTCTAGAGGGGAGGAGGATGGGAAAGGGTCTTTCTGAAGGGGATTAAAGGAATTGGGGAAGAAGGGGTAGGAGAGTGGCTGAAAGTGGAGCGTTTGTGGGAGTTGAGGTCTGCTAACGGAGTAGCTGTAGGATGAGCAGATTCAGAAGCAGCAAAAGGGATCTAGGTGAAAAATTAAGATAATTTACTCAGGCATTAGTTGGATTATTTGTGCATGTTTTTAAAATCACATTTTAGTCAGTTGAAGCTAGGTAAATTAGGCAACAACCACTGCACTTCTCTGCCGCTCTCCAGTCAAATCAAGAAGCCAACCTGGTTGCAAAGTTACAAAGTTACAGAAAATGTTATGCCTCTTGTGTGGGTGGCTTGGCTTATGCCATCTTTTTTTTTTAAGTAATTAAAAAATTGAACTATAACATACAGTATGACAGATTTTTGCAAAGTGAATGTAAACTTAGAACTAGCACCAAGATCAAGAAACAGAACATTGCCTTATTGCAGAAGGCCCGCCTTCTCTTCCCATCGTTCTCTCCCCCCAAGGGCTAGTCTAACCATAGATTAGTTTTGCCTGTTTTCATGCTCCGTATACATGGGATCAGTGGGCTTGTGGAGTGTGAGTGTGTGTATCTTGTTTCTTTTTCTCAGCGTTGCTTGTGACATTTAGCCATGTTGTTGCACGGGGCTGTGGTTCAGTCGTTATCATTGCTGGTCAGTATTCCATTGTGTAATTACCCCCAGATTTATTCACCCATTCTAGGGTTATGGGCATTTGAGTCCTTTCTAAATTTTGGCAATGGTGAATTGTGTGACTATGAACATTCTAGTACGTCTTGATACACAAGTGCATGTTTGTATTGGGTATGTACTCGGCAGTGCATTGCTGAGTTCTAAACTAGTGTTCAGCTTAGAAGATACCGCTGAACAGATTGCAAAGTAACTGTGAGGTCTCTGTCCTATTCTTTTTTAAATTGCAAAAGAGGTAGACTTACAGAGAATTTGCAAATGGGCAAAAGGTGACCCGTGTTAACCCATCTCAGCAGACTGATTATTTCTGTTGTGTTCGATTCCAATGCTTTTCATATTTTTATGAAGTCATAATCCTAATACTCAATTTTGAATCTTGTTTACATCTTGATACTGTATCTTTTTAAAAAATATTTTATTTATTTTTAGAGAGAGGGGAGAGGAGGGAGAAAGAGAGGGAAACATCAGTGTGGGAGAGAAACATCGATTGGTCTTGCACACCCCGAACTGGGGACCTGGCCTGCCACCCAGGCATGTGCCCTGACTGGGAATCGAACCAGTGACCTTTCAAACTGGTGACCTTTCAGTTTGTGGGACGATGCCCACCCCACTGAGCCACATCAGTCAGGGCTTGACACTGTATCTTAAAGTTGCTCCTGTCTCCATGACTTTTGAATTCCTGTGCAGGTCCAGTATCCTGTGGCTATGTTTTCGTTTAATCTCCCCAACATAGGAAATGTGTTAAATTCTGTAGTTTTACTGGTATACAGGGTGGCGCTAAAAGTAGGTTTATAGCTGTGAATATGCAAACTAGTTTCTCTTGTGTTATTTATTAATTGTATTTCCTGTACGAATAACTGTAAACCCACTTTTGCCCCACCCTGTGTATCGCTGCAGGAGTCATCTTTGTACCTGTCATTTTCCCACTTTCGGATTACTTTATAGACTAGAGACTTTCCTTTTGACAAATCCGGATCCTTATTGCTAAACTGCTACCTGCAGAATCAAGTTGTCTGTGAATCTAGTATAGAATTCATTAAAGAAATCTTAAATTGCCAATATGTTACTTGCAAAAGGTGTCTCATTAGTTTAACTTGCAAATTCTCAAAATAATGGTGAGGTTGACCATGATATCTTCTTGATAAGTAGCATAAATATAACTTTTGTTGTAATTTCATTTACCAATCATGTAGTATTTTTCTTTATAGGATACTTGTTTGCAAAGATGCTGAGCTAGGAGCTTTAGGGGATGTGAAAGGGATCATACCATTGAGTAGTTTATGGTTTAGAAATTCTGTATAAAAATTAACACTACCGCCTAGGCAGAATTCGTATATGCGACAAAGGAGTGTTTAGGTCAGAAAACAGGTACAGAGTGTTTATATGAGTTCTGAGTCCCTAACGAGGTCTTTCTTGCCTGGTTGGTTAGGGTTGGCTTCCATAAGTCGTAAGACTTGAGCTGAACTTTAAAAGGGTCTTTAGAAAGTGAGTAGAGGTCAGGTAGTTTTGAAGAAGAAAAGACCACTGAGCCATCTCAAGGAGGGAGATTAAAGTCCACAGACCACTCGGGGTAATGGGGATGATGCTGTTTCCTTAGCATTCTTTGTCTGGAAGATACTGAAAATAAGCAAACTAATACAAAGGTGGGAAAATGTTTAGAGCAAAGAGCCTCACAGAGTTCATAGCAAGTGGGGAGACAGATACAGGGTTGTAGCAGGAGTCGGAAGGATGAAAATCGCTGATATAAATGGCTCATTCTGAAAATGTAGGGGATGGAGAAATTAATGCTCAGTAGAGAGATTTGGGTGATGTTTAGGGGCACTGGGCTTTGAAACCTGTGCAGGTGGAGATGAAAGGGTGTTGGTGTTTAGGTAGTAGCTTTGAAGAAGCAAGGTAGTCCCGCAGGGCTTGACATATGGTAAGTGTGGTCAGTCACCTGCTTGGATACCCAGGTCAGTGGCAGTTTGAGATTGTACTTTTACTCGGTGGCTTGTGACTGCTGAAAGAGCCTCGTGATCTTTGTCGAAATGTAGCTCTGGACCCGGACTTACTAGTTTCAATCTCAGTTCTGCCACTTGATGTGTGATCTTGGTGTGGTTACGGAACCTCTCTGTGCTTCAACTTCCCATCTCTAAAATGGGCATAATAAAATTACTCCCCCTCGTGAGAATGTTGTGAGGATTAAATGAATGAAAATACATGGAGTACTTAGAAGACTGCCTGATACACAATATGTGCTAAATCTGTTCGTTGTTGTTTCTTTAATTTTTAAAATTCCCTTTTCCCAGCTTTATTGAGGTATACTTGACAAATCAAATCGTAAGATATTTGAAGTGGACATCATGATGATTTGATGTATGTGTACATTGTGAAAGAATTGCTCTCATCTAGTAAATTAACACATCATCACTCTATATTTTGTGTGTTAGTACACACAAAAGTTCTGTCTTAGCTAATTTCAGTTATTCAATACATGTTATTGAATTTCTGAAGTCATCTCTATACATTGTAAGAATGCAATAAACAAAGAAGGGTTTAAAATGCAAACTGAAACCTATCACTTTTCTCTGGTCCCAGTGCAGAGTATAGTCTCTTTTCAGGTGCCTTAACTGATGACTGTTCATTTATTTTAATTCTTCTGGTGGGTATCATTAAACAAATTACCTTGAAATTTCGTGGCTTAAAACAATTGTTTCACAGTATTCTGGCTTCTGTGGGTCTGGGATCCAGGTGGGGCTCAGCTGGGTGCTTCTGCTCCGTGTGATGTTGACCGGGGTCTCTGCGGCACTGAGCTGGTGAATGGGCTGGTCTGCAGGGTCCGAGAAGGCTTTGCTCCCAGGCTGCGTGCCTTGGCGGGGGATGGCTGGAAGGCTGGGCTCAGTGTTGACTGTTGACCAGAGCACGTACATATGATAACGTAAGCACGGTGGCCCTCGATACACCACTTGCATGGCCACCAGATTTCCTCCATGCAGAATCATGCTCCACGTAACCATGGGGATACATTCTAAGAAGTGCGTCGCTGGGAGATTTCATTGTTTGAACATCAAAGAGTGCACTTACCCAAACCTAGACGGTATATCCTACTACACACCTAGGCGGTCTGGCTACTGCTCCCGGGCTACAAACACCTGTGCAGCGTGTTGCTGTACAAACCATGAGATCAAACCAAGCACAAGAGAAAGTGATGCAATCAGGAAATAAAGTGAACCTCAAAGGCAGGAGGCTACTGCGGGTGCAACACGACGTAGTTAGGAAGACCAAATTATGGAGGGCAATCTGCTTTACCGAAAATTCACTCATTAGAATGTTAATCTCATCTCAAAACACTGTTCATGTTGTTCCTGTTGACATATACCGTTAGCTCAAGCTATAGCACCTTACGGGAACTGGTTGGAAGGTTCATGGCCTTTCACGACCTCGCCTCCAGAGTTACACGACTTCCCTTTTACTGTTGGATGGAGCAGTCAGGAGCCTGCTGGGACCCGAGGGGAGGGACGGAGACCCGCCACTTGATGGGAGGAGTGCCAGAGAATTTGCAGCCCTCATTTTAAACTGCCACCGTCCATACTGCTTGATTGTGCACATTTGACCACAGCTTTTAATTCCCTGCTAAGGAAGAAGGGAATTTATATTACCTCTCATCTCTCTTCTTTTCCTCTCCCCTCTGTCTCCCAGTATGCTCTCATTTTTGTCTTACTATCTGTAGTCCTCTTTTTGTTAGTTACTTTTATGATTTTAAATAAAGCATTTTATACTTGACAGGGCCATGGAGAGGTGGAAAACCAAGGCTTGTTGCAGCGCATGTGTGCACGTGTGTGTGTGTGTGTGTGTGTGGTAGGGGCAACGAAAGAGACACAGACTGTCTTGAATAGCGGAGCTGACGGCGAGGCTCTTGTTAAAACAGCCCGGTCACTAGACACGGGAATTGCCTGCGAGCATGTACGCTGCATGAGCATAGCAGGTCACTTAATCTAACAGTTTTTATTTCCTCTCTTTGGCTTTTAAAGTCAGATACCTGTTTGCTCTTTCCTTTCTTGGGCTTTGCGTTTAAAGTATGGATGCTGGAAGCGATAATATTCTCACTGATGAAGAACCTTAAAACAGATAACCTGTCAGAAAGAAATATTCTCATGCTTTTTACATTACAGAAGCAATCAGTTAATTGGAAACAGTTACATATTGCAAACAGTGTCAGGAAGCCCGAAGCTCTGTTGTTGGTTTTTTGTTTTTTTTAAAATTCCATTTAGTTAATGGAATTGAGCAATGAGGCTTAGTTTAACTCTCAGAAGACATACTAACCCCTTTTTATAATTACCTGATCCCCTGAGAAGTACACAAGGACCTCTGTTCTTGTTGGTTTATTTATTTGTTTATTTAGAGACAAACAGTTTATTTGGTAACAAGGTATAAAAAGAATTCTCAGTTCTTTTTCTCTCTTCTCATAACTGAACTGCAAGAGTCAAGTGGATAGTAGCATACAAGAATTCCCTTGCAATTCCTTGGTCTTTTTTTTTTTTTTTTTGAGTTTTCAAATCTGTTTTTAATTTTATGAATGAGGAGTCACATTATGCTTAAAAATCCATAGGACATTTTCCAGCATATGAACAAAAGGAAGTAAAGAGACACAATGAAAGAAGACCCACAAAGAGGCTCAGAAGTAACTCAGTATTTCTTCATAAAACATTATCAAAATTTATAAGCGATATGCATGTCCATACATATAAAAATCCTAGGATAATGGAAGAAGCAAAATTCAGGCAATTTATTCACTGTTTGTTCAGAATTTCTATGTACCTTTACCTTCCATATTCCTTTTTTTAAAAAAGATTTTATTTATTTTTAGAGGGAGGCAAAGGGAGGGAGAGAAACATCCATATGCTAGAGAAACATTGATCAGTTGCCTCTCACAGCCGCCTCCCTGACCCCAGCTGGGGACCTGGCCTACAACCCAGGCATGTGCCCTGACCAGGAATCAAACCAGTGACCTTTTGGTTTGCAGACAATGCCCAACCCACTGAGCCACACCAGTCAGGGCTACCTTCCATACTCCATGTTTCAAATGATCCAAGAAAAAATGTCAAGGTATTATAGACTTAACACTTTTAGGTCAATTATTTATAGACAAAGTTTAAACTTCTATTTGATTGTTCCAGCACTGAAAGCTAGATAAAAACTCATTGTTTTGAACTCACATGTTCAAGACCTATAGCATCTGGCAAGTCCTTGATCTTTTGTAGAAATGCAAAGGGGGATGGGGGTAGGGAGGTGGGGGAAAAAGGGGGAGGGTCTAGTCAAGGAACATGTATAGAGGACCCATGGACGTGGACAACAGGGTGGGGACTGACTGGGGGGTGGGGTGGGTGGGGCAGGGGAGAACAACAGGGGAAAAATTGGGACAGCTGTAAAAGAACAACAACAAAATAAAATAAAATTAAAAAGGTGCCTGAGTTCTGTGAGTTGCAATTATCATTTTCTAGATGGAAGTGCCAGCTGTTGTGCTTTCCAATGTATTAGCAGTTGCTACATTTTCCTCTTCGGGTTTCACGGAAGGAAACAGAAGTACTTCCTTGATTTCATTGATGTCTGTGAGAACCACGGGGACTCGGTGAATGCCGTGCCCCAGCCAGCTGTGGGGCAGCCCTTGACATCAGTGACATGGCCTCATCATCGCCAGTGGTCTTGGCCTGTTCTTCAGAAAGCTGCCACATGGGGTCATTCAGTTCCTGTAGCCATTGTGTATTTCCTTCTTCATGACAGACAGTTCAAAGGACTCAGTCAGACCCTCTTCAGAGCAGTGCTGTTTGGCCAAAGGGCTCATTACCTGGGGTTGATCACAGATTAGTGTAGGATTGATGTATGTCACTTCCAAGCTTATCGAGGAGCCTGGCTGTGGTCCCAGGTGTAGGGCATTCAACAGCTTATACCACACAGCTATCATCCTCCTAGGCTTGGCCTTCCTGGTGGTTCTCTGGATGGTATAGGTGACCTTGTAACTGCCTGTCATGTGCTGCACCGTCCTTGAAATCATCTTCTCCGTGAGATCACGGTAGTCTGCGTAGGCCGTATTGAACTCACAGATGGTGAACTCAGGATTGTGAATCAGATCAATTCTTTCATCCCAGAACTGGTGTCTGATTTCCTAAACCCAGATGATGCCACCCACCAACCACCAGCATCTTATTACGGTAGCGTTCTGGAGCCGTCGTCCTATACATTCAGGTCCAGCTCACGATGGTAGGTGCTAGGAGGCCTGGCCACGCCCCCTCCCCCCCCCCATCCCAGCTCCTCCGAGAACCTTCTTGTATATGTGACCATCTTAGAGTGGAGGATAAAATTTTGCCTCACAAAGTCATTCAGGATCATGTCTAAGTGTCTCTGATGATGTGTGTTTACATTTATTGCATATTGTAGGTAAAAGTTCTTTTGATATTTTATATGATTTTTGGCTTGATTAGAGGCAAAGAATGTAAATTTTTGATATCTGTGTTACATTTTTGGTTAAATTTGTTCAGACGTCTTTTGGGTTCTTCTGACTGATTTACCCTTTGACCTTGGGGAAAACATGAAAAAATAGAGCAAAGTAGAAATCAAGCTTGAATTCATTCATTCTCTCCCCCCACCCCTTCTCTCATATTCTCAACAGAGCTGCTTGTTTCTATTAAGAAATTGATTAAAAGAGGCCCTTTTTAGGGGCTGGGATTGTTCATATTATGTGATTCTACAACTCCCTTTTCTGCCAAATACTCCCTCATGTCCCTTCCCCCAAATGCCATAGACCCAGCTTGATCATCTTTGTATACCCCCTTCCGCTCACTGCTCTTGCCCAAAGGCTATCCTTCTGTGTTAGAGATCACTTGCGTCAGCTTTTGGATTTTACGTACATAAGGTTACAGGTTGTGGACTCCTTTGTGTTCCGCCTCTCTCACTCCATGTTAGTTTGTGAGATTGATGTGGCTGCGGTTTGTTCATTTCCACCGCTGTATTGTGTTCCTGGGTGTGAATACCCCCCCCTTATCCATCCTACTGGAGCTGCACCTTGGGATGTTTCCAGTTGTGGGCCGATTCGGACCAGTGCTGTCATGAACACGTGTGCGCGTGTTTTCTGGTGAACACACGCAGACATCGATGTTGGAAGTGTATTCAGTAGTGGGATTGTTGGGCCCCACGGTTCAGCTGCGGTGGAGTCTGCCAGAGAGGCTTTATTAATTTATATTCCCAACAGTGGCATGTGGGTTCCGGCTGCTCCATATTCTGGCCGATACATGTTACTATCTGTTGTCTTATTTTAGCCAGTTGGGCAAATAAGCGTTACTGAGTTCTTCAGACTAATGAAAACGAGCACCTCAGAAAAAGGCTTATACTTTCTATTTTATAGCGTAGTGAAACGGAACGGCTAGACCAGTTACGAATTCATCTGGAGACTTTATATCTGTTTTTAAATTGGTCTAGCTTTTCTGTTTCTCCATGCTATAAAATTCATCTCTCAGGGGCTTTTTGTCTTTTAATTTGGTGGGAGATGCATCTCAGGAGATTTACTAATAGAACTTAAAAGGCCAGAGTTTATGAATAAACCCTACGGGTGGGTTCTGAGAATCGGTATTCAGGGTATTTGGAGACTGCTCATGCAGTCTCATTCACTCTTTCAACTTTCCCACCTTGTTAAATCAGTCTGTTGACTTTTTTGCCATTCACTGTGGTATTTTTAGGTGGTAATGGATCCCAGTCATGCTCTGTAGTTGGCCAGGCATTAAATTTCTACATAAAAATGTATAAGCAAATTGGGTTCCTGGAGCATGATTTTTAAAAGGAGAAAAGAAGGGGGTCGCCGTCGCAGGGGTAAGGGGCACACTGAAGCTGCGCGGCAGTCCTGACCGTCTTCGCCACTTCTGAACTGAGCAGATTGTACGCAGCCTAACGTGTGATCTGGTGTGCTTGCGTTTGTTCTGGTTTATTTCCTGTTGGCCCTTTGAAATTTCGCCCTTCAGCTTCTATTTAGGGCACTTATTTCATCTTCTCAATTGTTTTTTTCCAAGGATTGTGTGCTTCTTTAAGAATGCAATCTAGTTTAGTGCTTACTCTGGATAAACGTTCCATCTTCCCTGAAATGTTATCAGGGGTATTGCCGACCAGGGGTTAGACACTGTGGGTTTTAAATACCTGTAAGGTATTTGTGGATGCCCTGTGGCCCCTTGGTGGCAAGGGCGAATCCGGGGTGGCGTACCGCAAGTGTCTTTGGCGGATCCGGGCTTCTGACGTTGAGGACCGAGTAAGATTTCTCTGCCTCCAGAACCACCGCACTTTGGTCTCCTGTCAGCGCTATCATTCAGGAGTGGGAGGAGGGTTTGCTGAATCCCTGTGAAGGAGAGGAGTTTGGGAGAGACATTACTGAAGTTTACTTACTACAGCTCAACGTTTCTTAGCCCCGCCGGGGTTTCGGTAACAATTTGGAGAAGCGATTCAGATAGTGACTGATATGGAAGTTTTGTCTATTCAAAACATTTTTTTAAATGTTGAGGGAACTTATGGTCATATGAACTTACTTGCGTTCTAATAAGTTTTTATTGGTGGGGAGGAAAGGGGAGCAGTCGTGGCTCTAGAGTGGGATCTGAGAATTGTCTCTAACGCTGGGAGTGACAGCGATGCGGGCTGGAGGCACCGCGCAGGCACTGGAGGTGGAGCAGGGGCTTTTTATGGAGTGGCCAGGTGGGAGGGGAGTGACTGGGTTATGCTTCGAGGGATTAAAAAGTGGTCGATGGATGAATAGGTATAACTTCATCCGTAGCATGCTAAAGCTTCCGCATCTGCACGAAGGTACCGATTCGTCAGTTATAGAGGTTTAGGTGTGCACTGTGTGGTGACCTGCCCTGCAGGTGATCAGGAATTCCATGCTTCTGTCGGCTTAAGTTTAAATATTTAGTTATAAAGAAATTTGTCCTTACAAGATCTGGCCCCACCTGCCAGGTCTGTGTCTGAGTTGGGTGTGTGTTCTCCAGCGGTCATCCCCAGCCACACCTGGTCGTGTGTGAACTTAGAGCCATGAGGGTACTGTAAGTTATCTTCCCCAAATTCAGTGGGTCTTTTTTTTTTTTTTAGGAGAGTTTTAATCATGTTTTAGGCTAATAGAGAAAGAAAACTTTCTTTTTCTTTTTGGGGGTGGGGCGAGGGTGGAGGGTGTCGAGTGTGGGAGTTCTTTTAGCCGGTCTTGGGAAGCACATTTGGATGCTCATGGACACCGGGAAGACCTAATCGGAAGGGCTTTGTTTTTCTGTCGTGGAATTCCGTGTGCTCTTACAGCTTTGTCACGCCTTCCACGTAGCCAAAGCGTCTGCCACTCAGAAACCGAGTGCTGCTGGGTCCTGGCTCAGGCCTGCTTGTTATCGGGAAGGGTGTGCCAACGGTTCGCCTCTTGAACTCCAGAATGAGTAGGAAGACCTTTAGCACTCTTAGCCCATAGCAATTGAGTGAAGTATTTGCTTTAGTACAATGGAAAAAACTGTCACTTTTTCCTGCTCTGTCAACTTTCCTTGCAAAGGGAGGAAAATACTGTTTAAGGGACTTGACGTTTATATGGTTTATCAACCATTTTCTTGCAGAGAAAAGAGTGTTGTGAACCTCTGGCCTCACATCTAGTTTCACCACATGCCTGTTTGCCTGACCAACGTCCTCACTCACACGTGATGTCTGTGTTTAGTTAAGCCTGGGTCCCGGGCCGGACTGGGGGCGCCCAGTCCATGGAAGCTGCTTCCTCCTGAGCATCTCTTCTTTGCTTGACCCTCGTTGACTCAGAAGAGCTTTTCTTTCCCATTTCTTCTGCATGTTTTACCTTTATTTTTAGTCTGGTCATTTTGAAGGGAGGAGGTTCAGTATAGGGCAGTGGGTAGACTCTTGGGTTCTAGACTCTCAACACTACTGCTTCCTGCCAGACACGTTTCCTGTGCCTCCGTGTTTGTCTGAAAAGAAACATTAGTATCATGAAACCATTGTGTTTGGTCTTGGTGTGTGCAGGGGTGGGGTGGGGTGGAGATAGGGGAGTGAGGAGAGCAGGGAGGGAAGATAAAGAAACACCCAGGATGTAGTATTTCCTGACCATAAAACTTCCTGGGTAAAAAAGTCTTAAAGAGCTGCCTTGTTCTCTCTTATGGCCAGAGGAGCAGAGGGAGGGCCGTGATCTCAGGGAGCCCACAGTGGATGGGGGAAGAACCCTGGGAGCACATGAAAGGGCCAAGGCCGGCTCAGGGACCTGGGGCCAGGGGAAGACCCCAGTTCCTTGATGTGCCACCAACCTATTCCCTTCTCTTCAGGAGGATCAATGAGGCAATAGCTGTGTGAGCCTTACCCACACTTTTTTGAAAGAAGCTCCTCCTGCTGCCCCAGGCCAAGGAAACTTTCACTGGTTGTTTAGAATAATGAGATCTGGTAATTGCTGGGAAGTTGTTGAGGTGTTAGGTACTTGCCTGTGGGGGAACATCTCTTTGTGCCTGCCACTATGGGACTTTTAAGTGCTGGTGTCGCCAACCATTCACCATTTATAACAATGTTTCCAGGGTATAATACATAAATGCGGTTGATTAACTGGGCACACTACTGGCTGTTATGTTGGTGAGTCCTTGTATCTAAAGCTTTGGGGAAGTGAGGATAGTATCATTATATATGTAGTGTAGGGCCTATGCATAAGCTGGGTCCCATATAGTTAACTTTCCTTTAACCAGTGACTGTATAGACCAAGAGGATTGGGTCTATTTCTCAAGGCAACATGTACTATTTTGCCTAGTCTTGAGTTCATTACAATTAAGAACTTTCATTCAGTGGTACAAATTAAGAGTGAAAAGGCAAATCACAGAGTAGAATATATTTGTTATCGTGTATCCAACAAACAACTTCTGCAGAATATGTAGAGAACAGCTACAAATCAATAAAAACCACCCCCCCCAAAACCCCCCTAATTTAAAAAAGAGAAAGTCATCAGGAAAATGCAAATTAAAAACTACTATAAAACACCAGTATATACTTACACCAATGGCTAAAATTAACAAAAAAACATACCCACACATTAATGGGTATATAGAAAAGCTCAAACTCACTCACATACATTGACAGTGGAAGTATACATTGGTTTAACTTTGGGTAGCTATTTGGACTAATCTGTAAAGCTGAACAAATGCATGTCTCTCGTGTCTCAGTACTTACCCTCCTAGATGTGCGTGCCCAGCAGGAGTGAATGCATATGAACCAAATGTTCATAATGGAATAATAGAAACAATCCAAATACCCGTGAATGGGGAAGCAAATAGATTGCGGTATGATTATGTAATGACATGCCAAATGGCAATGAAAAAGATCAAATTACTACGATACAGAACAACATGATGAATTGCGTGAAGAGGTGAGAAACAAGCGCACATGTTGTATATTTTCATCTATATGAAGCTAAAAAGAGGCAAAAAATAAGCAGTGGTGACAAGTCTGAGGAGGGCAGGCGGCACAAGGGCTGTAGTGCCTGGGAGGGACGAGGGGGGCCCCCAGCTCCTGCTGATGCGCTGTCTTTGATCTGGTTGCTGATGTCTTGGATATGTTAAAACTTCATCGTGACAAATATTTAAGATTTACATATTTTACTGTATGTATGTTATTCTTTAATTTAGAAAGTTAAGATTGAGCATAAAATAAACCAATAAGGCTTATTGGCTGCAAAAAAAAAGAGAGAGAGAACATTTAAACTGGCTTACACAAATTAGCATCAACAATAAGGAGTTTGTTGGAAGGAACCCATGAAACCCTAGACTGTAGCAGCCCAGCCAGTCCTCCCGGGCATTTGGGGAGTTAGGGCCTAAGTTATGATTTCTTCGGGGCCCGCATGGTATCCTGTCTCCAGCATCTGCACCATTCCTCGACTTCTCTCCGGAGACCGTCTTTCTCTGCTTCAGCTTGCAGGTGGTAGAAAATGGCAGCCCAAAGCTTGCTTATCCTGACTTCCCCTTTCAAGCCAATCTCCTTTTCTTATTTTAATTCACTCTTTCTAGTCCTTTCTCCCTCCCTGTTCCTTGGCTTAGCCTATGCTTCCTTTTCCCCCCTGTGGTCCAGTCAGCTGTGGGGCCAGGGAGGCTGGGATCATGTAGAAGACAAAGCAATCAAGGCTAAGGATGGGTGGATTTTTCTAGAACAGGAAACGTGTGTGAGACAGAAAACGGTTGCGGTCTTAGCACGTGTTCTTCTGCTGAATGTCTGCTTCTCCCATTTTTCCCAGCTCATATGTGGAGTGGGGGCAGAAAGAAAGTCCCCAGAAATTCTTTGATCCCTTCTAACCAAATCAGATTCTCATGTCTGCTTCCAAACAGGACATCCCTGCAGCTTGACCTAAGAGTGTCCTAGAGTTCTGGTTTCACTAAGATCAACCAAAAAACGTGTCTTGCAGAGGGAGCTGTTGTTAACCTTGTACCATTTGGGGATTATGGAAGAATTGCCAAAATACATGATGGCATCACATATTCTGGGTATTAACTTTGTTGCAAATTGTAGGAAATACTGTTCCTAACGTGATGGGAATTTTATAGTGCAAATAGCCTTTCTGACACCTATTATGGGCTTGCTGAGGCTTGTGGCGAGACCATGGGCTCAGATTCAGGGCTTTTCAGGGCAGAGTATTTGGCATTATCTCCCCCACTGTCTCTTGGGAAAACTGTAGATTTACAATTTTCAAGGTCTGTAAACCTTGACTTAGGTTTTGCCTGTATGGGATTTCTTGGCATTGCCCTTGACCTTTGACTAGGCACTTTTCACTGTGCCTTTTTTTCATTTGTTTCTTCCCAGTTAAAACAGATTCTCACCACAGCCGCTGGATGTGACACCCTTTCAGCTTAGTCCTAGTAAGTTTCTAAGTTTCTCTGGACTTCCAGCTGTCAAGACCTCATCACAAATTGGCAAGACGTGATGTTGAATATTTTTCCTTCAGAAATTAAGTTTTAAATGAACTTAACATTTTTTCATCAGAGTAGCTATGAAAGGAGTCTTATCTCTGGGCATTGTTTTTCTTTGGCTTCTAAGAAAAAAAATGAGAGTTCTAGTAATTTTTATCAAGTTCTGTTTTCACCGATCATTGGAAAAGCTATTTGTATCAGATCTTATTGGTACGATTTCCAGGCAGGGACTGATACTAAAAAGCTAAAATGAACCTAGACTTTTTTGGGAATGGTTTCTACATCCCATAAACTCCCAGGCAATTATATTTCCTTGTTTTGCTAGGAGACTGCTGTGCAGGTGAAGTTTATAACCTTGATTCTTGTTTTATCCCTCTATCAGTTAGAGATTAATTAATTACAAGACTGTGGAAGGGTGAGCTGTTGAACTTTATCATCTTCGAACCTACCATTGTTCTCACGGAGGTCTTCTAAAGGTCAGTAACTTAAGTTTTCCCCTTCCCCCCAAACACAGTATTTATAAGGCCAAACTTCCACTAGAAAAAGGCAGATGCTATTTTCAGTTTACTATATTTGTTATGTAGGTGGCTAGCCTGAAAATTCCCTGGCAGTAAGACCTGTATGTCCATTTACTTTCATTAGGCTGCTCTAGGCATTTGTTTATCATTCCACTGAGCATTAAAGCATTTTTAAAAATAAAGCGTTGGTTGCATTTGTCAGCTTAGATGATCAGTGGCTTCAAACAACATATTTTAATTTCTTGTTCACATTACATGACAGCTGTGGCTCTGCTCCGGGGGTGGCCTTTACTCTGGATCCAGGCTGAGTGGGTCACCCTCGTCTGGGACATAACCTCATGGCAGTAAGAAAGGGCAAGAAAGGAAGTGACCAGTCGCTGAAGCAAGTCGTTTGGCTAAGCCTGCCCACAGTGAAGTGGGGAAGTAGAATTAATTCTTCCATCTGGAGACACTCTGTCCCATGACAATGGGAGGTACAATCCTCTTATGGGGAGGGCAGCAAATAATTGAAGCAACAACATAATCTACCACAATGCAGACTATATTTAATTCCGAGAGGTTTAATGGCCTGTATACTGAGGCAGAAACAGTTTTTAAAATTGATTAAATCTGTATCTCAGGGTTTATTTTGGAAAGGTTATGCTTCAGAAATCTGCCCAGATACGGAGAACAAGGTCTAATTTTTGTATACAGGACCGATTAATTTTTTATGATCTGGAAAGCTGCACCCACCATTTGGTAACTTTCCACTCGTTTCTCAAAGGGCTGGATCTGTATTTTAATTAAGAAATTACTCTTATTGCTTTCTTGACTTTTAGTTTCTGATTTTTTCATGTATTACTGCTATCTCATTTGTCATTGTTTTTTGTTTAATTCCTTGATTAATATGGTCTTGGCCACCAATTAAAGGCAGATGGCACTGTTAAGAGACTGGTAGAGAAATGGGGGCTTGGGCGAAAATAAAATTTATTGGGGCCTAGTAAATATGTCCTGGTATTTTTCTTTCAAAAGTGAAATTCCTGGGCTATTGCTACTATCCTTACTGGGAAACTTCTGCCGTATCATTTCAAAAGTAAAAAATCAGAGTCTTTCAAGAAGGACAGCAAGTTATAATTACACCTCCTGTGAGGTGGGGTACTTCAGTGCCGTCTACATGGGGGGGTAGATTGAGGACTCTTTTTTTGGTGGGAAGGGGTCTTGGCTATTCCTACAGGTCCACCCTTACAACTCTTTGCATGAATTGGGGGTTATCTGTTTAGCGAAGAGTCCTGGATAGGTTCTGTATTTTTATGTGACTTTTGGCATTTCTGCTTGGCTGCCCTTTTCAGTAGGCAGGCCAACCCTCGCTCGCCTGGTGATGCTGAAGGCTGCAGTCTCGGTTCTTCCTGGGTGCTGGACCGGCCCCAGCTATTCGAGAAAACTTGTTTTGGAGAAATAGTGTTAATTCACAAAATTCTAAAGGATTTTACACGCAAATTCCATCAAAATACTGGGTACTTGGAACACTGTACTTCCTTTTCCCTCTAGTTTCTTCTCGAGTTAGGATGTGTGAGGTCCTCAGCTTACACGATCCAGGGTAGGACGCAGGTTGAGATACAGTCACGGGAAACTCACACCTCATGGTCCCCGTCGTGGCTCTCAGCAGCCGTCTGTGTGAAGAATCATTAGGAAACTTGCTGTTGGCCTCGGTAACAGGCAGTGCTGGGACCTTTCTTCACAAAATATTTGATTGATTGAATGATGTCAATCTTGTAAGAAATTGTGATTTCCATATGTGGCCAAATGTATATCCCACTGCTAAGCAGCCATGTCAAACTTCACGATCGTCATTGTTGCTTACCTAGTTTAGGCCTCATTTACTATTGCATTGTACTTTCCCTTGTTCAGCATTTAATAATTGTTTCTGTTTTTAAAGTTAAGGTAAATATACTTTAATTTAGTTTTAAAACTTGCCTGAAACCCTTTTGGGAGCAAGGTTAGATATAAATACATATATTGTGCTTACTTGGTACATTTGAAAATTTTAAGAGAGTCCTGCTTGTGTGAAGTGCAGAGAGAGAGAGATACAGAGAGAGAGTGAGTACTGCATCGCACTCCTTTATGTGCTGTCCTTCTCTCCTTTGTTGTGTGCTCAGGGGCCTACTGGGATCTCTGTCCCCCGTGTTCAGACTCAGGGCAAGAGGCTCTTTCTGAGCCCTTTTGCTAATGAGGAGGGGACTGCTGGTGTGCCACATGATGCCCGCTCTCCAGGCCTAGGACCGAGGGTGGGATCGAGCGGCAGAAGGCAAATGCTCTGATGGGTACTTCTTCAGTGACTCTGAGCCCTTTTGCTAGTGAGGAAGGGACTGCATGCTCACGTTTGGATTTGGAGATGGTATTTCCCCGTGAGCTGCTTTGGCATCTAACCCAGCTTATTCTACAAACTCTCATGTGCTTCTTGGACGAGCAGTGTGTACCTGCCTGTGCTCTCCTGCCCTCCAGCCTTTGACCTGCCCTGGCTTTCCCTTTGCTACCCTCCCTTGCTGCTGACAGCTGTGGTAATCAAGCCAGAGTTGACCAAAAGCTAAACTTCTGGACCATTGTGCAGTAGCTTCCCACAGAAGCATCCTCCCTGAACTTTGACTTGTTGCTGTTCCTTTTGCTCTTATTGGTGGATAATGTGAAGTGTAAACATGTTAACTTTTTCTATACCTGCTGGCTCTTCTCCTTCCTCACTGCCATCTCCTTCTCAGCTTCCTTTGCTGGTTTTCCCCCTCCTTGGCTTTTGGAGGACCTTAGGTTTCAGCCCTTGATTTTTTTCTTTTCTGTAGACACTCCCTTGGCAACCTAATGGCTTTAGTTATTTTCAGTTCGGTTCTCGTTATTCTCATTTATTTCTCCAGCCTTGACTTCTTTCCCCAACTCCATGCCTGCATGTCCAACTTCCTCCTCGTACCTCCATCTGAATGCCTGACGGCCACTTCAAGCTCGACATGACCAAAGCAATTCGTGATTTACCCCAGTCTCATTCTTTCCAGGTTTCCCTGTTTTCATGGATGGAAAACCCGCAAACTGTATGGTCATCTTCACTCTCCTTCCTCTCACACTCCACCTCCAGTCTGTTAGCAAATCCTGACCACGCCTTAGAAATGTATCCGGAATCTGCCTCCCCCCGCACATCCTTTCCACTGCTACCATCCTCTCTCACCTGGATTACTGCCGTAGCCTCATAATTGGTTTCCCTGCCTCTGCCCCTGCAGTCCATTCTCAGCAATGATCCTTGAGAAACTTAAGTCACAGGGTGGTGCTTCTCTGCTCAAACCCTCTGTTGGCTTCCTGTTTCCATAAGAGGAAAAGTTTTTGCTGTGAACTCAATGGCTTTCTTGACCTGGTCCCTTAGTTACTATCTTAACTTCTGGTCCTCAGCCCCCCCTCACTCCTCCCCCTCTTGTGTCTGGCCTCCTTGCTCTTCCTCAAATATGCCTGCATGCTTCCCCTTAGGGCCTTGGTACTGGGTGCTTCCTCTGACTGAAGCAGTCTTCTCATCTCCAGGCGTAAGCATGCTTAGTCCTCACTGAGGTGCCATTGGCTCAGTACCTACAACTCGGAATTATAATCTGCCTTCTGCTACTCGTGAACCCCCTTATCCAGCCTGCCCCTTTCTTTTGTCCCGTAGCACAATAATACAGTATAATTTACCCATTATGTGTAATGTCCATCTACCCCAGTAGACTGTGGGCTTCCCTGGCCCTTTACCTGGCTTGTACCCTTATCTCGTTTGTTGGCAGATACTTACCAAGTTCCCAGGGCAGAGCCTGGAACGATAGAAGGCACTGAATAGATACTTGTTTCTTAATGAACTGCTGATGAGGAGTCACCATGCCTTCAGAACCCCTCATGTGAGGCAGTGTGTGTGTTTCAGTTCACTGTTAGGAAAACATTTATTTCCCTGATGAACAAGGACATTTTATTTTCTTTCCAGTCATCAAAGTTGTATAAGTCACATTTTCATTTCCGCTTTGGCTACCAGGGTGCCAAAAGCTGTTTTATGCCCAGTTGGGGTAGTGACTCTTTGCTTCAATATGTAGGTAATCTAATACAACCCTTCCCTTCTTTCCCCGTTCCCCAGCCTTCTCTTGATGAAAACTTGGTTCTGCAGTTATTTTTGTTTATTTTTTTTGACAAAAGCTGGGCCTTTATTATTAAACACTTAAAGTAACCTTTGGAACAGAATGGTGTCTAAGAATTCAAAACCACTCTCCAAAGAGAAGTAGTTTATTAGAGAGATTTGTTTGTCTTACTAGCTTGTAGCTGGTTTTCTTTGGGACTTCAGGCAGGCCAGCACCATTGTTTCAGGTGGTATGCAGCTCACCAGTTTGATCAGTGTTCTGAAACAGTAATTTTGGGTATGCTATTTCTCTACAGACTTTCCTTTGATTAAATTACACTTGGACAAGTATTAATATACTTGTAAACTATTATTGTCAGTCCCAAACTCTTGGTCTTTTAAACCCAAGGACCCTGTTTTGAACAGAATATCCTTAGAAGAATTCCTTGCCATTGCTCAATAAAAGGAATTGTTGGCTAAGACCCAAAGGATTAAATTGATGTTGGGGTGTTCCGTCTGAACACACAGGAGTTGATACCCCAGTGCGTGCTTCTCAGAGGGGAGTCACTTGAGAGGGTATTCAAAGCCATATGCGTAAGTGTCTTCCTGGAGCTTTAATTTTGCTTGAAATTTTTGGAGAACTCTCTTGAATTTGAATAGATTTAGCAAGTTTTGTCACAGAGATTGCAAAAATCTGTAGAATTTCCTATTTCTGTGTCGGCCAAATTTGAGTTCATGACTCTAGTAAATGCTGGACCTTTACTTGAGCAGGATCTAGGAGAGGAAGCCACACAGGGTCCACCCGTCCCCGCTCCCACAGCTGCTGCTCGGCCATCGGCTCTGGACTTGGGCATTTCTTTTTTTTCTTTTTTTTTTAAATATATTTATTGATTATGCTATTACAGTTGTCCCATTCCCCCCCCCCACTCCACTCCATCCTGCCCACCCCCTCCCTCCCACATTCCCCCCTATAGTTCATGTCCATGGGTCATACTTATAAGTTCTTTGGCTTCTACATTTCCTACACTATTCTTACCCTCCCCCTGTCTATTTTCCACCTATCATCTATGCTACTTATTCTCTGTACCTTTCCCCCCCCTCCCCCTCCCACTCCCCTATTGACACCCCTCCATGTGATCTCCATCTCTATGGTTCTGTTCCTGTTCTAGTTGTTTGCCTAGTTTGCTCTTGTTTTTGTTTTAGGTGTGGTCGTTAATAACTGTGAGTTTGCTGTCATTTTTACTGTTCCTATTTTTGATCTTCTTTTTCTTAGGTAAGTCCCTTTAACATTTCATATAATAAGGGCTTGGTGATGATGAACTTCTTTAACTTGACCTTATCTGAGAAGCACTTTATCTTCCCTTCCATTCTGGACTTGGGCATTTCATGGTGACCCTCAGAGACCGCACCGCGAGTGTCCTAACAAATTGAATTGGTCACCTGAGGGAGCAGCGATTTTAGTTTGTTCTTCAGATATGATTGCCAAAAGCCATGGGTTTTTACACATTACTCCCGTTTCCTGTTCACACAGCTTTAAGTTCTGCATACCAACACACACACATCTCTAACTCCACCCCTCACAAGAATGAAGTGTCAAATGTACTGGGAACTTTTGTTTTAGTTTGTGATCTTAGTTGTTTTAAAATAATAAAATGACCAAGTTCGTGAGAAAATGAGAAACCCTGAACTCTTCGAAGAATATGACCATCCTGGCATTATGTCTGAGGCATTTCTCCAACGAAATGGGTTTGTGTCATGAGCGACGGGGCATCCCCGGAAGGAGTCTGTCACTCACACACGTTTGTGCCTTTCTACAGTGCCCGGTGTATTAGGGAAGACCTCCCCAGGGAGCCGATAGTGTCATTCGCAGGTTCATTCGCAGGTTACACAGACGGGGAGCTGACGCAATAGAAGCGAGCAAAGCAAGCATCCTGTGTGAAGTCCCAGTCACTGGGGCCATCCACAGGTGGAGAGGCAGGTGCTAGTCTCAGGCCAGGTGTCTGCAGTGGTGGCACTGGCTGGTGGAGTGGAAGTCTGGCAGGGCTCCGACCGTGACCCTTGGTACAGCCAAGTGCAAACGTGGAGTGGCCGGAGCTCTGAGTTCCCAGAGCCCACAGTGGGTGGTGGTCTCATATCGGTGTCCAGATGGAATCCTTATCCGAGTGTCCAGACTTGTGATTTTGGGTGTTCTGGGCCCCCCTCAAGGGTGCTCCTGTAACACCCCATTAGCTCAGTCTTGATGTAGCATGTGACATAACCATCATGGCTGACAGTGACTCCATACTGGATTGCCAAAAGTATTCAAAGAGTCTGCTGTTCTCTTGTTCTGTACAGTTAGCAAGGTGATGCCTGTGTCCCCAACCCACACGTTCTAGTAGTCGGTGGTCAGTACAAGCAGCAGTAGACCTAAAAACCACAGGCTGTTTCTGAAATACGGCTTTTACTATTGTGCTGTGCAAATTAGCCCATCATTGACTCTCAGGTGTGAAAAACCTTGAAGATGAACTCTATGAAAAATTTCACCAAAGTCTTTATGTGTTTGTATACGTTAAAAAATCCAGTTGCTCTACAGCATTTGTAAATGAAGACAGTAGCTTCTGCCCCACCTCTCCCATTCTGATGCCTTCCCCTTACAAGTAACTGCTTATAAATCGTTTATCTTCTAATGTCATTCAACTCTAAGAAAAGGCTGATATTTGACTGGCTTCGACCTGTGGAAATGCAGTATTTTAAGAAAACATGCTTATAATTGTCATTTCTTGACTTTTAAAAATCCAAATTTGGATAGTTACTGTGTTCATACTCTGGAAGATGAGAACAGAACTCTGGAATCTTGTCCCAACACTCTTTTCTCACATTCTTCTGGTGTACAGTTTTTTGTTTGATTAAGATAGAAAGTTTATATGGTTGTGACTATGAAAGTAATTCACCGCTGAGACAGGTAATTTGAATGTTTTCTTCCTCATAAGCTCATTATCACCCAGCGTTAATAATTTTGTATGTTAGCCTCACTGCCTTTCAGTGGTTCACCCTCAAATTGAAGCCTAACCCTGAAACCTCGGGGGGGTAGTTCATCTGTTGGACCAGTTCCCAGAGGCATCCCTTCTGAAGTGTCCTCCTCAGTGCAGAGGTGCTCTTCATTTCTCTTTCCCGGATCCTGTGGTGTCCTCTTTCCTTGCGGTCTCTCTTGGTCTCTCACCTTGGCAGAGGGCGTTGACCAGCGGCTTCTGAGAGAGGCTACATGGGACATACATTTTTTGAGATTTGGAATGTTTAAAATGTCTCCCTTTTCCTCCCCGATAGCTTAGCAAAGTATACACTCTTAGGTTGGACATCCTTTCCCCTTAGGAATTTGAAAAGATTGCTCCCTAACATTTCCCTTCTTCTGTTTAAAAGCTTTTAGGGTCTTTTCTTTGTCCCAGGGCTTCTGATTGATCTGTTTTCATTGATTTTTCTGGGCACAGAGTGGCCCTCCTAATCTAGAAATTTATGTTTTTTAGTTATTGGAAAATTTCTTGAATTATCTCTGATACTTGCTCTCTTTTCTCTTGCTGGAATTCCTGTTTTCAGGTAGCGATCCTTCTGGAGCACTCTTCTGATGTTCTTACCTTTTTCTCTCATATTTTCTAGGTTGTGGTCTTTTTATTCCATTTTCTGGTGAATTTCATTAGCTTTACTTATAGTTGTTTTGCTGAATTAAAAGTAATCTTCAAATGGATAGTACATGGCTCAAATTGAAAATATTTTAAAAGGCAAAATAAAAAGTCTCTTTTCCTGCTACAAGCTACCATATTCCTTCCTCAGAGGCAGTCGGTGCTCCTCTTTCCAGAGAGATACTCTGTTCTTGTATAAAAAAGTGTGTGTGCGTTATCATATTCTCCCGTCTTTAAAATCGCAAATGGTAACATACTTTACGTATTGTTATGCACCCTGCTTGTTTTCATGTAACCACACTTCTTGAGATTCCCCTATACAAGCACAGTTTTTCCTTTATTTTTATAGTTTTAAATATAGCAGCATAGTATTTCTTTTTACAGACATTCCATATTTTGTTGAATCCGTTTCCTCATGATTTTGCTATTTGCAGCAGTACTGCCAGGGAGAACCTTGCTCACACGCTGTTTTCCTCACATGCAGTAAAATCCGAAATATGGAATTACTGGGTGAAGGGCTCTGTGCCTTTGTTCTTGTGACAGGCGTCACCCCCAATGTCCTCCATAGAAGCTGTGCTAATATATATACTCTCAGCAGCAAGGTACAAATGTGCCTGTCGCTCTGCATCCTTGCCAGCATGGGATGTTAGGAAACTTTAATTTTTGCCAATCTGATAAGTAAAAAATGGTATCTCGTGTGGTTTTAATTTGCATTTCTCACAGGAGGTTGAGCATCTTTTCATGAATCTGTACAAGCCTTTCTGTGAGCTGCTGGGCTATTATCAAGTTCTGTCACTTTATATATAAGGAAATAAGCCCTTATCTATGTTGAGAATTGGAGTTGTTCCCAACTTATTGTTCAGCTTTTGACTTAGATTATGTTGTATTTCTCCATGTAGACAAATTAATCAGCTACTTTTTTTTTTAATCTTCACCCGAAGGCACTTTTTTTTTTCATTGCTCTTTAGAGAGAGAGGAAGGGAGAGAGAAGCATAGATGCGAGAGAGAAGCATCTGTTGTTGCTTCCCCTGCACTCCTGGGCCCAGTATTGTACACACCTGCACGGGAGACCAAACCTGCAACCTTTCGGTTATGGGACGACACTCCAGCCAACCGAGTCACACTGACCACGGCTGTCAGCTGCTTATTTTAAGGTCTTTGAATTTAATGCCATAAGGGCAGAAGGTCTTCCCCACTCTAAAATTATTTTTTTAATTGTCCAGCATTTCTTCTGATTTCAATTTTTATTTATCCATCTTAAATTAATTTTAGTAAGTAGGGGATACTGGTTTACTTTTGTAAAGATGGCCACTGGTTCTCTCAACCATTTATTTAATATTCATTTATCCTTTTTGATGGGAAAGGCTACCTTGATCGTATGCCGAATCCACAGGCTTGTGTTTCCATTTCTTGACTTCTCTGCTCTGTTGATCTGCTATCCATGTTTTAAATGTAATACTATGGTAATTGTTAAGGATTTTCTACATATTTTACCCTTAGTGAGGATCAGGTTTTTATTTTATTGTTGATGTTGATATTAACCACAAGTTTCACAGTGACATTTAAAACTGAGTTACTCAAAATTTAAAGAAAATCAATCAGCATTTTATGTAATTCAAAAGAAGTACATTGACTGACCTAGGTTGGTATAGGTCAGAGTTTTCTAACTCAAGGCTTACTAGCCAATGAGAGGCAAACAAGATGCCAAACCAGAGGTAAGAAGTACTTACTCATTCACTTTGGGGATCAAGATTGGCTTACAAATCAGAACATTTGACCTTGAGGGAGGAAAAAAATGATTAAATAGGTCAATAATTGCAAAGCAGAGCTCTGAAGTTCGAGAGCTGGATGGAGAGATTTGATCGCGGGACTCGGAGTCGTCTGAGATGCAGCTCTTGGCTCATTGTCAGGTGACGGAAACATCAGTATCAGCTGGCGGGCAGCAGCACTGGTGGTGTTCCCTCCGCAAAAAGCCTTTGTCTGAGATGAGAAAAGAGACTGCAGTGAACCACAGACCCTTTCAGTCTGAACCGTGCAAGCCTTCTGGCCTCTCTCCTCCGTGTATTCCTCTGAAGTAGCCCGTGAAGTGGACAGAACAGTCGCCACTGCTGTGTGTGTGTCTGTGTGAGCCCGACTGTTGCATGTGATAATGGGACACCAGAGAGAGAAGAGAACCGGTCTGAATGCCCACTGAGCTGTGCTGCCCGCAGTGTATGCTCACGGGTAAGTCATGTTTGGAAATGGTTTTTCTCCTGAAGGTAATGAATTTAAACCCTTACCTGCCAAAGGCCATACCTGCAAGGTCCCATACATTGGGGGTTAAGGCTTTAACATATGAATGGGGGGGTATGAAAACATTCAGTCCATAACAAGATTGTGAAATAATGGATGGGAGACCTGGCCTGGTGGTTCAGTGGGTTGGAGCATCATCTCATACACCAGAAGGTCGTGGGTTTGTTACCTGATTGGGGCACATACCTAGGTTGACGTTTCGATCCCTAGTAGGGATGCGTACAGGAGGCAACCAATCGATGTTTCTCTCTCTCAAATTAATGTCTCTCCCCTCACCCTTCCTCTCTCTCTAAGGCTCAATGAACATATCCTCGGGTGAGGTTTAAAAAAAATAATTAAAATAATGGGTGGGCTACTGTGGGTCCCTGTGGGTCAGTCCTCTCCTCAGAAGCCTCTAAAGGGACTCAGGCTCCACTTAGGCATACAGTGTAAACAGATCAAAAAATAACTTAAGACAGAGCATTAATCTTTTTTTAGGAGCTTTGGGCCTAAAACTTGTGTTTAACGTCTTCCCAGCAGTCCCTAGAATGGGTTTAAGACTTTTCAGTGATTTATTTTTATTTATTTTTAGAGAGAGGGGAAGGGAGGGAGAAACAGAGGGAGAGAAACATCAGTCAGGGACCTGACCAGTCAGGTGCCTCTCACACCTCCCTAACTTGGGACCTGTGCCCTGACTGAGAATCGAACTGGCGACTCTTCAGTTCGCAGGCCAGTGCTCAGTTCACCGAGCCACACCAGCCAGGGTGTTGCAGTAATTTATTTTAAAAGGTGCTGTGGTCTAATTTCCTTTTGTAAGGGAGAGGTTTAAAGAAAGAAGCATCCATATCAATGTTACCATACGTTTTTTGTTGTTGTTTCATTTTAACCGTTTTAATGTACAATTCTGTGGCATTAAGTACGTCTACATTGTTGTACAACCATCCATTTCTAGAAGTTTTACATCTTCCCAAACGGAAACTCAGCCCCCATTAAAAACTGTCCCCATTCCCACCCCCTCTCTGTTGCCCCCTGGCAACCACTATTCCACTTTGTCTAATTGTTTTATTTTTAGGTTTGGACATATGATACTCAGAAGCTAAACCTTGCTCGTATGAAAATCTTCATCAGTTCCTTGGCTTGGCCATACAGCTTGCTTGTTAAGCCTGGGACTAAATGTAGTCTTACTCACTGATTTTGGAACATCTCAGAAGAAGGTAAAATTGCCTGAGTTTAGAATAAAGAAACGCACTTCCAGATTTCTGGAGTGGACCAGAGATTTCCTTACCAACAGTGGCATCTCAGTCAACCGTGTTTTTCTTATCTCTTGGCCAGAAAACAAAACCGGAGGTTGTGGTATAATAAGCCTTGTGTACTCAGCTGCAGGAGGGAGCAGGGAGGTGGCTGTGTTCTGAGGCCTGGTGGCTTGCCGAAGATAATGGGGCCTCTGGCACCATGCAGTTGCTGGTCACAACAGTTTGGGAATTGGATTTTGTCCTGCAGAGATGGCGACCCTTTGAAGAGAAAGGCACTTGTGAATATTCGCATTGCTTTGAAACCAGTGCCAGGAAGATACTGGGGGTTATTGCTAGTCACAGGCGGAACTGGGTGTGCGAGGCTTTCTTGTGCAGGAACAAAAGTTGTTGAAGAAAGGAGGTGATCATTAATTTCACCAGTGAAATTTGTTGGATGCCCAGAGCAATTTGGAGGAGTCACAGCTGGTTTTAAAACCTGTTGGTAATCCTGGTACATCCTAAAAGTGCGTCCAACAAATGTCAAAGGTAAGGAGTATGAATTTGGGTTCAGAGTTTAGGTGTGCCAGTGTGACCTTCAAGGGTGGTTTTTAACCTTGGTAAGCCTCGGGTTGCCTCATCTGAGGAATGAACACCAAGGCTGTTTGTTACTGGGTTCTTTGTGGGAAACAGATCAAATAATGCATAATCATCATGCATTTAAAATGTCAGGCACAGTCCAAGTACTTAATATTGGCAACTTCTTATGCCCCTGGATAGGCACATAAAATGGAAAATTTTATACATACCATATACATTTTTGTCCTTCAAAATGCTGTTAAGACTTTCCAATCCTGAATTAGTTACCTTACTTGAATCCCAATAGTTTTATTGGGTCACATTCAGATGTCTGCACCATCCTGGCTGAGGGTGAACACTGACTGGTGAGAAGTCAGGGGTAATGGGTTGGCTCTTCCAGCCCAGTCAGTCAACACTGGGCGGCATTTCTAGTTCCTGGTCGAGGGAGTGAGGCACGTGCCGAGGTCACGTGAGCTTTGGACAGTTCCTACCCATTATGTTGTTTTCCTCTTCAAAAAGTAGGCAGGAATTTGTTTTTAGTAGCTACGTTCATTATCTGTCTCCAAGCCATACCTCCCTTTTCCATGTTTATGAAAAGCAAAACAAAATTACTAAGCGCTCACATCATCCTCTTAGAAGGATCTGGAGAATCACTAGCTGACACTCCCAGATTCTACAGATTTGGGTTGAGATAAGGAGAATAAAAGTCACCCAGTACCTTTTACCACTCTGCTTTTTTATTCACAGTGGTTGGCACGGGACTGCAGCAGAGGGAGCAGGGGAAATGGGG
The DNA here is from genome assembly GCF_022682495.2 of Desmodus rotundus. Lineage (NCBI taxonomy): Eukaryota > Metazoa > Chordata > Mammalia > Chiroptera > Phyllostomidae > Desmodus > Desmodus rotundus. The sequence goes on from NC_071387.1 coordinate 49,663,284, forward strand.
TGGGCATAGGTGAGATCCAGTTCTGTAGTCTTGTGCACCCCCAAAATACATCTCTGGTAACTGCCTGTCTGGGTTTACTTGGAAAGGGCATTCAGTAATAAATAGTGGGAGTGGGAAGAATGAGCCTTCAAACCTACCCAACTGGTAGAAATTTAGAAAATGTGATGTAGAAATGTACGTTTCCCCAGCTTGTGAATCCAAAACAACGGGATTGTTGGAAGACCTTTTGAGACTTGTTCTTTTTTTGAAAGCATTATTGTTTTCAGCGGGCACATGTGCTTTGGTCATAAAAATTTGTGCTTTAATCACATTGCTGGGCGGGGTGGGGGGAGCTGTATATTTTACTACCAGCAGAAAGTAATGTAAGATGTGATGTGTTCTTAGCAGGCACTAGGAGATTTTTTAAAAAATATTTTAATATAATGAAGGGAGAAAATACAGTTCTTAAGCAGAAAATGCTGACTGTGTTGGCAGACATGTATGTTTTATAAACATACTAGCAGAGAATGATTTAACTCTTCGCCACTTGGTTTTATCTTAGTCATTCCTATGGTGATTCCTTCCCCCGCCCGACCCGGCTCCCTGCTCTTAGTTATGCAGCAGCCTGCTGGCTGACATTTAACTTTGACTGTTAATCCTGGGGAATGAAGCGCTGTAATTTATGGTCAAGGGTACAGATGTAAAGAGACAGAAACGATACTCAAATGCTTTTAGTGCCTTTTTTCTGCTCCATGACGTCTTCTCCCAGAAACCTTGCAAAAGCATGGGAACTAAACAAGTTTTTCAATAGAGGAGAAAACCTCTTATTCTTCTTAAGTAGAAAATTCTGTGAATTTCTGTAAAATTTAGCTTTGCTTGCCTGTGCAGGCACAATCATAGTCTTTTAATTTTTGATGTATATTCTAATACCATGGATAGAGAAGGGTGGAGGCGGGGGAGAGGGAAGGCTGAGGTAGGGCGCCAGGCTGGAGAATTGATGTCTTTCTTTGAGGATGCCCCCGGCGCCCCCTCCTGCTGGCTTCTGGACCGTGGGACCCAGCGCATCATTTCCTGTCCAAGTTGGCACTGACAGCAGCCTAGTATCTCTGCCCAGTGTTCTCAAAATGCAGTTGGCAAGTTTCCAGCAATAGAGTCACCCAGAGAAACAACGTGTCCTCCTTTTTTTCTTTCTCTGAAGCCTCGGGCAGCCTCCACAGGCCTCGGTCCATCTGTCCCTTGCATTTTGGAATAGCCCCATTGAGTCCCCAAACCTTGCCGTAGATATATGTAGCAGTGGCTTCCTGAACATGCCCCCAGCTTGTCCTGTTGCCTTCATTTATGCTTAGGCCCTGAATCTCCCTAGAGAAGATTCAGACAACACTTTCCTATGGGAGAAAGGAAGGATATATCCCTCTCCAGTCATTTCCCCCTCTAGACCAGCTCGCATTTGCACGTGCCTATGTCTGAGGCACTGCAAGGCTTTCCATGCATGACCTCATTAATGCCTATAAGAATCCTGTGAGATGGGTGCTAGGATCATTCTCTAGGATCATTCTCAAGGGCGGTTCAGAGAGGCTGCCTGCCCTGGGTCACGTGCGAGGATGAGGTAGCATTGCAGAGACAGCAGCTTTGCTCACTGTCAAGAGAGGTAGATTGCACAGTAAACCTGGGGGGCAGAGTGGCCCCCGAATTGTCCGGGCTCTCACCCCACTTTGGAGCTTCACACTCTCGGTTCACAGTAGTGTGGTAGAATGGAAGTTATTGGGTATCCTCTGCTCTTGGCGTTTTCGGTATTCTCCAAGGTAATAGGCATTTTCCTTATCATGCTCTTCACTTCCTTCTGAGTCCTCCCGAGCAGTCCTCAGTGTCCATGCGTCTGTTAACAGTTCTCTTCCAGGCAATCTAGACTTTTCCATCATCCTCCTCAAAGTCTTCCAGGCTCTACCCACTGCCCAGTCCAGAGTCACTTCCACAGTTCTTGGTATTTGTTATAGCTGCGCCCCACTTCCAGGTACCAAAATCTGTATTTTTTAAACCCTTCTACAACACTGCCACGTTTAATGCTTAAAATAACACAAATGCATTATCTTTTAGTTCTGTAGGTCAGAAGGTTAACGTAGGACTCACTGGAGTCAAATCCAGGGGTGGGAAGGGCTAGTTCTAGGAGATAACCCCTTTCCTCATTGCTCCCAGTTTCAAGAGGCCACCTGCGTCCCATGGCTCTTGGCCTCATTCCTCCATCTTCAAAGCAACCAATGACAAGTTGCATCCCTTTCATGCTTCAGATTTCTCCTACTGCTTCTTCTGTCATCCATCCCTCTCTGCTTTTAAGGATTCATATAATTACATTGGACCCATCGCGTAACCTAGGTAAATCTGCTTATCTCAAAGACCCTTAACCTTAATCTCATCTTCAGGGTCCTTTTGCCAAGTAACGTTACATGCTCATAGCATGGGAAAGTAGGGCTGGGACATCTTGAGGGGTGGTGTGTGTATCTGTCTGTCTGCTAGCCTGCGTGTGTCACTCTGCCTACCCCATAAGGTAAGGTATAAATGCATAGCAAAGTTAATCTCTTCTCCTCTTTGGCAGCCAGCATTCCTATAGGCCAAGCGTGTGGTTTCTGATGCAACAAACATTTTATTCAGGGCTCATCTGTTCCATCTGGCTGGCCGCGCATACCTTGCAGGGCAGGTGCAAGATGAGCAAGAACTGTGGGAAGACTGAAAGCCCCCTCCTTCCCTCTTTTAGTGAAAACAAGCTGTAGAAGCAAGGAGGCCGCTTGGGTCGTGACTCTCCTCCTTATTGTGAAATTAAATAAAACTAAAAGAGCAACAAAAACCTTTTATAATGGATATGCTAGTGCTGGGATATAAAACTGACCCACTTCCTAAAAGGCTCTTTCTCCTTTGAATACAAAGCGAAGTTACATTGTAGTTTGGGAGAATTAGACCCCTCCATTGGCATTTGCTGTGTTACTGAATAGGGTCCCTCTGGGGAGGATGGGAAGCCCCCTCTCTGCTCACCACCTGGAATTTGATGCGGGTTCCACTCCGACAGCTGGTTAGCCTGCAGGGCCCTTACAAGTTAAATCTTGTCTCAGGAAATAATTTGCTAGAAGATCAAAGCATGGCTGGGGTAAATTAATTTTTCAACAAACCACAGGTCTGGGAGAATGTAAACCTTGTCTCCTGGGTGCTACTGATGTCCTTGATGAACGAGTAATTTGGGGGGCTCTTTTTTCTAAGATTATAATTCTGCATTTGATTGCTTCATGTCTTAATATGTTGGCAAAGAACTCTGAAAACTTGTGCCTGATAAAAAGCCCTGAAACAGCCAGTCAGTTCCATGTATCAGCACCTATCTCATTTGGAGTAATGGAGCTCTAGGGGCTTTGTGGGGGAGAGGGTGATTTTTGTCCCTTTGGCAGTGTCTGAGACATTTTGGGGTTGTCTCGATTGGGAGGGGTGCTGCTGGCATCCAGTGCTGTGAGGCCAGGGGTGCTGCTAAACACCCCCACGACAGTTACGCAGCCCGAAATGTCAACAGTGCCCAGGCTGAGAAGCCTTTCGAGGGACCATTTTCTGTGTTTCCCTAACTTACGTGTGTCTTTCACACTGCACATGGGGTTAGTTTCTTCGAGGATCCGTTTCTTTTTCTCTCACTCGTCACAGCATCTTGCCTTTCTTTGGCTCGAACGCTTATGAATTGGGTTGCTCTCCCCCCACTCAAACGCCTTGTTAAGGAATCCACGCTTTTCCTTGTGCTGGAGCACAGCTCTGAGGGCGGCACCGACAGCAGACGGTGGACGCATCAGCACGGCAGGCACACTTCGCACTTCTGCCGGCCTCTGCCTTCTCACCGCGGAAATGGAGGTGACAGAGCACCCAGTTCAGGGTGATTGCATTTAAGAGAGATGGTATTGCTGAGGGTCCTGCATGTAGTAAGTGCTCAGTACATTCCTTCTTTGCCCAGGAAACTGATTAGGAGACCATACGCAAAGTCCGAGGGGTCTAGTAAACTTTTCACCCAATCTAGTTTTTAGTATTTCTATTCAATTTTGAGAACATGGAAGTTTGAAAAACCCCTGGCCTCGGACCCCCTGCTGCTTGTTCTTTTGGGGAAGGCAAGTCAGCTCAGGGCTCCGTGACTTGGAGTTCTGCCCCCAGAGCCACCGTTCCACATCAGGAGAGAGACAGCTTACAAGGTTTTCACTTGAAAAAAACATGATAAATCCAAATGATTGAAAGAGTAGTTGATTGTTGCAAAATTTAACATTTCTCTGGTTGATTTCTGTGCCTGTCACTCACCCCTCACCACCTTCAAATCCAAATCCAAATCCTTCTTTAGAAGGAGGCTCGAGATTATCCTGATAATTTCTGAATTTTACGTCTCCTAACTACTGGTTTTCTCAGGCTGCCTTTTCTAATGTGCATTTGTAGACATACTGCTTAGTAAGCACATTTCATGTTATGTTATTTTCTCCCCTTGACATTTTTCTTGAAAACTAGTTCATGTTATATATGTTTTGATACTCCTGTGGTACTTGGTGCACAGCAACATTCTCTCGGCCTGGCACTTATGTTTGCTATCGATGATGAGCTGTAACTCATTTGGGATAAACAATTAGAGGATCAGCTAACACTGTGCAGAGAATTCAGTAAGGTTGAAGCTGATGGGTGGGGAGAAGGAGAGAGAGCACAAGTGTAGTTGGGCAAATCAACAGAGTAAGCGCTCTGAAGGGGAAGTACAGGCTACCGTGGGTGCGTAATACTGGGACCATTAGTGGGAGGTCGGGTCAGAGAAGTTTAAGCTGAAACGTGTTGGGTGAGGTGGACTTGGTCAGGTGACATGGAAGATTTGGGGAAGATGCTGAGTCAGGAGAGCATCTTCCCAGAGGCAGGTTCTGGGTTTAGAACCAAAGAGAGTTTAGTGTATGACTTCAAATTGGAGGGTGGAGTTGATAGGTATGGGGGAGGTATGTGTGTGAGAGGGTAATATAAAGGGCCTGGTGAACTATGTTAATAAATTTTTTTAATTTATTGACTTTTAGAGAGAGAAACATTGATTTGTTCTACTAATGCATTAATTGATTCATATATGTGCCCTGACTGTAGATTGAACCCGCAACGTTTGTGTATTGGAATGATGCTCTAACCATCTGAGCTACCTGGCCAGGGCCATGTTAATAAATTTTAAACTTTATCTCAAAAGTGGTAGGAAATCACTGGAGAATTTTAAGCTGATAAGTGATAGAAGTGCAGGTTGGAGAGTCCCCCCCCCCCCCCCCCCCCCCCCCCCCGGCTTGGGGATGTGAGGATGGCCTCAGGACTGCTGGATCTCCGGTAATACCCAGGTGAAAGAAATCACAGCCTGGGTTAGAGCAGGGGCCCCGTGCTGGAGAAGGGTGGACAGAGTGGAGCTTTAGGATGGGATCTCTGTGAGCTGACTGATGGGGGAGAGGGAGGCGTCACGGGCAGTGCCCAGGTTTCTGGGAGGCCCAGCTGTTGCTCAGGGAGAGGAAGCCTCAGAGGTTTTGGCGGGGGGAGGACGATGAGCTTAGTTTCGGACAGACTGAGTTCTAGGGTCTGCTGGATGTCAAAAGGGAAGTGTGCGTTTGAAGTTTAGAAAAGAGAGGAAGAGCACATCAGGGTGGGTTCTGTGAGTCTTCCCCACCTTTGGTCATTGCAGCTGTGAGGTAATGAGACCGCCAAGTTGGGGGGCTGTGTAGAGTGGGAAAAGAGGGCTAAGGGTGCAACCCTGAAGAGCAGCCAGCAGAGGAGGCTGAGAAGGGTCAGCCAGAGAGGTCAGAGGAAACCTGCAAGTGTGCATTTCAAAGAGGGAACAGTCCTATGTTTAGTCCTATGGAGCCATGAGAATTGAGTCACATCTGGGGATTTGACAGCAAGAGCAGTTCCAGATGCTTGGTGGCTGTTGGGCCCAGAGCAGAGTGGGGCGGGGAGGGTGGGGTATGAGGACGGTGCTTCTGCTGGCCTGTGTGGCCCTTTGAGGGCATTAGAAGGCATGCTCTCTCTGGGCGGGCACAGCCCCTGGGGGTATGTCTTGGTGGGTGGACCATGGATGAGACTTCAGCTCCCACATGCCACCTTCCCTGGTGCTTTTGTTCAGTGACACACTGCACCCCCATGCATGGTGGCTTAGGATATTCAATCCAGGACAATTTTGCTTCTTCCTACCTCCAGGCTAGAGACATTTGGCTCTGTCTGGAGATGCTTTGGTGGTTAGAGCTGAATCAGGGAGTGTGAGTGTTACTATCATCTAGTGGGCAGAGACCAGAGATGCCGCTGAATACCTTACAACACACAGGACAGCCCACATGAAAGAATTATCCAGCCCCAAATGTCAATTGTGCAAAGGCTGAGAAACCTTGGTGTAGGGGAACCTTCCAGGATCTTGGTCTGTGAAGAGGAGGGATGCGAGGGTGGAAACTAAAGGTGAACCTGGCAACAGCGCGCCCAGATACTTCGCTGCAGTTGCATTTGTGCCAGTTTGCATCTTGCGTCCTCACCTCTCTACCACGTAATTCTTATTCATCAGGTTGTAGTTCTTCAACTCTTCATTCTTTGGTAGCCATTTTTACCGCCCCCAGTAAATGCTGTAATGCGAGGTAAGCTTGTGTCCTCATTTCTCTTTCTGGGCTCTTTGTATAATAGCATCTGCATTTTTTAATAGCATTGGTCAGGAAATTCTGTTTCGGCAACCAAGGGCCAACAAAGCTTGGCTAGTCTAAAGTAGCCCATAATTCAGTGTCAGGTTCACAAGGCTTTAAAGCATGGGCAGTCAGCCCCTGGACTGTCAGGCTTGGAAAAGGGAAAGGAAGAATTCCTGGTCTTTAGAAGCAAGCCTTGCTTCTGGCTTGGGGAAGAAAAGGGTACAAACGGTTCTCACCAGATAGGGTTGCAGCAGCTCTCCCAGCATTTTGGGAACAAATCAAGTGATTATCTCAACAGTGTCAAAGCTGTGTTCCCAGATCAGTTGTTGTCGGAAACATTTGGGGCTGGCCGAAGAGGAGGAGGAGGAGAATTAATTAGCAGCGCCTTCTCTGGGTGTCCTTTTTCAGCCTTCTCAAATTGCAGCTTGGGAGTCCCTCAGACATGCTGGCTGCTCATTTAGTAACCTGTACAAAAGGCTGGTGGCTAAATTTGCTGATCCCTCTCACGTGAAGCGGACAGTGTCCTGGGTCCAATGAGCAAGGGAAGAGAACTTACTGTAACATATTGTCAATGGGGACACACTTGAATGTACAAAACAGCCTTGGACAGTTCTGGGTAAGTTTGAAGGGCAGAGTTGCATTTTCTGTTTCCAAAAATATTTTACCCTGGCACAGTGGGTAGATCTGAACTCCTTGGATGAATGAAAACAAGCTTAATACTAAGTTCTGGCAAAGAGTGTGTTCAAGACAATAGGAATGTGTGGGCTAAGAATGGGAAGTGTCTGCATCTTAAAGTGATGGTAGTAGAGATGGATTAAAATGAGCTGCTGGTCACGTTGAATGTGAGATATGCCTCGGGTGCGAACATGTTTTCTGAATAAACTGGAGTATTTTCCCGTACACCAAAAGGCTGGAGGTTGGAACCCCGATCGGGGCGCACATACCTAGGCTGTGTGTTCGATCCCCTCCCTCCCTTCTCTAAAATCAATAAACATGTCTTTGGGCGATGATTAAAAAAAGGGGCTGATGACAAGAATACTGCTCCCACATGGTAAGTGCCATTATACAAGGGGTACGGAGTGTTTTGTCTGTCTGTGTACAGACAGCCTAACTGCCGCAGCCCTGCAGAACAGTAAAGCACTGTGGCCTTCACCTTTCTGTGGTGCGCTCGTCCGTTTTACGAACGAGAAAATGGTGGTGGGCAAGGAGCAGGAAGTTTCGGGCTTAAAGAATGTTGGTGTAAAATGTTATTTCCAGTTATGGCAAAGTCTTTGATCATATGGTTAAGAAGGCTTGAAATCACCTCCCATTTTCAGGTTTTTCCCTAATCAGGACTGTGGGAAATATTGATAAACACTTACCCTGTTTTTAGAGTGCTCCATACTATGGAATTTATAACCTTTCTTTATAACAACAACAACAGCATTTGGTTATCTATAGTTAAGAAAACTATTTTTCATTAGTCTTTTGGTTTGGCCAAAACCTTTTATTATGTGTATTAAAAATTCTTTATGATAGTTCCTTGAGGAAAGAATATTTTTAATGGATAAATAATGAAGATAATTTTTATACCTTCATAATATCATTAGTTATCTTTAACCATATCACGAGTCCCCAGTGAAAATTATTAAAGGTTTTTCTCACTTTAAGCAACCCAGAGAAGGTATCTAGGAAGGAATCCAAACTCTGTTCTGAGCGTCATTTTAGTTTTTAACTGAGGACGGCTTTCTAACGGTTTGTCAGTGATGTGGGGGGGGACCCCTGACCTTGAGATTGCTGCAGGTGAACTTGGCACTTTCTCAGCAGGACACATAGATGCTCCTGCTTGCCTCCTAGGACTATTTTAACAGCAAATAGCAGAGATATTTGCTCAGAATCTTTAAAAAAAGAATGCAGACAAATTTATATTTATTTGAACACACAGATATTCACATGTAGGTGAAAAAAATCCAATGTGTATAGTATGAGGAAATTTTTATAAACCAATATCTCCCCAACCAACTCACCATGTATTTATTTATATGTCTTCATTTGAAGAGAAAAAAAAAATAAAATGTTATACCAAAATGTTAACAGTGGTAAAGTTTCATTTGGAATTGTAGTAGTTTAATTTAAATTTTTCTGATCAGGATTTTAGAACATTTTAGAATAATCATGTTACATTTATGCAATTAAAAATATGATAGAGGGGAAGGTAAATGTAAATATATGAATGGCAGGAATTTTATAGTCTGGTTACAGACTGTACATTCTGTACATGAAATTATAGATGAGATCATGTAAAATTAATATTTTTGTTTTAATTCCACCAGTAACTGCCAAGAAGTTTTCTTTTTCCACTCATTCCATAGCAAAACAGAAGGGAAAATTCACATAGGTGGATGACTATTCCACTTTCCTTCTCTCTGCATTTATTGTTCCTATCTCTTATTTGATAGTTCTTCTCCCAGGCCTCTTGTTCCAAAGCCTTTTAGAGGTAGTGGAGCATGTCCCATCGAAGCCCTTCTGTGATCCTGTCCCCTACGTGCCCCTACAGCGGGTGTGCATCCCCGACGCCCCACGCCGCCCTGTGGGAGAGCGCTGCGCTCAGCCAGCAGTGAGCCTGCCTCTTTCTGTGTCGACCTAGTTTAGTTTAAGGTTCTTCAGTTTGTCAGTGAAGAGGACTGCCAAGGAGTTGTTCATGGCAGAATCAAACGAAACTGGCAGGTTAGCTCCTCGGTGTTTCAAGATAGGCTCTGCTGCCTGTTTACAGTTTTTGTTCCTTTAGATAAAAGACTAGGCAGTCCTTAGAAAGGGCTGTTTTTCCTTCCTTTTCCTCTTCCAGCTCAGACAGCTGTCTCAGCACAGAGCTTGATCTGGGGAGCAACCAGGCTTCCACAAGCCCCTTGCTGCATGGTGGGGGTGTGAGAAAGAAGCCACCCCACTCTTCTGCCCCAGCCACCTGGCTCCTTTGTTTCTTTCGCCTCCTCTTGTTCTCTGGGGTACAAGCGGCAGTGAGGCAGTGACTCCATGACTCCATGACACAGGAACTCGGAACTGGTGACTAAATCCCCAAGCAGGTGGCTGCCTATTGTCTGGAGGAAGCGAGCAGGGGCCGCTTTCATCTTCTGATAGCTTCTGGAGGGCAAAATGATCCTTAATTGGGGTCGGGGGGTTGCACACACATACACCCAGGCCTGGGGTCAGAAAGTGCCCTGGGGAGGGCCTCCTTGCTGGGTTTCGTCTTTCTCTCTACAAACTCTGAGCCTTTCGGAGCAAGTCTGAATGTCAGCAGTCTTAGTAACACCGTCTGGGACTGCAGGTATTCAGAATAGAGTTCCTATATGAAAAAAAAACAAAAACAACAAATTGCAGGTGGAATTAATAAGCAGACTTCATCTGTGGTAGATTCCCCTTCAAGGTCGTAATTTTTAGTACCTTTTTAGATATTGGCAATTCTAAAGAGAAGTTACAATATTTAACTGGGTGCTATGATGGCCATTAGGGTGTTTATTAGCAAAAAACACTCATTGTTTAAATAATGTGGTGCTAGCCACCTGTTCCTCCCACATCTATACATCCAGCTGACTACAGATCTTTAACAATGTATTTTTTCAGGCTGAGCAGGGAGAACAGACAGGTTGTCTTCTCAAAACACCATTGTCAGAAAGTAACCCGGAACCTCTATCAGATTAAATTTTCTGGGAAGTGGGAGGCAGTGGCTGTAAACCTGGGAAGATGTGCAGGCACCCTACTCCTGGTCTCCAGGCTTGGGAGAGGTAGGGGCTTAATTATACGAAAAAGGCCCAGCAGTCATCCATTCCACTTTGTCCGATTTTTTTTCCAATTTCTTTTTCCATTCTTTCCCTGACCTGTCTATCTTTTGACTTTTTTTTTTTTTTAACCCTTCTTCCCCTTTGTCCAGACTCCAGGGTAATTTCCTGCCATATGTTTAAAGGTTTCTCAAAGAGAATGTAGCTCCAGGAGTCTTGTTAAATCAAGCCCCTCTCGTTTGCCATGTCACCGTGTGTCACATCTTGAGAGAAGCTGAGTGGGCAGGAAAGCTGGAGAAGAGATGAGGGGCCAGGGCAGCAAGAAAAACTGGACATGGATGAGGAACATGGCATGAAGGGGAATGGCTGTCCATGGTTAGTACCATATGTGTGGCTCATTATAACCAAGATTGTGATTAAAAAAAACATGAAGCTTCTCCTTCTCCCTGCGGCTTTCCCCAAGTTAAAATAAAGGTGGCTCAATAAGGTGAGAATGGAGGCAAGTTGGAGTGGGGTGGGGGAAGGAAAACATACATTTGCGTATGTACCTCTTTTATCCAGATGGACTAGATGTGGGGGAAATAGTCACTGCCTATAACAGTATTTAATACCAGCTTCAGTACAATAGGTTATTTGAATTTATAAGCACAAGTCCCAGAATTTTGAATCTGAAGTTAAGCTGTCTGTTTAAACTCAGAAGGCCCAAAGTTTTTTTTCAGCTTTTACCAGATTTTGTCTTAAGAAACCAGAAAAAAATGTTGAAAGAGTTTACTTTCTCATCTGACAATATTGCATGTCTGAAAACCTAGCTGATCCAAAAGTGTGTGTACCTGAAGCACAAATAGAATTGGCTGGCAAAGGTGGGGAGTAGATGTTCCGAGTGGTGGAACAGCACATGCCAAGGCCCTGAGGCAGAAACCAGGCTTTATATCCTGCTTGAGGAGAAGATTCGGATCCTTTGACTGCTTAGGAGAATGGGCAGGAGGACAAAAGTGGAAGCTGGAAGGTCAATTAGGAAGCTGTGGGACTTGGCCCTCGGTCTGTGTGCTGGTGAATGGCCAAGCCAGGACTCAAACCCAGGTCTGTAAGAAGATAAGGCATCATCTCCTCAGTGTTTGTTAAACGGTGATGTTATTACAGTAGTGATGTTCATGTTAACCCAGGTTCTTAATGGAGAGGTTTCTTTCCACATGGCTTATCAAACTTTTAATTATAATATAAAATGTGTGTTAAATTGTTAGCTGTAAAAAGGAAGGAAAATGTTCGTTTCAATGAACCAGCAGAAACTTGAAGTTTTGCCTGCCGCCTTCTTCAGCCTTGCCAAAACATAATTTCTTTAATTCATCCAATCACATTCTTGACTAATCTGCGCAAGTCTGTACTATGCCTTGGCTTTTCCCCACAGAACAGCTTTGGGATCTTTCAAGTAAATGTTTTGAAATGTTTTCTCTTGATCAGGGTGTTTGCGGTAAGATTTGTATACACTGCTTTTATTGTGTTTCAGAATGAGCTGTTTTTCAATCCTGGGATCCTTTGTTAGGAATGAATGTGGCTGTAACTTTGCCACCTTTGAGAAAATCATTTATCAGGTGCTTTTCTATAGAACGTGATTTAGATGTTTACAGCCTTTATTTTCTAGAGCGTTAACTATGTTCAGAAGTATTTAAAATTGAATAGTTTTGTTAGCTCATGAAATTACTATTGTGGATTGAGGGCTGCTTTGTGCTAGGCAGTGTGCTTTATTAAAAAGATACTTTTTTTATTACAGTTGGCATACAATATTATATTAGTTTCTGGTGCACAACATAGTGGTTAGACATTTATGTACCTTATGAAATGATCACCCCAGTAACTCCAGTACCCACTTGACACTATACATAGTTACTATTGACTGCATTCCTTATGCAGTACTTCACATTGCTGTGCCTGTTTTTATAACTGCCAATTTGCGCTTTTTAATCCCTTCACCTTTTTCATCCATCCCTCAAACCCCCTCCCATTTGCAGACTATCAGTTCGTTCTGTGTATCTATGAGTTTGTTTCTTTGTTTACTTTATTATTTTAGATTTCACATATAAATGAAATTGTATGGTGTTTGTCTTTGTCTGACTTATTTCACTTAACACAGTACTCTGTAGACCTATCCGTGTGGTCACCAATGGTAGGTTTTATTTTTTATGGCTAATACTCCACTGTCTATATGTAGCACCACTTTTTTTATCCATTCGTCTGTTAATGAACGCTTAGGTTGTTTCATATCTTGACTATAGTAAATACGGCTGCAGTGAGCATAGGGGTGCAAATACCTTTCTGAATTAGTGTTTTGGATTCCTTCAGATAAATATCCAGAAGTGGAATTGCTGGGTCACACAGTATGTTTTCAACATCTTGGATTTTCATGACTTTCTCCTGCGTGTAATGGAGCAGAGCGGGCCCGTGCATGAGGCACAGTGACGCACGACCCAACGGTTAGTGGTGGAGGAAACAGGTTTTTGCGTACAGGGGTGAAACCTTAGAGGTGCTAATAGCACTCCAGCTTGGAGCCCTGTTTTCACGAGACCCAGTGCTTCCCAGTCTCAAACCGCAGCCGCAGCCCAAAGCAGAATGGTGCCCTGATGTCCACCAGGGTCGGGGCCGGGACAGAGGCTGCATGGAATCAGTGGGAAAACAGAGTGGTCTCCCGCCTCACCGCCCTCCCCACCGTGTACGTGACGGCGTGTGACTTAGATGTATCAGGTGTGCACATTGTCAACCCGCCAGTGATTAAACTCTTCCCCTTCACTAGGTGTATGACAGTTGCCCACACTGCTAAATTACCGTGTTTTTCGGACTACTAGACACACTTCCCCCCACTCCCAAATTTGGGAGGAAAATGGGGGTACGTCTTATAGTCCAAATGTAGCTTACCTGGCTCGCTGGCTACAGGATTTCTGCTTTAAAGGATGTTATTAAATATTTTACCACATTTTTTGCTTCAAATTTTTTTTCCCCTCTTTTCCTCCTCTAAAACCTAGGTGTGTCTTATGTAAATGAATCAAATGGGTAAACATCAGTCATGATTCAGAAACCAATTAGTTACAATATTAATTCTAGTGAGTTTGTTATGGAAATAGTCCTTCCTCTGGGATATTTTCAGTGCCAGAAGCTTTGATGGCTTTCCCCTCCTCTCCTTGCTGTGCTTGTTAGCTGCAATAATCCAGAAGTTTAAGATTCCAATTTGGCTGGAAATTAAATCTGAAGTAAGCCCTAAGAAATTCTTTCAGATTTGATGTGTTCTGACTTGTTCTGGAATATGAAATATTTGACTTAACAAGATCTGTAGGTTCCCATTGCGTAAATGTTTTTGAAAATATGTTTCTCAAAATATGATTAGGAAAAATTCCTTTGATATGCTAAAATTACCCTTTAGTGGTGATAAAGATGCCGGCAAACTTCTTTATTTTAAAAAAATGCAAAACACAATTTTTAACCTTCATTATGTTAAGACATCATTAGCTTGTTTGTAAACAAGCGTTACTGGCCATATTTAAAGTAATCATTAAACTTTTTCAGAGCTATACTTCAAACAACTATTTTTAGCCTTACTACTCTAATTAAAATATTACTGCGGAGTTGATGAGGGTTAAGTTGCAATTTTTATTTCTTCTTTCTTGAGGGTCTGTTTTGATTTAGTTAGGCGGGGAAGAAACAAAAAATTGTAACTGAGCATTTGTTAAAATCTTATTTTAAGGAGAAGGGGAAATTTTGGAGCCATTTCGAATAATGAACCTCAAAAAATTGAGACATTCGTATTTGTCATTGAGCTTATGTTGTGCAACTTTTTATGTTTTCATGAATGAACATGAATTGCTTATGTAAAAAGTTCCCTTGTTCGTGTGTGTGTGCGCCTCTGCTGCAGAGAGCCAAGTTCAGTGTGCCTTTCCTGGGTCGCAGTGGAGCACGTGGGAGAAGCCTGAGATGTGCTTGAGTCTGACGGAGTGTGGGTTGAGTCTTAGGCTGTAGGGCAGGGGTGTCAAACTCATTTTCACCGGGGGCCACATCAGCCTCGTGGTTGCCTTCAAAGGGCCGAATGTAATTTTAGGACTGTATAATGTAACTACTCCTTAACAGTTAAGCGAGAGCTTGGTGCTGCTGCCGGGTAGAAACAAGGTGCCAGGTGGATAAAACAAGGTGGAGGGCCGGGTTCCGCCTGCGGGCCTTGTGTTTGCCACCTGTGCCCTAGGGTTAGCCAGGCCAGTTGTCAAGTCGCAGGGCTTCCGGTTACTAGATGTGACCCTAACAATATCATTAAAGCATGAAATCTCAGTTTCTACATCTGTAAAATAGGCATTAAAAATAGGTTGTATCATGTGGTGCAGAGTGTCTGGCTTAGTAAGTAATCTGCACGTTAGCTGTCATCCTGATAGATTGCACGGGCGTGTTCATTTTCTTTTTGCAAGGGAAATACGGATTCTGCATATGTCGTGCTATATGGAGAACCACCAGGAGACAGGTAGTTGGTTGCCCAGTGTCATCTACCTTAAATGGCATTTTAGGCCTATTTCATTTTGGTGTCTTTGATGAAATAAAATATAAACTTATACCCTAGCTCATTTTAAACTTACAGTGTGATTATGAAGGTGCCACAGTGTAAAAAGGTGCTAGTGAAACTAAGGTTTGGGAAATTATGTAAATTAGACAGAATGCCTATAAGCTCCCCGCTCCTTTACTGTCCACAGTACTCCTAATTGTGTGTTTGTCCAGAGAAACTATTTCTTGGCTCAGGTATTCATGTTTTGTACTCAGGAGCACAGGTTCGTGACAAACCTCCATGGAACTCAACCCAAAGAAATTCTTTGCATTCCAGAATCACTTTGCACTCTGAAAGATACCAGCCTTCCCCATCTCCTCAAAATCTTTCATGGAATCAGAATTCCTGTAGACATCTGTGTCTGCCTTCTTTCTTGGCTCAGGCACAGCAAACTCACAGAAAGCTGCACACGCCAGGGTACAGTCACGACTCCGACAGTGTGAAATCGCAGACGCCTGGCCAGACGGCCACACATCGGAGGTTTTGCCACAGCCCTGAAGACAGGTAGTTACAGTCTCCTCAACACCAACGTCTTTCCTGATGGAGAAATCAGCCGGGTTTTCCTTTTTAATAGCTGTTTTTTTCATTACTCCATTGATCCAAAGTGGGATTTTAAAATCTAATGTCTTGTTCCATTGAGATAATTCGATCATTCATCCAGTTACTCTCCTTACTCACATTAAGCTCTTAGCTAGTTCTCTCTAGCTGGTGCCCTGTTTCATGACTTTCCATTACAGTTTTCGTTTTATTTACTTTTCCACTTTCGTGGGCTAGGTTTTTAATCTAATTCTTTTAGTTGAATGAGCTCCTCCCTTGTTCCAGACTCTGCTGTGGCCTCAAATACAGTCTCAGCGAATGGGATTCAGTGTAGGGACCCCGCTTTCATTCTTACTGGAACAATCCTTCTGCAAAAAGACACTTCTGAGACAACTTCAAAAACTTCAGTGTGGCTGAGTTCTCAGTGATGAAAAAAATTACAGTTAATATTGTTAGGGTTTGGGAATGACGTGTGGTTATTTTAAAAATCAACGTCCTCGTCTGTTATGAATGCACACGGAAGTTTTCATGGGTGAAAAAGGGCTATCATCTTGGTTTTGCTCTAAGATAGTCCAGCAAAAGTAAAACAAAATGAGAAAGGAAAGGAGGAATAAGTGAAAAAGATTTGCAAAAGGTTAATAATTGTTGTTCAGTGACGGGTACATGGGATTCATTATAGTGTTTTCTCCACTTTTGTGTATATTTGATATTTTCCGTAATAAGAGGTTTAAAACACTGACAGGAAAAATGAATATATAGTTTCAGGACCCTACCAGGTGTTTCCAAAGGCACCTTGAATGTCAGTGGGGGAACATGTCCATGTCATCTTTAAGGTGGAAGGCAGGGAGTTTTGGGCAGGGGGCTACTGAAAAATGAGTTTCAAACAATTAGGGGAAAATGGAGGTGCGATCTCACGGCCACAGACTCTAACATACAAGACTGTTGATGAAAGCGATGTAATCCCTGGGTGAGGAATAACTGGGAAAGGAAGGCCAGGAAGTCACTGAGGCCCCCAGGGACCGCCCGAGGAGCTCTGTTCTGTACAGAAACCTATGCTAAAGGCGGTAGGAATGTCAGGGAACCAGCGTGCAGAAGGTTGGTCAGGTGCTGTTAGAGGAAGTGGGGGCCAGCTCTAGGACAGGCCAACACCTGTGGAAAGGCTAGAGGAAACATTTACAAGGGCCTCAAGGTGGAGAATAGCAAGAAAGGATCGGTCTAGGACGTGGAGTTGTTCTGTGATATAGGAGACCCAGAGGTAGCAAAACTGCTTATTTTAGATGTATGGGGAATATACAAAAATTGAGAGGACACTCCATGTCCCCCCACTGTTAACACAGTCGATTCGCATTTTTTTTTAGTAGTTTATGTTCTGTAAAGTGACATGAGCACTGAATTAGTGAATACTGAACCATTTTTTTAAACTAGGGATTAAAAAAAATAAGCTTAGGTTCCTGTGAGCTTCTAGAAGGTCATAATATTTCGCCAACCTGTCAAATACGTACCCTTGTTTTTTGTGTGTTTCTGTTTAAAGATACCTTGGTTAGTGTGTATTGTTGACTCGTTAACAATCAACTGGGGCCCTACAGCACTATAACTCAGGCCTGAATGAAGCTCACCTAACACACCTGTGTTTTCTCTGTAAGGCACGTCCTAGCCTTTTTGCACTCAGGGACATTAGACAGTGTTTCAGCACTATGTTTGGGAGCTATTTTAAGCAAGAAAATTACCAAGAAAAAGCACACAAGTGCACACCATAAAAAGGAGTATGAAGGCTAAAACAAGAAGACAGCCTTGATTGGTATGGCTCAGTGGGATAGGCATCGTACCACAAACGGAAAGCTTGCCGGTTCGATTCCCAGTCAGGGCATGTGCCTGGGTTGCAGGCCAGGTCCCCAGTTGGAGGCGTGCAAGAGGCAGCCAGCCGATCGCTGTTTCTCTTTGCACGTCAACGATTCTCTTCATCTCTTTTTCCCTCCCTTCTCCTTTCTAAAAATAAATAAATAAATAAAATCTTCAAAAGAAGAAGGCAGAGTGTTGCCTCGTTTGACCTCAGCCGGGAATGTGTGCGGAGAGTGACTAATATTTCCGCACTCTGCACATGTCTGCTGATGACCATTAGTATTGATTTTGGAGTTACAAATGAATTTTAGTTAGTAGGCCAGTTTGCCAATACAGAATCTGTGGTTAGTGAGGATCTACTGTATTTTTAACAAGCCTTTTTTAGGTAACTTCCCCATGGCTGTTGAATGTTTTGTCCAGAGATTTGTCAGCTTCCTATAAATTATCTAGTCTGTTCTTGCGGCAATTTAAAATTTCTTGCAAATATTTTTACAGTGGTCATTTCTTAACATTTTTGTGCGCTGCAGTCAACACTTAACTATCCAGTCAACGCTATTATTCACTAGTGTGATTTCCTTCATTTTCCCCCTAATCATAGAAAACTCAAGGACAATGATTTTTAATTAGAAAGGGCAAAACAAACGTAGATAAAAGTGGGTCAGTGCCTAGCCTGAGTACGTGACCCGAGTACACAGGTACTTGAATTTGGGTGCCCAGGCCCAATTTAATCATACCTTAGGATACTTAAAAACCTTGCCAGAAATAAACCATTTGAAAATGCTTTGTAAACTTAAAAATACTGTCAAAAGTATAAGGGCATACTATTTTATGATTCGTAGGCTTCTGTTGACAATCTTGGAGGATAGGAGAAAGACCCAAAACACTGAAAATACAAGCAGATGTTCCTCAAAAATTGAAAACATTTTAATCTTCTGAAATAGAAAATGGTAGATTTTCCAAGTCTGGCCCAGAAAGCTTTAGGTGATTCCCTAGCAAAACTGCAGCCTTCCTAGGTTAGATACATTTGTGACTGTCTCCCACGTGCCCTATTTTTACCTTCGTTACCGCCCTCACACATGCTGTGGCCCAGCCAGCTAGAGCTATTCCCCCGCCGGTCAGGGCTGCCCTGTCCCTGGAACTTCTTAGAGCAGTTTTACCTTGTGTTGTAGTTATGTGAATGTGTACCGGCTCTCTCCTTCCTGGAAGATAAGCTTCTGTCTGACTAATTATTTTGTCTCTCATAGACCCAGTTCAGGATCTTCTAGACAGTAAGTGTGAAACCATCCTGGGACGGACTGAGTAGAGGGAAGAAGGGGTGGTTTGTGATTATGTAGGAAAGGTAGGGGTTGTAAGAAGTCAGCATGGGTTTTCCGAGGACAAGCCTTCCTGAAATGCACTTTGTTTCTTTTTTAAATTAGTCATTAATTAAGAGTTTGAGTTAATGTCGTTGTTGCAGATATCAAAATCAAACCAGGTGTCTACATTTTTTTAGAACCCTTTTTATGGATACACTGAAAAAATACGGACTAGATTGGAACAAGATGCAGTCTTATTACAATAAGATAGATGTGTTGCAGTTTGATAATTATTTGGTGTTGTGTATTTACTGCCTTACCAGTGCTATTTTCCATTTTTCCATTAAAGAAGAGGAAAGTTTATACTTACTTTCTGGAGAGTGCGGTGGGGTGGACAGGGATGTGGGGAGACTTAGGAAGCACAACCAGCAGCCCCGAAATGTCTTTGAAAGTCTCATGTGTTTGCGCAAAGATGACTTTACTTCATATTTTATTTATAACATACCCATATTTGCTTTAATATAAAATATTTAAAATTATCATAAATAAAATGGTTTTAAGTATCCCTTCCAAAATGACTAGTTGAGAAAATGGTCTTTGATAAAGAACAATGGATCAAATTTGTGTCCATCCCAGTGATGGGGCGGGGGAAGCTAACCAAATGGAGGTCAGAAGTCAGGACAGAAAAAGGCTTCAAAACTGGAAGGTGATCAGCATGAGCAAATATACAGTTAAGCTTTACTGAATGCAACTTCCTTACTCCTAGGCTAGGAGTAAAAAAAGTTGTGTGTTTGTGGAATGGGGAGACCTGGGTCAATAGCAGCTCGTATTGGAAAGATTGAAGGTTTTAGCCACCCGGTTAACCTGGTTGGCATCTCCGGCAGCATTGCTGCCACAGTGTGCAGAAGAAGGAGGTAACCATCCCGTTGTTTTCCATCTTGGCCAGGCTGCCTCCGAGGGAGGGCTTGCTTTCAGCGCTGAGCTCTATATTTTAAGACAGCAAACCAGGGAGGTAAATGGACTAGCGACTGTGCCCTACCAGGAATAGTTGAGAGGCCTTTGGGTGGAAAGGAGAGCAAACATTTCTCAGCTTCAGGGTGCAGAATTGGAACTTTCACATAGAAGACCATTCTTTTCTATGCCAATTAATTCAAGATTTTCTTCTGTGTATACACATAAAATGACGATCATATATACTATTTAGTAATTGCTTTTATTTACCACAAGTAACATGCATCATTTCATGTTGATATTTATGGGTTTATGTTATCGTTTCCGATTGCTGCATAGCCTTTCATTTTATGAATGTACACTTGTTTTGTTACAACCATCTCTTACAGGTGGTCATTTTGGTTGTTTCCCATTTCTTAACGTCATCAACAACATGGCAATGAACTTTTCTGAAACACCTTCAATACTGTGTACTTGTCAGGTTACTTCTCTAGGATAAATTCTCAGGAATGGAATGACTAGGTCAAAGTTAGTCCTCTTTAAAATTATTTATTTGTTTCTAGATAGAGGAGAAGGGAAGGAGAGAGGGGGAGAAACATAGATGTGAGAGAGAAACATCGATTGGTTGCCTCTCATATATGCCCTGACTGGGAATTGAACTGTGACCTTTCACCTTGCGGTACAATGCCCAACCAACTGAGCCACACCGGTCAGGGCTAAAATTTTTTGGTTTCTTTAAGGGTTTGTACAGGTACTGCTAAACTGCCTTACCGGCAGACCCGGACGTAGTGCAGAAGTTGCATTACCCCGAAGCAGACCTGGTGTAGAAGGGATTTTTGGCATTGGGTTGTATGTTGGACAGTGATCTGAGATCCCTTCAGAAATGTCACCCACATTTTCACACAGGACCAGGTGGTTATTTTATCTAGAGATGTCACATTTCAGCCTTGGCGTGTCAGTGATACTGTTGTAGCCAACTAATTGTTAAGAGTCTGTAGGAAAAATAAGGCAGAGTGTTTCTGCAGTCTGAAGCACTGTAGCGAGATCAGACTGATGGTTGGTTGCCAGAGGAGGGCGGGGTGGAGGAGCTGGGTGACAAAGGGGAAGGGGTGTAGTCACGAAATAGTCACGGGGACGTAATGTACGGCAAAGGGAATATGGTCAGTAGTAATACTGTAATAACTGTATGTGGTGCCAGGTGGGCACTAGACTAACCACAGGGATCACTTCGTAGGTTATATAAGTGTCTGACCACCACGCTGTACACCAGAAACTAATGTGAAATAATATTGAGTGGCAACTGCAATTGGGAAATAGAATTTAAAGATGTTAAACATAAATAATTAACTTTAAAAAACACTGTAGAAATCAACTAGTGAGGGAAGGCGTATCTCGGCTGCCACTCCGTGCTGTCAGGTCAGGGTGCGTGTATAATGGAAGTGACAGGGTAGGGTCCCGGTACACCAGGGTTGCGGGTCCGAACTCTGGTCAAGGCACTTGCAGGAAGCAACCAATGAATGTATAAATAAGTGGAAAAACAAATAAATCTCTCTCTCTCTTTCTCTCTCCCACACACACACTTCCTCTCTTTCTCTCTCAAAAAAAATCAATATATAAAATTTTTTTTAAGTTAAAAAATTAAACTGTCTGTAGTTCAAGAAAAAGAAATAGCAAAGGGTCATTCAGCCCCGGGATCCCATGTCCGGTAACAACTGGCAGATGAACCGTTTTATAACATATAAGTAGAGCTTTCCCCATCTAAGTAAGTAAATTGCATTGTCTACACACTGCCAGAGCTGGGTAACCTTTGCTTCTGGGGAGGACGGGGACAGGCAAAACGCTGCTCTAGCACATGTTTCTAGTAGAGAGCTCAGAATGATTTAGCATGTGTTCTGTCCTCAGGACCCAAAGCCTCGCTCCGCTGAGATGAGGTGGTGCATGGGAATCATCAGGGCCGTGGATTCCAGCTTCGCTGCTGGGTTAAGCCTTAACCTGTACAATGATATCAGTCATTATCAATAATCAATACTTCTCAAAGAGCTATTGTGAGGATTCCATAAAATATATGCAAGATAGTACTTTATAATCTGCCAAATGCTGTACAAATATTAGCTGTCACTATCAGCTCATGGGACTTTCAGCCTTAAATCTTTCTAATGGATGAAGGAGCTAGTAAGCTTCATCAAGGGAGAAACTGGGTCTGATTTCTCTTGGTTTGTATTCTTAATGTTTGGTACATA